>NC_056734.1:830334129-830701629 GCF_019279795.1 Protopterus annectens
GGCCCGGCAAGCCAACTCGTAAAAATCTACTGCCAATCATTAGCGGACCGGAGTTCCGCTGTGGCGACCCCTAACCGGGAAAAGCCGAAAGACACAAACAAACAAATGAATAATATATTACTTACAGGAGAATGATTACAATATATTGAAAGAGTGCATATATGTAAAATATCTGATTATTTAAAAGGGATAGGTTGAAATAGTTAATATATGGGAATGGGGTAAAGGGAAGTCTGAGATTGTGAAAATGAGGAAAGGTGTGTATATATATATATATATATATATATATATATATATATATATATATGTGTGTGTGTGTGTGTGTGTGTGATTATTTGCCAAAACAGACAGAGTAAGGCACAACAATTCAGTGGTTATAGGCTTTATAACATGAAAAAGTAGTGATAAACATGAAGAGGTGTTGACTGGGAGATTAAGTAGTGGGTATGCTATATAGTGGAGTTTTTAAAAAGGAGGGTGCAAGAGCAAAGACATGATGTTAGCTAGAAATTGTCCTAGTGCTGGTTTAAATGTCCAGTGACCTAAGTGTAGAAAGGAGTGAGTTCCAAGTCTTAGCTACAGAATTAGAGTACATGGCATTTCCAGCAGATTTTTGAGCTTTGCTAATAGAAAGGACTTTTTAATACTGGATTGAAGAGATCTGTTTGGGTGGTAGGGATGGAGGGTAGTGCTGAGAGCTGGGCAAACTAAGGATTTATGTATTATGATATGGGTTACAATTAGCTGGTTATATGTAAAATGATGGGGGTAGCTCAAGCCAGGGTAGTAGTTTATTATAGCATTGTTCTAGTTTCTTCACTATTAAAGCCTGTAGATTGGTGAGGACTGGTACGTCAGACAGAGAAGAAGGCAATAGGTAGGTGGTAGCTGGAGTGTTTTTTGTGGAATTACTGAGAATATATTTTGATCTATATAGCATTCCAGTTTTCAAAGTTTTTAATGATGTTATGAAAATGTAGCTCAAATATTAGGTTGTCATCTATGGTAATTTCTAATAACTTGGTGGGTGAAACTATTTTTTATTTCAGTCTTTTCAGGCAGGTGATTTTGAAATTGTTTCTGTCATGGATATGTGAATTTTTTACATTTTTTATAGATTATTTTTACATTTCTCCCACTCAACACCCAACTGTTGTTTAGAATTCTCCATGTCTGGAGTTTTCTGTTTTAGCTTGACAAAAAAATTAGAATTCATTTCAAGTGGTGCATTTCACACAGCTTCTAACTGTATTGAGCGTTTCCTTTTCTTTAGTTCCACAGCCACTACAGCTTTGTGCTCTGCAACATTTTCAGACTGCAATGATGCCTCTATTTCTTGCTTTACAATACTTTAGATCTGCAATATTTTAGTGTCTAAGTCCTTTCTACTGGGTCTGTTATAGGTATATTCGGATACATCTCTTTAACTAATGTAGGTTCTTTTTCTCTTTGTATGCCTATCCAAAATGTTGTATCTTTAGGGCTTTCTAACAGTATGCCTTGATTTTTGTTGGAGTCATATACTGTAATGATACAAGGTACATGGCTGTATGGAGTTTGCATGCTTTCCTTGTGTCTCTGATGGGTTCCACCCACCTCACAAAAGTATGATGAGTGTTTCCAACTCAAACTCACCCAAGAATGGAGTAGAGGGCAGGAGCACAGACTCTAGATTGTAGTTATTATGGGAGGAGTTGTATAGGCCAACTGCTTTGGGCATGAACTGTGGTGCACAGTATCCTCTAGAAAATAAAACACAGATCACAGACTGCATGCCATGTCAGGGCTAGCCACTCGATGGTGTAAAAATTGGCTATAGCTAATTTGATCTCATGACTAATGTTATCAAAAATAAGTATGGGTATTTGCCAATGGTAAGTAGTTTTAGTATTCATCTTAATCTGACCTACACCAGCGACCCATACTAATGGTGGAAGGGGTCCATGTTCCCCTACTGGCAATTGTATGCCTACAATAAAACCTGGGTCAATAAGCTACTAGTTTGCAGGTGTCTAGTTACCCAGCTTGGGTTGCCTGGGTTAGCTCTGTTGAGCGAAAGCTGGACATAACACCAATCACCCTGCTAAACACGAACTAAGGAATTGCCACATTCAGTATAGGTTCACTGACAGGATGTAGCTTGGAAGTACATGGGGTGATGGTAACAAGGAGGGAGGATATTCTCTGTACCCAGGAGACAAGACAAAAGGACACTGTAAAGAGACTGATAGAATGTGTGAAAGAAGACCTGCAACAGTCTGTTGAAGAAGGTAAGAGAGTGACATTGAATTGAAAGACATGGCAACAGTTGACATGACACCCTGACCCCATGTAGAAAATGCGAAAAAGGGAGTCGATGATGATGATGACATACTGTTATTTCATAAATGTTATATAATGCCTGAAACAGTCCTTGCAGTTATCAACACATTGCACTTAATTAACTTGGCAATTTCACATTAATATAATGTATTTTTGATCCTTCTAGGAAATTATTTATCACATTCTAGAGTCATAACTTCACTAGTAGCATGCTTTTCAGAGGTTATAGTTTTCACAGGATTAACAGCATTGCTATCACAAGTATAAAATCTAGCTATGTGACTTCCTTTTTTCACATTTTAAAGCAAGTGTGTCTACAGCTGCAGTTGTTTGTTATCAACACTGACACAGGTTTTACTATAGGTTTGGGCTGCTGAGATTTGTACTTAGTTTTATGGCAAACGTCTTTCTACTTGCCCAACAACACTTTCAGAGTCTTTAGGGTCAGTTTGATACAGAAATTAAAGACCTTTTGAATTTGTCAATTGCTATCATTTATATACCTTTATTAGGTTGACTGTCTGAATCTAATCATATATTATAATTCTTTAAGTTATATAATGATGATCTTACCATTTTGTTATGAGAAAATGCCAAGCTATGAATTATGACCATGTGTCTCTGAGGTAAGACCAGCACTGGCAAGTAAAGCCTCTTGGATTTTATCATAGTTCTTATAATCACTCCTTTCTATGTCCATGAAGGTTCTCAGTGGTTCTCTGGTTAATTGGGCTGGTAAGACCTTGATGCATTTAGCTTGGTCTCCTCCCTTCAGGTGACATACACTTAAGGGTGTTAAGATATGTTCCAAAGTCTTCCTCATTGGGTAAGTTGTTTTTAATGGTGACACTATGCTTTGAGTAGCCATCAACTTGGATACCATAACCACCCCCTAGACTGCAACCATTATGGTCTACTGTAACTGCTCTGCAGTGATCATCTTGCCACATGGATCTACACACAGCTGTGCAAAAAAAAAATCCCATCCAGCACCCCCCACACCCTCTATGAGGACTTTGCCGCTTCTGACATCCCCTCCAAAACTTGGACAACACTTGTAAAGCAGATGCCAGAAAGCCCAATACTGTGTTAGGCTCATGTAGTATAGGAAGTAAAGCCAGTGCCCACTTTGCAAGTATTCCATCCACTTTGGGGAAGACAGGTATGTTATAAATCTAAGCCTGTTTACCAACACTGATTGAATTTTATAAGAAGCAGAAAGGGTCAATGCCTGTAAAAATGGTATCTGCCATGATACTGGTGACATTTATTTGGTTCAGTGGTGCAGGAGAAAGAGGAACAACTTGAAAAGCAGTGGGAGACCTTTGGAGTTCCAAAATTAAGGGGACATTCCTAGCAGTCCTGGATGAGACATCAGCCTTGATTCTTTTTAAAGCCAGCACCCAAAAGATTGCAGTCAGTGGTAAAGAATCCTTATGAATGCCTAATGGGTAGAAAAAATAACTACAAATCTTGGAGTGGGAACAGAAACTGCACAGACTCAGGAAGATCCCCACCAGTTGTAAACACCCGTATAACATATGTGAGTTTAATGAACTCAGCAGGGTGACCCACCAACTCCTCTACAGTTAGCTTTGGGAAAGAGTACTTAGGGAAATTAGAACTCTCTAAACCTGAATACTACATGCTGAAAGATTTGGGGGTGGAATGCTAAGACTTATCTAGATGAACAAATGTATATTTTTAAACATAGCTGGCTTCTTCTTCTTGGATGAATGAGAGTGAAAATGTTGTATCTCATGCCTAGAAGATTAAGCAGTGGACATGCAGAGAAAAGGCCAGTGGTGTTCCTTTGCCAGAAGACAGCAACTGTTATGAGAAAGTAAAAAGTTTATGAGGGCCTTACTCTTATGATGTATATTAGTGCCATTAAACTAGATGCAGACCAAACTTGAAGATGAATCATACAACAGTACCATACAGTAAAGGTGCTTGCTGTTCATTCAACAGGTATAATTTCTTTGCACAGGCATACTCAGAAGAAAATGATGTCACTGTAAGTAACATAGGAGCAATACTATGCAAGTGATCATGGGGACCATAGGATGACTTGCCATATACACCTTTAAGTAGGTGCACCTATAAGTTCTTACCACTCTTTACAAGCATTTATAGTGCTCACCTCCTGAATCAAGCAGGGATGTACATGATAATCCAAATATTTGTGTCTACCCATCCAATCATCAAGACTAGCCATAAAGGTAGCCAAAGTAATAAAACAAAATGGTGGGTTGTCAAATCTACTTCCCCTTTCTCGCAATACACTAGTCACAATATCACATTTCTTTTCCACTATAAAAGGTGATTGGTTCAATAAAAGGCATTACATAATTTTTGTGATATAATGGCTTCTGTTTGCATCTGGCTCCTTATTCCATAAATACAGTGTACTTAACTGCATTAATCTACAAAGTAAGCCAGCTCACTAGCTTAAAGCTTGGGAATCTACAAAACAAACATGAGGGCATCACAAGTACTTCACTTTTCTGAGCGATTCATCTTAAGCCAAAGTTCTTTATACCTCCCCTCAGCTCTAACTTAAGTATTCTAGTAACTGCACATATCTGTTTTCAGAAGTCCATCAACATACATAAAAGTAACAATTTATGCAGGAAACCAGTTAGACTAGTTGATAGTTCAGAGCTGCAAAGTATGGGATTTAACAGCACCTTATAAACAGCAGGTTTTATATTACATACTTCTTTATTAATAATTTACACATGTACAGCTGTTTATACTTCATACCCTGCATATAAAATATTCACTGTTCTCTGTACAAAATTTGCTTCACATTAAATTCACCAATATCATCAGATCTGTTCTGCTGTTCACCACTTTTATTAAATTCCCTCTCCCTCATTTAATAATTATCTGCTAAGGTGAAAAAGCTTCTCTTTTTCATGAAATATCTATAAAATTCACACTGAGGAAGATTTCAGAATGGCTTTCTTCAACTACTCTGTTTGTATTTTATCACCTTTGGTATACCGTACTGAAGAGAAGAAAGTTTTTTTTTTTGGAAAGGAAAAAGATCACACAGGATTTTCTCCTGTGATGTACAGTGGATACAAACCAAAATCCAGGCTGTATTGTGCTGTAGTCTCACACATCAAAGGTGAGTTTAATACCAGTTTCACGTGTACTGATTGCACTAAAGTGTTATACAAGGAACAGTTTGTCCTCTATTAGGCAGAATAATCTATAATGCCCTTCATCTTTTTATGGTCTATCAACCACCATTAGTAGAACAGACTCCACTGTTGAGTTGTCCTTTGTCAAAGTCTTTATAAATCTTAATACTGTGAAAAATACATCCCTGTTTTGTTATAATTCAGTAATGTGCATTTAAATTTAAAGGTACAGTCTCATAAACTTTATGAATACTTCTATTCCTTAACTCTTGGACTACCAAAGACAAATCTTACCATCAATAACAAATGTTTGACTTACTGACTTTTGTACCTTTATGAATTGTTATGAATAACTTGATCATATATAATATTATTTACTTATTTGCAGTTTTTATCAGGAGGTCCAAGGACTGAGCCATGGGGAGATGCCTATGGTTACTGGTATGTAGGTAAACAAGGCCGTTTGCCATTTGACACATTAAGCACTATTAGCCAGAAGGCTGCTAAACCATATAATGGTACTGTCTGAGAGACAGAAATCATCCAGTGACACTGTGTCACATGCCTTGGAAAAATCTAAGACTATTGTAGAGACCATTTTTTACTTCATTTCTTTTTGGTTAACAGTATTTGGGAAAGTCTCCAGGAATAGATGGCAGTCTGGAGACTAGGAGAAAAGAAAGGGATAAAGATCTGTGTCTCCATGGGTTTTCTCCCATGTCAGAAAAACATGCTGAGTGTTTCCATCTCAGACTCACTAATGAATAGATCTGTGGCCAGCAGCAGACTCTACATGGTATCCTATAGGGGGAACAGTTGTACTGACCAACCGCTTTGGGCATCTACTGTGCTGCGAAGTATCCTCAAGATAGGCGAACATGGATCACATACT
The DNA here is from genome assembly GCF_019279795.1 of Protopterus annectens. Classification (NCBI taxonomy): domain Eukaryota; kingdom Metazoa; phylum Chordata; order Ceratodontiformes; family Protopteridae; genus Protopterus; species Protopterus annectens. The sequence goes on from NC_056734.1 coordinate 830,340,496, forward strand.
GCGTGCCATGGCAGGGTTAGCCTCTCGACGGTGTAAAATATGGCTCTAGGTGATTCGGTCATGTTGACTAATGTCGCCAAAATGGGCATGGGTAGTTACCAATGAAAAGTGGGTTGAGGACCCGGCCTACTCTGACCTATGCCAGAGACCCTTGCTAATGGTGTGAGGGGTATATATGCCCCTATTAGCCAGTGTGTGCCAACTATAAAGCCCAGCAGCCCTGGGTCAATAAGCTACTGGCCAGCCGGTGTCTAGTTGTCCAGCCTGGGTTACCTGGGGTAGCTCTGTTGAGTGAAAGCTGGGAGTAAAACCAACCAACCAACCTGCCAAATATGAAATGAGAATTGGTATGCTTAATGTAGGTTCACTAACAGGAAGCAGCTTGGAAGTGGATGACATGATGATATGGAGGAGGCTGAACATTCTATGTATCCAAGAGATGAGATGGAAGGGCACTGCAGCAAAGCCACTTGACTTGGGATCCAAACTCTACTTCTCAGGATGGGGACAGGCTGGAAATGATGTAGGAACTGTGGCGGGAGAGAGGCTTCAGAAGGCAATAGGGATATCATCAGAATTAATGACAGACTCATGATAATCAGACTCCAGTGTAATGTTAGGGCAATATTCATAATCTCAGCCTATGCCCCATAGCAGGGTTGTTATAGTGAGGAAAAGAGTGCATTCAGACAGCAGCTGCTGGACCTACTAGATAAAGCAGGACAACATGAATTGGTGTTCATTATGGGCGACTTGAATGCACATATTTGGACAGACGGAACAGGATATGAGGATTGTCTGGGTCCACATGGGTGTGGCAACAAGAATAAAGGAGAAGCCATTCTAAACTTCTGTCTGGTAAATGACTTGATAGTAACCAACACATGGTTCAGAAAGAGAGACAGTCACAAGAACACATACAACAGCAGCCAACATGCAACTCAGGTAGACTTCCTGCTAGTAAGGAAAAGGTACTGGGGTAGAATCCATGATTGCAAAGTCATCTCCAGTGAAACAATCGGCCCATAACATAAACCACTAGTTGCCACAATCAGCTGCAAGCAATGGTCAGAGAAGGCTCTAAGGTCAACACAGACCAGGCTGAAAACCTGGAAGTTGACTGGAGAGAAAGTGCAACAGTTCAAGGAATTACTCAGGTCTCTAGCACCCCAAGAAGAGGAGGAAATAGGTGGAGTTGAACCAGAATAGCAGCGCCTAAAAACAGCATGTGTTAGGACTACAAAAAAGATATGTGGCCGAGCCAGGTATGGAAATAAGGAAAGCTGATGGTGTAATGCAGAAGTCCAGGAAGTCATCAAAAGAAAGGAGTGCAGGAAGAAGTGGGAGATAGAAAAGACTGACCAGGCTAGGAAGGACTACTGGTTGGCTAACAAAGAAGCTAAGAAAGAAGTTGCAATAGCAAAGAATGGGGCATCGAGGCACTCTACCAACTTCTGGAAAGTAAATCAGTAAGTGACACAAATAAACTATATCAGGTTGCAAGACAAAGACAGAAAGATAAAGAAGATAGTCAGACACCCTTCATAAGGGATGCCAGCAACAACCTGCTCACCAGGCCGATGGAAGGAGTATTTCCAGAAGCTTATGAATGAAGAAAACCCCATAGAAGCTGTATTGCCCCAGAAACAGCCTAAGATGAGAAGAGAAGAAGAGGAGCCCACCCTACAAGAAGTAAGAACAGCACTGAGGAAAATGAAGTCAGGAAAAGCAGCAGGCTCAGATGAGGTTACAGCAGATATGATAAAGATGCTGGGTGAGTAGGGGAGAAATGGCTCTTGAGGGTACTAATAACATGTGGAGAGAAAAGCGTATCCCAGACGACTGGAGAATAAGCATACTCTTGTCAGTGTACAAGAACAAAGGGGACATCCACAATTGTGGGCAGTACAGAGGCATCAAACTCCTATCACATTGCATGTAAGTTCTGGAGAGGGTGATTGATAAATGAATACGTAGAACAGTAGAATATAAGATGGGAGATAAGCAGTTTGGATTCATCTGGGAAGGTTTTTCTTAACAGTATTTTAAAAGGAGGGGGAAGTACCAACATCTTGGAAGAAAGCTGTGGTAGCTGTAATACCTAAAGTCAGTAAAGACCAATTAGACCCAGCTTTACATTGGCCCATTTCAATTTTAAACCATAATTATGAAGACTTTATGCCTATAATAACTAAAAAAATGGCAAAGGTGCTGCCAAAATTGATAGATATGGATCAATGTGGTTTTGTGGAGAGGAGGTAAACATTTGACATTAATAGAACAATGATGATTGAGAAGAAAGCAGAGTGTAAGAAAATACCACTGTTTCTGGTGGTTCTTGATTCAGAGAAAGCATTCAACAGAGTAAGATGAGGTATTTTGAGTAGGATAATGGAAACATTTGCATTCTCTGATACAATAATAAGGTTAATTAGGAGAATATGTCAGGGATTGGAGGCAAAAATTAAGGTGGGAAAATTCTCCTCTGACACATTTTCCCAAAATAGAGGAACCAAGCAGGGGCGTCATCTTTCCTCTTTATTTGCTTTATTATATGGAACCATTGGGAAAGATAATCCCCAGGATCCACGAATCCTCTGTGTAAAACTAAATAAGTCTTACTCGGAAACTGCAGTTGAACGGTATGACATCAGCATGCCATGCATATTCATGAGGGCACGCTGACTCCACTCCAAGTGTAACATGGACCGTGCAGGAAGGCAGGGGGCGTGTCTGACTGCTGAGCAGTCCAAAGGTCCACGCCGCTGCAAGTGTCTGAATTGTGAAATGTCAACACACATGAGCAAGTCCACTCAAATGTCTACATACCCAACACTACACTCCCTCACATTGTAAACCCCCAGTACAGTTATAAAATGTAAAACTTTTAATTTTTTTTTATAATTCCCGATATAGCTGCCCGTATTTGCACGTGTTTGCGCGGGTGTGCCCATTGCTTAGCTGCAGTTAGCAATTTCGACACTGAAGAGCATAATAAGAAATGTTTATGCAAATTAGGCCAAAAAGCAATAGCATAGTGGTAGAGCCTTCGCACAAAGAGGAGGCATTCACGGTTCGAGTCTCACCACTCCCCTTTCTATTTTATGTTTTAAATTAGTATATGAAATAATTCCTGACATATACGAATAAAATTTTACTAAAAAGCATTGAAATGGCCTATGTATCAGTGAACAAAATGTGTATATATATATATATATATATATATATATATATATATATATATATATATATGTATATATAAATATAAGAAGGATCTTGTCATATAATTGCACGTAGCTAAGCAGCGCTTTACCCAGCGCAATATAGCTGCCCGTAGTTAAGCAGCACTTTACCCAGCACAATATAATTGCCCGTAGTTAAACAGCGCTTTACCCAGTGCAATATAGCTGCCCGTAGTTAAGCAGCGCTTTACCCAGCGCAATATAGTTGCCCATAGCTAAGCAGCACTTTACCCAGCACAATAGGTTTGCACGGAGGTGCGCACTGCGCAAACCAGCGCACCATAGGGCAACGTGGAGCAACGTAGAGCAAAGTTGCCTAAATGCAGCCACACCCCCTAGCCTGTCTGGAGAGTAGTAAAATAAAAAGCAATGACAAGGTTTAAACCCAGGACACTGTGCACCATAATCAAAGTACTGAACCACTAAGCCATGACAGCTTAGGATAAACAGCCACTGTTAACATACATATACTTATAAATGGTAGATTAACCATTGCTAAGCAGGTCTGCAGTCAGCCGAGAATTTTCAAAAACGGCCAATCACAAAAAAGTGCGAGAAATGCGGCATATTTAAGCTCCATAGGCAGGAATACTCGCCATAACTGATTGTAGCTCCCATCTGCAGTTAGAATGGCTGGTGCTAGAGAGGGTACTCACTTTAGAGCACAACGCTGGGGCATTGAGGAGTCAAAATACATGGTTTGGCTCCTTGTCCACCGTCATGAGTCAAGACTCCTGCAGGGCCAGTTCCAAGGGATGGAGTACAAAGCAGAGGCTTGGAACCGGTTAGCTCATGATCTCAACAGTGCCACAGGCGTCCCTCAGACTGGTGAGCAGGTCCGTCACCACCATGCAGACCTGAAGAGACGTAAGCAGGACCTACTAAACCAATGGATACAGGAGGCCCGTGACATGCAAGATGCCCCACTACTGAGTTGGTAACCATGGAATGCAGTATGTAAGACATGCTAATTTAGTCTATATAATGGATAGGTATGTCTCAATATCCCTTCATTTACTTCATAGCTGCAGGTGTCCGTGCTGTGAATCAGCAAGCCTATGCAGACAGGCTGCTAAGGCTGCGCCACCAGGCAGGTTAGAAATTATTCTGCATGTATTGTTATATAAAATAGGTGAGAGAGCCTGAAAAAAGTGTTGTAGCCCAAAAACACAGCCATAAAATGCCCTGAATAATTCCTCTGCATGTACTGTTATATAAAATAAGTCAGAGAGACAGAAAAAGAGTGTAGTAACCCATTAATAAAGGTAAAATAAGTCTGGAATAATATCTCTGCATGTACTGTCATATAAAATAAGTGAGTGAGCCTGAAAAACAATGTTGTAACCTATTAATAAAGGTATAATATGTCTTGAATATGTCTTCCGTATACACTGTAATATCAAATAAAGGAGAGAGCCTGTAGAAAAATGTGTAATGTAATTAATAAAGGTATAATACTTGGAGTGTGTCTGTGTCACTTACTTTGAAATGTTGTTCTACCCTTGCATTATATAAATAGTACTGTTGTATTAAGTGCTGTCAACCCACAGTTGGGCAGTCCTATATAAAGTGGATGAAGGAAGTGCCAGTAGCTGTGAAGCATATATACAGTCCTCAACAGTCGGTTAATGGCTGCATGCATAGGTAAATCTGGCACACGAGTAGCTTGTTAATGTGTTCCCCAGAAATGTGAGTGTGCTACATGAAATGTAAGGTTCTGTAGAAATTTAACTGAAAATGTCACGTGAACACATCCAGATATGTAGATATATAAATATAAATAAAATATATAACTATGTAGCAGTGACATCTGCATCTTGGACAGTTAGTATGTCAGATATAGGTCAGGTATATAATGAACTAACCAAACCCATTACACAACCCAATGCATGTTGCCTAGTTTAATAATACATGTAGGGGATATACACATGCAGTCAATAGGAATGTAGTGTAGACTAAAAGTACTTATAAGATGCTAATGGAGGTTTCTTTTTACACCCTACTGTATGTGCATAAACAATGCAATTCCACACCTCAATGGGTATGTCTAATCTCAAAACATTTGTTGGGACATATGTCCTATTGTTCTATATCTGCATTTACTTTGATGCATGTGCCCTGTTCAAACAGCACAATCTTGGTGGCCTGTTGCCACCAATCATCCCTGCATGCTGTTGTAATGTCCACTGTAGTTCAATATATGCATGTGTTATGCTTGCTGTTCAACTGTTGGAACCCTGGTGTGCTGGGTTAGTGGGAATATTACTGCATGCTGTTACAACTAATTTGGAATGCTGTTGTCTATGTTGTAATTAAACACACCTAATCACAGAACGTATGGGAAGGCCGGTCCCAGCGGACCCACCTGTCCCTCCTCAGCTGGCGATTGCACCTGGCACCAGCAGGTCCGGTGCCCAGCCCGGGCTCCCCTCCTCCGTTGGTCCTGTGCCACCTCCAGGTGGAAGCGCTGCAGGGGATGGGGCTCATCCCCCCTGTGCAGGCGTGGGCGGAGAAGGGCCACCTGTCACCCTCTGAAGGGTCCGGGCTGTGATGCATAGGGAGATCTAGTGTTCAGTCGCTGATCCCCTATGCCAGCTCGAGGAGAGAGTGGTGCGACTCACGGGTGAGCCTGCCCCTCCTATGCAGCCCCCAACACAGCCACCCTCAGGGCTGTGAAGGTACAGTGGTGACTGCCCATGGGTGGGGATCTCAGTTCCACTGTTACCATCTGTGGGCTCATGGGCTTGTGATTTCCAAACATCCGTCCCCGTCAATTGTGTTCACCCACCCCATGTGTCATAATCCGCCCCTATATGCGTCTTATTTGTCTTGTCTGTTTACCTCTCCAACCTACCTCCCCAAATATACCTACTTCCTCTACCTCACATTCCACTCTCACCTGAAAAAAAAAAAAAAGGGGCAATCTGTTCCCACAAAAAAATTACGCTCCATATTTAGCTTCCCATTTTGCACACGTGTCTGCTGGACATGTAAACTGATAATTATAATTGGCAGTACAACATACTTTGTTGTCCTCACCCCTCTCTCAGGGGTGGAAGGTTATAAATTTCACTCCAAATTTATTGCATATGCACAGCTGTTGCTGGTAAAGAAATGGGCAGCTATGGACCTTCCCTACACCCGTCCTGCACATCCCGAGCTGGTTTCCCTACTGTCTTTCCCTCTTTGTGCCCCCTTTTTCACCACTTTCCTATCTCCCCATTTTCTTTTCTTTCAAAGAAATTAGCGCGGGGGTTAGCAGGAGTAAGCACTTTTAAGCAGTAGTTAGCGGGTTTAAGCGAGTGTGCGCATGTGTGCACTTAGCTAAGTATTGCTAAGTGTCGCGCAAACCTGCTTACAACTGCTTAAAAGTGCCTTAGTCACTCTGTATGTCAGGGTCCTTTTTCTGCTCAGCAGCAAAATAAAACACCTCTGTCAGTCTCGAACCCCAGAACTTGGACACACTAGACTGCATGAAGTACCACTAAGCCACAGCAGATATACAATAACTTGGTGCTGAAATAAATATATCATGCAATACAATGAGTGAATGTAAAGGAAAAATAGGAATGCCATAACACAAAACTTGTTCTGTGGATCTTTACCAGCAATTGTTGTGGAATTGCATTACATGACTGTGATAAGAGAAGCAGCCATTCTAGCAGCAAATAATGTTATAGAGGCACTTTACAACCCCCACACAGTATCATAGCAGGACAAACACTGGCATATCTGATTAGGGCAGAGGCCATACTTCCTAACTGTGACTACTTTTCAGGGATGTCCCTAATTGTGAAACATATTTTAGCTGTGTCCCTCTGAATCCCTCTGAAAAGTACTGACGTTAGTCAGAAAGGTGGACAGACCACCTGCCTTGATAAACTAACAGGTACACTCCAATCCTTTAAGTCCAGTAAGATAACATTCACACAATAATACATAATGCTCTCTGTATGTCTGCATCCCCCCCAAATTTTAAATATACATGTGTGTTTAGGGTCTACCAAGGATGTAGGTAGGCATACTCAATACTGGAATTGTCCAGTTTTCCTGCAAATCCTGTGCTAATGTCAACAATAAAAAACACAAACCCTGCAGAAGTGAGTACATTAATACGCACAGTATAACAGTTCATAAACAGTTCATGTGCCAAAAGAATACTTCTCAATAACTACGTTTGTATGGCAGTTAATTATATAAGTAGAAAAGAAACTACATACTCACATATATCTTGTGTAAGCATTTATAGGGGTGAGTTAAACTCTACACTGATAGCTCTGTACTGGAAGTGGCAACAGTCAGGTCTGAGTACAGCATGTACATCACTGTCTACACCTCTAGCTTCAGATATAAGAAGTATACCAACCTTCTGACTTACACAACAGTCTCCACAGCAAACAAGCATGGGCCCCACTCTGGAAATCTGAAAGGGCTACGCCTACATAACGTAGCAATTTATAGCATTGGGTTGCTATGACAGTGAGTACTGCAATTACCACACAGCAGGCTGTATGCATTTACCAAATGCTGGGCACCAATTGGTGCAGAAGGCATCACATGCAGATGTGCAGATACCTATAAAAGCAGACTGTACTTGCTATCCCCACATGCAATCATTACATTGCACGTGTTATAGCATCTGTAAACCTGGAGAGGAGTAAAAAAAAATTATTACTTAATAAAAAAAAATTTAATTAAGTAAAACAAATTTACTGAATTACTAACCAAAAATATTAATTAAGTAAAAAAAAACTTAATTAATAACCAAAAATATTAAGTAAAAGCAAACTTTACTTAATTAATACCAAAAAAAAAATTGTCAAAACATACACAGATGGACTTGAAAGTGATAAACAGGTATGTAACAGATATGTGGCTACTGGCAAGTAATAGATGTTTATGAAGAGTACTGTACATACTTTGAAACATGCATATGTGGCAGCAGTAGGTATGTATGCACTGATGCCATGCATAACTACTGCCATGGACAAATTAGTGTGTAGCTGTGCGCAATGGGACATAACTCTGACATATGTAGCTCAGCATTAAATGTCAAACATCTGATCATGTTATCTATGTTCTGTACAGTACTGTGTATAATGGCTGTTTGAGGGAGTAGTGCAAACAGCTATATAAACCTGGATGTAACAGAGTAACACATGCATGATAGTCATATAATGTATAGCTTAGCATTGGCAACTGCTGCACCAGGCTAGTATAGTAATGTAGCATTAGTAGCTATAAATACTCCCTGTAATATTGCTGTTATGCACACATGTGACAACTGTTCATGTTGTAGCAAGGCCCAACAGGTCATCCGTGAGGTCTACGGACTTACAACAGTGTGGACCTTGTGTGTGTATGGCACACACATATGGAGAGATATTTATGTGTCAGCTATATTAGCATCTTAACATGTGTATAGAGCAAGGGACATACTGCAACTGTTTGTGAAGGGTGGACATATATATTTTGGTGAAGGTTGTTATGTGCATATTTTTATGTAGGTTGTAGTGTGTGGCAAACAAGACAGCATACAGTGCTGGTATATGACATGTGGTGTTTAAATGCTGTGGGTATGATTTGTTAGGTTTTTAGTCTTCCAGACAGGGAGTCCTGCTAAAGATACATGGGCTGAGAATACCTTCAATGCATTCTGCACAAGACTGTGCAATATTATTACATAACTGTATCCCTCTCAACCTTTGCATAATTGATATTCCCACCATGAATGGTGGACTGTATATGTGCCTATATGTAAATCTATATGTACGCCAATGGATGTTTATATGTACGCTCAAGCTCACTGTTGTAAATGTATTACCATCCCTTTTGTTAAAAACCCTGTACCCATGAACTACCACATAGGTGGTAGTCTACTCAACACCAAAAGTGTGATAAGAGACCACGGGACACAGGTGGACAGTAGTGTCCCTTTTGATAATCACAGTGCTACACTAGTCATGTAAACTGTGTACGGTCCACATGTCATCAGAAAAGGTGTGTCATCCATGGAAAAAGAGGTCAGTGTTCCACTCTACTCATCAGTCATAAAACCCATCATAGAGTACAATGGCCCTTTTGGTATGTACCTCAGAAGACATCTACAGCAACTGTAGACGCCAGGCACATACCTCACAAAGAGTATTACCAGACTCAAACAGATGCCCTATGCAGACTGTCTTACAAAATAACAGCTACACTGTGTCGCATACCGCCTACCCAGAGGCAACCTCTGCCTAACATACAAAGCTATGCCAAACCCACAGGTGTTGGAAATGCTCCATGTAAACAGATCAAAATCCCTACAAGCTACACACTGTACTGATCTAAACCTTGTAACGTCAAAAAGCAGAACATGCTGGGGTGGTACATTCTCATCTCAGACACATACCATACTCTGGAACTAACTACCTATCAATAGCAAAGAAAGGTCCTCATTAGCAGTCATCATGAATAATCATGATGAATGGATGTGAGGATAGGAAATACAACCCGGGAATCACCTCTGTGGCTCTGCATGACAGGGGCACATGAACTTAAATTACATGGGTGTTGAAGGGCAGAGTACCGTATGACTAGGCTTCTATAGGCCCTACGGCTAATAGCCTATTAGCTACCTAGGACCCGATACACACATGCATGTACTTGTTGCATTAATTGATATGTGAGGTTGACTGAGTGTGATGGTGAATGTGTCAACATTGTGTATATGTGTGATAGCCTAGTGGGAAACTGTTTATATCATGGTATGTAGTGTTCTAGCTCTGATCCCCACAAAAGATATGTATGCTATTGCTAGGCAGGAAAAGCAGTATGGCATACGGTGTGACGTAGTCCCATGGTGTTGACTGGAGTGTGCCATTGTAGGCTAAAGCAGTACATGTATGCTTATTGATTGTTAACACTAGTGAATACAAATCCCGTATGAACTGTAGTACTACCTAAAGCTGTAGGCCTACACAGTATGGTGTATATCCACATTGCTTGGAAACACTGTTTTGTTTGTTACCTGTAGTCCTCACACATTACATACCTCAGGCATAAGGTTTTGTAAGTGCTGACACACGGTACTGTATGGTACACAGGTAAAGCTCATCTGGGTTGCCATACCTTTGTGTCTTGTAGGTATGTCTGATGTGTGTGTGGGTATGCCTGTAAAATGGCCTCGGTCGTATGTGTGTTACAGGATATAAGTGCATATCTAGCAACATGTATAGTGTAGTACAGCAGTATGCCACCTATATTGATGAATGTGCACATATGTTACTTAGGGGGTTGCTATCAACAAGTAGTGTGGTATACTGGTAGTACTGTAACTGTACTTTACAATCATTTCAATGGCTGACATATTTCTGTATGCATTAGCTTCATATATACCTCCTGTGGCTAGGTGGTGCATTGTGTCACATACAGTGTGCCATGTACTGTTATATAGTCTTACATACTGGTTTCACTTTGTTGCTGTGCAGAACATGGTTTAATATATAGAACGTGCCAGGCACTGTCAGACAGTTGTGGGCTGAGCACTGATATGTGGTATTAAAAGTGTGTATCTACTGACAGCCAATAGGTTGCTATATATGGCATTTCATTGATATCTGTACTTTAGAATGTTAAGTGTGCCACATGACTTGCTCACAATTATTGTTTTATTGTCTTCCAGGGACACTTATTTCTAGTGCTTTTTTTATCAGATTCATAGCTAACATCTATTTATAATATAAAGAAAGAATTACCTATGCTACCTTGGATGTTTGCATACAGCTTTAACTTACAGTCAATGCTTGAACTGCTTTAAAGATTACCTTTTTTACAATTTGTAGTTCTTTTGCACCTAGCTTGTATGGTTATCCCAGTAGATAGTTATAGTCATGTTTTAACTGCCTCTAATGAATTTCATACTTTATTATAATCATGCCTAGTATGCCTATAGGAATTGCATTTAATTTCATTAGTAAATATGTCTGAATGTGCATGTTTTTATCTCTACTATTGCTAGCTTTACTGCCTTGATACCTGTGCTAATTCTGCTCTCTCCTCTTCATTTATCTCCTTTTCTCCCCAAAGTACCCAGCTCTGCATTGTCCTGAACTTGCCCTAGCCAAAACCTACCAGGTGATACAAGAACCCTTACAATCTCCAGTGGCCTCTTCTACTTGACTCATTTTCACTGCACCCACCATCAAGGAAGGAAGAAAGTATGTTATGGACTTAGTCCCATTTGCATAATAGACCCCTGTCTACTATTTTTACCAGGGCCCCATAGTTCGCTACAAGCTTGAGTATCCAGCAGCCTTAACCTTACCCTTCCAGCTGCCCTACAGCCAGCACACCTTGTTAATTATACTAACTTACTCTTACTCAGCATCTCACCTTCCATATTTCTTCTCTAATCAGCTCTCCCACTCACTTTCCTACATTTACTAGATCTGCCCACTATACTATTCCTTTCACCACCCCTCTACTCTGTCCTACCTCTGTAAATGCAATATATTTCTTCCTATTATCTATCCTCATCCTCATTCCATCCTTTTACACTGCCTCTCTCCCGTCCTACCCCTGCAATCTGTTCTATACTGTACTGTTCTTGACCTGCTCATCTTCCTACTTCACCTTTGTGCTGAAACAGTATTCTTCCCTCCTCTAACTTTCATTCCTTTGGCTTCTGTATCATTCTAAACATCTCCTACTCACGTCCTACCTCACTTACCTATAGTTACCTGTATTTCTGATTGTTTCTTCTCTTGTTTCTCCTCCAATTGTCTCAACCCGCTCCGTTCGCCCTGTGGGCTCACTCCGCTCCCCACCCTACCCCCAGGGGTCCTACTCTTATACCTATCAGACCACACACCCTCACCTTTCCACCAATAACCATCTCATCCCCATTATCCACTCTCCTCCATTTCTCCCACACTTTTCCCCACCTCTTCCTATCCCTCCCACCATTAAACCTTTTCCTTACAACAACTACTTCACATCTACTGTTTAGTAATACTTTTATAACTACAATGGCAATAACTAAACCTTCTAACATACTCCTCTTACAAAGCTTACTCATATTCACACTTCTGCCTACTCTAACTCTAGCATACCTGCTAACCTCCTATGAGCATCTAACACAGTCACGCATCCTGTACCCCACCAAACAATTGACCACTTCTTCTCTACCCTCTCATACTGAACATTTCAATATAACTTTCACTCCCAGCTATCTACCACCCAAATACCATAGGACAAACCACATTAGATATTACCTCCCAAATACAAGAAGACATCCTTTCCTTCTCAGTAAATATACTCAGACTAGATATTTAACACTACTCCTCCCCCTAAAGGATGGAGACATTCACCCAAATCCCAGACCAAACACCTCCACCACTACTCAACTCATTACCGCAAACTCCTCTACCACCCATATACTAAAAAAACCCACCCAACTCACTACTAATAGCTCACCTCAACACACGTAGTATCAATAACAAAATTACGCAACTTCAGGCTCTCCTGGAACTCTATTCCTTTGATATTTTGTGTCTAACAGAAACTTAGTTAAAACCCACAACTACAGACAATGAAGTTACCCCACCTGGTTACAACATCTTACGTCTCGACCGTGCAACCAAGAAAGGTGGTGGAGTAGCAGTTTTATTTAAATCTGATTTTCAAATTACAACCTTCCACCAAAATCCTTCCCATGTCTCTAACGCTGAAATACTTATTACTAAGCTTCAGCTAAACTCTGTTAAATCTATCTATATTATCTGCATCTATGTTCCTCCAGGCAATAACATTACTACTACTATTGAAAACATACTCTGTTGGTTATCTCAAAACCTCCCTCAAGAGACCATTATTCTTGGTGATTTCAACATTGATTGGAAATGTTACAACAATAACTACCCCACTACCCATATTAATTTTTATGGGTTTACACAAATAATCACCTCACCCACTAGAATTAACAAAACCAATAAGAAAGAAAGTACCTTAGACTGGATACTAATCAATAATCAACCCCAGACCTACAATTCTGGAACCCTCACAGATAATATAAGTGACCACTTTCCAACCTATGCTATTAGGCTTAAAACCAACCCACATTCCAAACCCATATTTAGAACAATTAGAACCAAGAAAAACTTCAATCTCGATTTATTCTTAACTGAACTTAAGGCTTGTAATTGGTCCCCATTAAAACAACTTTCCCTTGATGAAGCTGTCGACTACTTCAATGCTAATTTCTTAGCCATCCTTAACCAACACGCTCCTACCCGCTCTATTAGGATAAAAACCAAACCTGCTCCATGGCTTTCTAAGGAAACTAAGCAAAAACTCCACCTCAGAAATAAATACTGGCACAGATCACGCTTAACTAAGAACCCCATTGACCTCCAAAACTTTAAACAATTGAGAAATGAAACAAAAAAAGCCATTATGTCTGATAAACAAAACTACTACCTACATTCGCAGCAATCCCACCATAATAAACCACAAAAATTCTGGGCAAGCATTAATGAACTATTACACCCCGGTCAATCAATTACACCAAACCCACAAGGCTCTGACCATAACAACCCCAAACAAACTGCCAATACCTTTAATACCTTTTTCACCAAAACTATTCAAACTCTAGCCAGTCAACTCTCTCCACAAAATTCAACCTCATCTAAGACTGAATCCAACCCACCTCCTCCATTTCACTTCCAACCTGTCCCTACAGCTTTTATTCTCACCCTTTTACAAAAACTTAAACCTTGCACTCCCTCTGCTGACCAACTACCTGCAGAATACTTACAGTTAGCAGCCAAATCTATTGCCTACCCCATCTCCATTCTCATCAATAGAAGCATTACTGAAGGATACGTCCCCATTCTTTGGAAAGTCTCACATATTATTCCCCTTCATAAAGGGGGAGACTCCACTGACCTTTCCAACTATCGTCCCATAGCCCTACTCTACCCTTTATCTAAGGTTATGGAAAAGTGCATCCATAGGCAATTATTAGACCACCTTCTCCATAATAACCTGCTCTCCAACTCCCAACATGGCTTCAGACCTTCCCACAGCACTACTACTGCCCTCCTCTCCTTCATGGACACCATCAACAAAAACCGCAACCTTAACATGCTCTCCTCTGCACTTTTCATTGACCTGTCCAAAGCCTTTGACATGGTAAATCACAATATACTCATAAACATTCTGAAATCTGTCACTTGATGCACTAGCTATAAAATGGTTCCTATCCTACTTAAATAACAGACATCAAGCTGTGCTCTGGAATACCACTCTTTCTACCCAACTACCCGTTAATATTGGTGTCCCTCAAGGGTCCATACTAGGCCCACTCCTATTTTCCTTATTCATCAATGACCTTCACGAAGCAGTTCCCCAAGCTACATGCATACAATATGCAGATGATTCTACACTTATATGCTCAGCCACATCTGAATCTGAACTTCACTTCCTTACACAGAACTTATTTACCTCAGTAGAACTATGGTTTACAAAACACTGTCTCATACTAAATCCCAAAAAAACTAAACTTCTACTTTTTACACCTACCAATAAATCTCCACCAATTGACTTCACTATAGCTTCCAATAATAGCACTGTTATATCCCAGGATCTTACTACCAAACTGCTAGGTATCACCATAGACAACAACCTTAACTTTGACACTCATATTAATAATATCTTGAAAACAACTAACAGAAAAATAGGCTCTCTATATAGGATCAAACCCTTCCTCACCCCTGCAACTAGAATAACTATCGCCCGCACCCATCTAATCTCTACCCTACTCTATGCCTCTCCCATTTTCACTAACCTGTCAAAAAATAACCTTAAAAAACTAGAAAACTCCTACAACAACATAGCCAGATTTGCCACTGGTAACCCTTTTAAAACACACCACTGTATTAATCTAAAATACCTAGGGTGGCTTGAATTACAGCAACAGCTAAAATATAAGGTTAGATAGTATGGGTGTCTAAAAACATGCTTCTGGAGCATTTCTCCCCGGGCCTCCGCTGAAAACAGGATCTGTGGAACCTAGTTGGACTTTCCCAGTCAACAAATGTTAAATAAATAAATAAATAAATAAAAATATAATCAACTGACCATTGCCCATAAAATTCTTTATCAACGTGCTAAGACACCCATACTATCTAACCTTATTCATCCCTACAATAACCTGAAATCCCTAAGATCTTCACAAAAAATCCTCATAAATATTATCAAATCAAACAATAGAGCTGGAGACTCTCTCTTCACTAACACTGTTGAGAAAATCTGGAACTTACTACCCACTGAACTTTCAACACTTCCCTCTATTTCCTTGTTCAAAAATAAACTTAAGCTCTTCCTTAAAACACATTGGATGTGCCCCTGTACTAAACCTGACTAACCTACATGCTCTCACTACTTGTTTCAACCCCACCTTATATGCTCTAGCTACCTGTTTCTACCTCACTGTCTCAGCTCAGTAACAATCTCATCAGAATTCAACTACCATTCTACCTCTACTACCTAGCCTTACCTATTAGTATACTCTCATAAAAGTTCCAGTCTTCTCGATTAGAACTTTCTTACTCAACTTCTATTCCAGTCCTATTTTCCTTTTTTCCCCTTCTTATATCTAGAATTACATTATGTGTTTTACTATCAATCTTTCTGAACAGTTAAAATGCAGCCTCATGATAAATTGTATTATGTTTAGTCAATATTTTATGTTATATACTCTATAAACCTGTAACCACTTTTTAGCTAATACTGCTTTAGTCATTATTAATGTAGTCGATCTCATGTATGTACTACTGTAGATATGTACTATAATTGAAGTTTGGAGCTTATCTCCCCGGGCCTCTACTGAAAATGGACATATATCCAGCTAGACTAGCCCGGTCAACAAATGTAAAATAAAATAAAATAAATGTCTCACCATCGCAACACTGCATATTCCCCTGAAGAGGAAGAAATCATAATATCCACCCTAGTATCAACATCACACCCTGCTGTTCTCCAGAACCAGCCAGGACCAGCATGAGCGCACTGCACTGTGGCAAGATGTTGTCCGTCGGGTTAATGACGTAGGCATGCATAACTGGACTTATGAGCAGGTACGCCATCACTGCAGTGATTTAATTAGACATGTCTGGCAGCATGCCTCCGATGTCCGCAGACAACAGCTTGCCACAGGTGGTGGTGCAGCATTACATCTGCCCCTCACCAGAGTGGAAGAGCTGCTCCTCAGTGTGGTGGCTCCTGGCCAACCACTACAACAGACATGTGTCATCATGGAGGCCGGAGTCACCCAACAAGTTGACTCTAAGCATGCAGGTAACATGGCATATCTGTAGACTACTGTTAGCTCGATTGTTAGAACATGCATATGTCAGATGTGTACTTTGTATTTAGAAGATGTGGAGCCTGGTGTTGTGCAATACTGATATTTTGGAACATAATCTGTATGCCTGTGACTGTCAACCATTGTACTACTGTAAAATTGCAAACTCACAGCAGCAATGCCATAGTTGTTGACACTGACAAACTGTCTCATATCCTTGTAGGTCCCTCTGGTGTGACAGCAAGACAGCAGACCCATGCTGGTGAGTGTTTACATTTAATATAGCAAATAACATGTGCATGTCATAGGTGAGTTGTAGGCCATATACACATGTAAAACACCTACACATAATGCATGCAATGCATGTTTTCTGTGGGACTATGCACATCCCAGTAACATGAGTAGCTGCCTCAAACACATGCAATACACAGAGCATCTCAAACAATTGTGGCACACTGTAGTGGTCATTGTATAGGCAGAGTCAATAAACATGCACACAACATACACCACTTTGTCATACGCAGTACGTGTTAATATGATACACATGGCGTGTTTAGACACCTACTGTAAGGTCAGACTCCAGTATCCCAAATGTCATCCACACAGCACACATACTATACCTGAGGGGTAGAGGTCTATCATGGGGCAGTGCGACACTCAACACACAACACATTCATGTTAGGCAATGCTCCCTATTGAACACCTTACATACCCATGTAACAACTGCCTGTGAAATGGTTAATGTAGCCACAGTGCTGCAGTTCAGGTACAGCAAGATAGTTGCCAGTGTGGCACACATTAGTGGCCTTGAGTGACCACATGATGCTGCCTGATGATGGCTCATGGTACTACACTACATCCAGTTACAGTAACTACAGTACTACACATAGCATTCATTGCTATATACCTGACAGTTGTGTGCATCCAGCCATGGTATGTATACCTGTGAGTGATGGTGCACAGGACATTGAAAAGCATTTAATACTTGCACAGCAATGTTGTGTCCATGTACACATTGTGTTCCAGGGTGAGGCCAATCACTGAACAACACACATGCATCAAAGACATGTATACTGTTATTAACAAGGACTCTCTACACTCGCACTGCATGCTGTTGAGCAACACACATCCTGCATGCTGACACGTGTGATAGGACTCTTTGGCTTGTGATACTGTACTCCACCATCAACCACTAATGAGTATGTTCTGGATTGCTATTGGTGTGCTTGTGTGTGTGTGTGTGTGTGTGTGTGTGTGTGTGTGTGTGTGTGTGTGTGTGTGTGTGTGTCTACTTTAGTGAGTAGTGTATTTGTGTGCATGTGTGCTAACATCATGTACAGATTGTAAAGTGTGTTTCCTGTCTTCCTCTCACAGGTGCTGAGGTTGTGTTGGTTGAGTGCAGCAGGGAACCTGAAGTCACTGCCACAAATAGTGGAAATGATGATACATGTGTTGTGGCACAGGCAGGTTTGAGAGGGTCTGTCGTTGGGCCGCCAATCGACTGTACACAGCTTTCCACCCCATCTATGCACACATTCATACTGCCAATACATCCCTCATCACCAATGGCCTTAGCTGAGGGACAGCATACAGTAGGCATTGACCAGGATAGTGTGGTATCTATGGCACATGCATCCCCTCACAGCAGCCATACCCAGACTCCTGGAATGGTACCACATAGGCAGATGTCCAGGGGTTCTCGTGGGAGCACTGCTGGTCGTAATGCCCCTGGCAGATGTGCCCCCACAGGTCTTACAACCTCAGGTATGTTCCGGGCTGTAATGCAGTCACAGGCACGTATGGAACAGTACACAAGACAGGGACTAAGGGCGCAGAGGGCCCATAACACCGCTATCAATGACAGTATCCATGACCTTGCCGGTGCCGTCCGTAATTACACCAAGATCATGACAGACGCTGGGGGGGAGACATTAGATGTCCTCCGCAATGTCATGTCCATGTGCCAGGACAGTGCAGGATGGCTGAGATGTGGACATATGCCAGCAACATCATCGGCTGGCCGTCGTCGCGGATGACACACAAGTCACAGCCGCTCCCGTAGTGGCAGTATCAGCCCCAACAATGTTGGGGCTGGGCTGTCAATAGACCATCATAGAGGACCACGTGCACATGGCTCTGGCCATTCCCAGCAGGGACATGGGTCCACTCGACATCCCTCTGCCTCTGATGATAGTATCCAGTCTGGCTTAGTACCCAATACTGTCCGTGGCACCCCTGCCAGGCACAGGTACTCTGTCCGTGGCCAGAGACGGTGATCTGTACAGCCTGGCAGGTACAGTCTGTGACTGTCCCACAACCTCCCGTATATGGCAGTCACATGGTGGAACTGTGTGCATGCAGACACACACACATAAACCAAACACCTAGGGCTAACACATACACACACACATTACATCAACATTGACCCATGCTGTACTGTTGTCCCTCTCACACACACACACACACACACACACACACACACACACACACACACACATACATGTCGATTGGATATGTCAATGTCGGGCTCTGGCAAACCAACAACACACCCTGTGCATATGATGAAACTGTGCCACCTCCTGTCATCTATAACATTGATGCAGGAACAGGCTAACATGGTGCTGATGCACAGGGTGACTTTATAGCAGTGTAGCAATGTTAGCATGTTGTCAACAGTAAAGTGTAATGATATCCTTGTAGGTATATCTGAGCAGGCATGATGCATTAAAGCTATGATTATCAATGTAGTATTGTTTACACCAGTGTTAATTCCAAAAATGTATTGTCCACCCATGTGCCACTTGGCTGATGTGTGTAGTTCTGGCAGCATGTGTTGGTGAGTGGACAGTACGTGTGTGATGTGTGCAGTACAGATTTGCAGGTGTACATTTGTGAACATGGTGGAGGTGCACTGTCTGCATGTACGTGCATAGTGGACACATGGGAAGGGTGACATGCCCTGTATTACACAGTGTTAACACTTCATAGTTTCTATTGGTGGCCAGTATGCATTTTACTACACATATGTTTTAACTTGGGTACACGTGTGTATGACATGGTTTGACACTATGCTGTGGGTGATACTGTTACTATCTGTCATTGGTTTGCATTCTGGTAGTATACACAACCTCAACAGCCTGACTATAATCAATTGCTAGACGATGTCTTGACAACTGACACACAGATGTAGGAAACTCAGTAGCATTTGGATCCTTCCAGTACTATACTATACCAGTAACCAGTGGTATTGACCGCCACCCATTCCTGGGACCACTCCTGTTTGGCATGTAGCCCTCTTAGGTACAAGCAAACACACTAGGGATATGTCCGTCCACATCTGGAAATGCATACAGTGGCCTACAATGCATTCTCCGGATGAGACACTTATCCTCCACAAGGGTATCATACAGACAGATACCTGTTGTCCAACCCATGCTGTAAAGCTATAAGCCAACTATAGCATAGTCATCCACATTTACTAAACATAGTATCCCGACAGTACCACATAGGTAGTAGCTCCCAATATGTAGAACGGGTACCGATGTGTACATACAGCCAAGTGTTATGTCATCTGTCCTTTGGTATTCACATTTCCAAAGGTATTCTGAAGTCCCTCGGTGTATCACATAAATAAGGGGTCTGTATGCATGTCCACAAAGTTGTTGTACACCTATAATGAATGTCCATTATTGACAGACTTTGTTGTGTTTGAACATGTCTGAAATATACCCCAGGCATGAACCCTCACTCACACTATTCTATAGAAACTGTCATGGGTGTGTGTGACACAGATGACCTAGGCCACAGATCACTACAGTGGCTGACCTTGTCACAAACATACATATGTGACCTAAGGTCTGAGAAGCAGCAGCACAATCTGTCAAAGGTAACAGATGTATTCATGTAGACGGCAGGCTTCACACCTATGAACTAATTGAGGTCACATGTACATATATATATTTGCCACACAGATACGTGAAGTGTGCAATGCACATACTGTTGTTCTACTGATATGTCATACAGTAGTAAAAGCAAAACCCACAACAGATTGACCAACAGTGTCTCACACACACACACACACACACACACACACACACACACACACACACACACACACAGCAATTGCAGGATTCAAACACCTACCTAACTATATTATGATATTAGGGAAGTATGCATTAACATGACGCGCTATATGCTTTGCTGGGGGGAGTTTGCATTTCCACTGCTATATTTGTAGGATGCTGACATCATCAGACTTGCCAAAGAGGAATATACCACTTTTAAGGTGTTTTCCTAGTCTCCAAAAAGGGCACTCCTCTCAAGGGAAATCACACACAAACATACACCCCCCCACCACACACACACACTCAGCAATTGCAGGATTCAAACCCCTACCTAACTATGTTATGATACTAGAGAGATACGCATTAACACGACATGCTATATGCTTTACTGGGAGTTTTCATTTCCACTGCTATCTCTGTGGGATGCTGACATCATCAGACTTGCAAAAGTGGAATATACCACTTTTAAGGTGTTTTCCTAGTCTCCAAAAAGGGCACTCCTCTCAAAGGAAATCACACACAAACATACACGTGAAGTGTGCAATGCACATACTGTTGTTCTACTGATATGTCATACAGTAGTAAAAGCAAAACCCACAACAGATTGACCAACAGTGTCTCACACACACACACACACACACACACACACACACACACACAGCAATTGCAGGATTCAAACACCTACCTAACTATATTATGATATTAGGGAAGTATGCATTAACATGACGCGCTATATGCTTTGCTGGGGGGAGTTTGCATTTCCACTGCTATATTTGTAGGATGCTGACATCATCAGACTTGCCAAAGAGGAATATACCACTTTTAAGGTGTTTTCCTAGTCTCCAAAAGGGGCACTCCTCTCAACAGAAATCACACACAAATATACACACCAACCAACACACACACTCAGCAATTGCAGGATTCAAACCCCTACCTAACTATGTTATGATACTAGAGAGATATGCATTAACACGACATGCTATATGCTTTACTGGGAGTTTTCATTTCCACTGCTATCTCTGTGGGATGCTGACATCATCAGACTTGCAAAAGTGGAATATACCACTTTTAAGGTGTTTTCCTAGTCTCCAAAAAGGGCACTCCTCTCAAAGGAAATCACACACAAACATACACCCCCCCCACACACACATACACACACACACACACTCAGCAATTACAGGATTCAAACCCCTACCTAACTATGTTATGATACTAGAGAGATACGCATTAACACGACATGCTATATGCTTTACTGGGAGTTTTCATTTCCACTGCTATCTCTGTGGGATGCTGACATCATCAGACTTGCAAAAGTGGAATATACCACTTTTAAGGTGTTTTCCTAGTCTCCAAAAAGGGCACTCCTCTCAAAGGAAATCACACACAAACATACACCCCCCCCCACACACACACACACACACACACACATAGCAATTGCAGGATTCAAACCCCTCCCTAACTATGTTATGATACTGGAGAAATACACATAAACACGACACGCTATATGCTTTACTGGGTGTTTTCATTTCTCCTGCTATATTTGTAGGATGCTGACATCATCAGACTAGACATGGTAATGTGTGTGCACTTTGTTTTATGCAATCCCAGGACTGAGCCATGGGGGACAGCAGGTGTTACCAGCTTGAACAGGACTCCACAATTCTTACCTTGTGTGATCTATCTGTGGCCCAGTTGCCAATCCATCAGATGACAATACATATTTATGCACAGGTTGTTGATTTTGTGGATATGACATGTGTCTGGGATTTTGGAAAAGGGCTACTCAAAGTCTATGTGGGATGTGTGTAGCTCATTTCAGTGATGTATGTCCTGGGTGGCTGTCTTGCAAACAGTCTAGCAGGTTTGGGAACCATGATCTGCCCATGACCAAACCAAAGTTGGTAGGGTTGTGTGTTTGAAGTCATAAACAGAGCTATTGGAAGCCTACAATCATGATGGACTCCATGGCCTTGCAGATCAGACTTCATAGGCTTATAAGACTATAGTTCCCATGGTCTGTTCTGCACCAACACTTGTGGAGTGTGCCATATGTTGCTGTAACCTATTCAACAGTTTCATATCCTGTAGAGTGGGTGAGGCTCAACAGACTGTTCAGGTGCAGGGTCTGTTTGTTCTGCAGTTCACTTATGACACATATAGGGAAACAATGTAATCCAATCGATGCCATGTTTTCTGCTTTGGAAGGAGCTGTTTACCCATTCTACATGTGATATCTCCTGGTATGATGATAGGGCCTTTTGTCACTGGGAGGTGGGTATGTATGTATGGGCCTGTCTGACAGGATGTTGGCATTGTCAGTCATTTACAGCTGGCCCTGACTCAGGACATATATGAGTGTACATTGCTATTTATGACATAGCTGAAGGAAGTGTCATGGTTCTGTCTGGACTCCTTCGCAGATAATCTTTCCATAACCTGGATTGGATAATGTTTGGAGTGCACATTTTTTATTGATTATACTGATTGCAGGTTTTTTATCTTCTTTGCTTTTCCACTTTCTATGAACAACCTAAGTATCTGTAGTACATATTTGATTATGACAGGGTTCCAATATATTATATATAGGTTCATAGGTTCATAGGTTCATAGGTTCATAGGTTTATACTAGGCTATCTGCCCTAAGGCATTTATAAGCCTAGCCCAAATTATTGTGGCTTACGCCACCCCTTATATGAAAAAATACTGTGCCCATTAGTTTGTTGTGCCTCTGTCCAGCAGTGACCCAGAGATGATTCCCGGGGTAAACCTACGATCTCCCATCCACAGGTCTAGATTTCTCTTGAACAGAGTCAGCGAGGTGCTCTGCCTCACATGGACCGGGATTTTATTCCACAGCATAGGGAGTCTCTGAGTGATAAATCTATCCCTCCAGCACGTCCTATTTATATCCGTGCTAAGGTTTAAGTCGCTTGCTCTAGTGGTTTTGGTGGATTTGGATTTTTGAGGTGGAGCATGTCCATTAATTCGGGTTGGACATGGCCTTGTATGTCAGGCACATGTCACCTCTGAGCAGGCGGTATGCGACTGAATAGAGCTGGAGTTTCTTCAATCTGGCAGCATATGACAGATTTTGGAGTCCCTTTATCCTTTTGGTGAGGAACTTTGGGGTCTCTCCAATTGCTGCAGATGTCGGGTGAGATACATCCCGAATGGGGCATTGTACTCGATCATTGGTCTGATAAGTGAAGAGTACAGGGAACAATGACCTCACTAGATCTGGATGTGAATCCCTTCATGATCAGGTGGGCAATGTAGAAGGTCTTTCTAACCACTTTAGCAATGTGAGTGTCAAAAGAAAGGCCACTGTCAACCTGGGTCCCCAGGTCCCTGATAACCTCTTCTGTGCTTAGTGGATTGCCACCTATATGGTAGCTTGGGGTTACCTTGTTTTTCCCGAAGGGTATGACTATACATTTTTGGCGTTTAACTTCAGGCCATGGCTCTGGCACCAGCTATCTGTTTCCGTGAGTCCCTTCTGAAGGATATCCGTGTCCGATGCACTTTCCACTATGGCCCAGTTTGCAGTCATCTGCAAACTTTGTCAGCCAAAGTCCTCCCATGTTGGCCTGTACTTCTGAGAAGTAGATGCCAAACAATAGGGGCCAAGGACCGAGCCCTGTGGGACACCACTTGTGACCGGCTTGGAGTCTGACACAGCGCCAGCAACTCTAACCCTGTGGGTTCTGTCCTTAAGCCAGTTTGCAACCCATCTTGTGACATATGGGTTTACATTTAAGCTGGTAAGTTTTCTACAATACCCGAGTGGGGTATTGTGTCGAAGCCTTTGCAAGGTCAAGGTAGGCTGTATGGACTGCCTTTCCTCATCAATGGCCTTGGTGACTATTTGAAGAAGTCGACCAAGTTCAAAAGGCATGATCTTCCCTTGACAAAGCCAAACTGGGTCGGGTCCAATGTCTGCAAGTCCCTATATCTTTGTTTATGAGCTCCATTATGATCCTCTCCATAGCTTTGCAGACTAGACTTGTTAAGCTTATGGGGTAATTACCAGGGTCCGTGAGGCGCCACCTTTGTGGAGTGGGACCACAGTTGCCGTCACGCCACTCCTTGGGCACGTATCCTGTGGTAAGGCTGAGATTAAACAGCTGCCTCATGTGCGGGTTTAATTCCTCATTTAGCTCGTGTAGCACACAGCCGGGGACACCATCCGGTCCCATTGATGCTGTGTTTTTAGCTTTAGAGAGCAGCTTTCACCTGCGCATTTGAGATGTCCGGGAGGCTACACTCGGCTGGGATAGTTATCTCTCCTTTAGGGGAGGGGGGTGAAGTTTGCACTGAACCTGTCTGCCAGTATGTTGGCAATGTCTGTGGGTTCAGTGATTTTTGTATCATTTTGGACTAATTCTGAGCATATCTGTGAGTTTCCACCCAGGTTCCTAACATAGCTGAAAAGGCCTTATGATTGTCCTTTGAATCCATGGCAATTTTTCTCTCAAAATTGGCCTTAGTTGATTTTATGAGTGCTCGTATTTTTTTACTAATAGTGATCAGGGGTGACTTCCCTTTTATGGATTTTGTTCTATCATGTAATAGCTTTCTCCACTTATTGTAAAGTTTGTTAATGGCTGGGGTCCACCAGACTGGACGTTTGCCCTTTGTGGAAAGAGTCTTGGTTTTATTTGGGATTGCCTGATCCATGCAGTCCTGGAGGTGTTCATAGAAGGCATTTGTAAGGGCTTCTGCAGCTTGGGTTGTGGTTTCCTCTGACTCAGGGGCCTTGAAGGATACCACACCAGTCTTGAGTAGTGTGAAGTTTGCTTTAGAGAAGTTCTTCACCAGTAAAGCATATGAGCATGTTTACCTGCTTTTGCTCAACTATGCCCAACTTTGACCGAACTTGCCCAGCATTGCTCAACGTTAAGCAACATTGCTCAACGTTGCCCAATATTGCTCAACATTGCCCAAAGTTGTGCTAGTTAGTGTGTGCAATTTTGTTTACATATACTAAATAGTGGTAAAATCTGTTTAGCACTGCTTTATATTGCTTAAAACATGGCAATCATGTGTCTGTTGTCATACAACTGTGTGCACAAGGCAGGATTGGTGAATAGTGAGAGGTTCCTGGGTTAACACATGCAACTGCCAGATATGTGTGGCCCACTGCTGTACTCAGACATGGCCTAAGTGTGTGAGCATGCCCAGTTTGGCCTTTCAGTATGTTGTTGCCTGACATTTGCCTCATTTATTCAAGTGTGTGAGCATGCCCAGTGTGACCTTTCAGTATGTTGCTGTCTGAAGTCCACTACATTTGTTGACATGTGTGAACATGCCCAATATTAACATTTATACTATATGTGTGTTGAAAATCAAGTTGTATTTTTACTGCAGGGCTCACCTTTGTGTCATAACTCTACAGGGATTATGCTGTGCCTGCAGGGTTTCCATGAGACACTTTGCATAGACTTATCAACATTTCTTCATACAGGCTGACCAGTGAAATACTGTCATGGCTTAGTGGTTCAGTACTGTGACTATAGTGCACAGTATCCTGGGTTCGAGGACTGTCACTGCTTTATATTTTCATACTGGGCAGACCAGACTGCTTAAGGACCAGTAAAGCAAATATGAGCATGTTTACCTGCTTTTGCTCAACTATGCCCAACTTTGACCGAACTTGCCCAGCATTGCTCAACGTTAAGCAACATTGCTCAACGTTGCCCAATATTGCTCAACATTGCCCAAAGTTGTGCTAGTTAGTGTGTGCAATTTTGTTTACATATACTAAATAGTGGTAAAATCTGTTTAGCACTGCTTTATATTGCTTAAAACATGGCAATCATGCCTCAGGTGGTGCTGCAGGGCTGCCTATGTCGGATGCACATAGTACACTCCCTATACATGTTTGAAAACAGGTAGTGTCAAGTTAGGCATCCCTTTTACTATATGTGCGAGTCAGAGAGAGGTATCATTTCCAGGGTTCCTACTGAGCCAGTGTATGTGCTATGCGTTGCCTCTTTGCCAAGGCCAAAGCATACTGGGCATGCCTCCTTCTGCCTACTGGGGCAGGCTCAGGTTGTTCCTCCTCCGAGTCACGCTCTGCCTGTGATGGTCTTGGCAATGGTGGGGGGCTGTTTGGCCCAGCCCTATGCTGCTCCTGCTGCAGCTGTTTTCGCAGGATCATATTATGTAGCATAGCACATACCATGACAATTTGGGTACATGTAGTTGGTAAGTACTGCAAGGCTCCACCAGATGTGTCCAGGCACCGAAACCGTGACTTGAGCAGCCCAAACACACGCTCGATTACATTTTGTGTTTGTGCGTGTGCCTCATTATGGCGTTCCTGTTCAGGTGTGTGTGCATTTCTGATGGGTGTCATCAGCCACGGCTCCAGTGCATATCCAGCATCCCCCACTAGGTGACCATGAGGGATGTCCCCATTGGCAAATGTCTGGTACAGCTGTGTCAGATGCCAGATATGGAAATCATGATAGCTTCCAGGGCAGCCAGCACACACATTCAGTATTATGCCCTGGGCATCACACATGACCTGGCAGGTGATGGAGGGGAAGCCCTTGTGGTTAAAGCAGGCCCTACCCCGCTCACCAGCTGGTGCTTTGATGCGTATGTGCGTGCAGTGTATTGCACCCACTACCTCAGGATATTCTGCTATTTGCTGGAAAAGATGCATATTGCTGGCCAATACCTCACGGCAATTGGGGAAATATACATGATCACCGACATGTGCTGACATGGCATTCAGGAACTGGTGCATTACCCTGGATGCTGATGCCTGTGAAATCCCCATTATATCACCAGTTGGTCTCTGGAAGGTACCTGTTGCTAGTATTCTTAGGCCAACACATGCCTTGGTTTCCACTGGGATGGGTTCCCCTCTGTTGGTTCTGTGTGTGAGGCGTGGCCTGCACAGCTCAACAATTTGCTGCATGAGGTCTCTGTCCACTCTATAGCTCTCCATTATCTCCAGCTCATGTAGCCCCTGGTAGGTTACCCTGGGCCTGTACACTCTTCTCCATCTCCTCACTGTGGGTTGCTCAGCAGCATTCGCATTGTCACCACCCTCAGCATGTTGCATATGTCGCCTTATAACAGCAATGACAGTCCCTAACATTTCTTTGTCGCAGTAAAGCTTTTTAAGTTTTCACTTCTCTTAGTTTACTGCAGTGTTGCAGTGTCTCTGAGGAAAACATGGTGGAAAGTTGTTTGCAGAGTTTTAAGTGCTGGGCTGGGCTGGGCTAGTGTACTGCCTGTGTAATTGCCTGATTCTGATTGTTTTCACCAGCTAGCTCTGCTAGTTCTCCTTGGTTAACTTCCTACTATTTGTTGTGCTTCCTTTTCCCTTTCTGTTTCCACAGGGGGCACCGCCACACAAACAAGCGCACACCAGCTCACACGTGCGCACACATGCTTACACGGCCTAACACTTACTGACTCCTGCTTGTACGCGCACACACAGGCGCTAACGCGCTTACACAGATTTCAACAACCTTACACATACTTACTCCGGCTTAAATGGGTGCACACGCGTGCACACAGTCTTACTCGGATTTACAGGCACGCACCCGCACGCAAACACATTGCAGGCACTTCAACAAGAAACTTTAGTGTTACCCACAGCATACATCTTCAATTTCTTGGCTTTAGCTAGGATATCTGTTGACACACCTCTTCCAGTGATGAGTAACTGACAGCAAACACATGTCACTCTGCTCCACTGAGCTTACATTCTTTCATACATACCCCCCTCATGATGTCACCTATCTTCTACTCTGATACTCCCCTTATCCTACTCTTACACTCCACAGACTTTGCTCATTTGCCATGTAAAATTGGGATTCACTATCCTTACCCTCATTTGCATAGGATTGCCTACTAATGCTTGGTTACATCTCTTAGACTGAGCTTCCCCCCTTAGCAACCTCTACTCAGTAGCCATGTTGTCTTCAGCCTGCAATTCACTTGCATGGCAGTTGAATATTTTGAATAAAATCCCTATTTGTGGCTTTTATTTTCTTTTTTCATGGTTTTTAGAGTGCATCACTTTTGCGTGGCGCTGCACTACGCTTAAACTTCAGAGATCGAGGTAAAAAAAAAATATTTTTTTTTTATTTTGCAACGGGAAAAATAGCCAATGGCCGTATATTTGGCCATTGGCATGCTTCCACAACTGGATGCATCCTTTAATTGGAGCTGTCACGGCTCCGTTTTGCTATTTGCAGAACGGTACTCAGTTGACAACGGAGTACATTTCTGCAAATAACACTACTCTTACTCTGACACGTTAGGGTTTCCTGGATCGCAAATTTACCTCATCTGCATAGCTTTCGGCAGCAAATGTGGTAATTTTCATAACCTAGCCCTGTCCATGTAAGAGTCGTTATAGGAGCTCTCTTGCATGCCCCTGCCGGCTGTTCCTGGATCGCTCGGCAGACATGTTGGCTGCATGGAGTTTTACTCTACTCTTAGACTCTGTGCAAGCCTTCGTGAATCTGGCCCTATATTTTAAGTTGTTGTTCTTTGTTACACAGCATCTAAAATTGTATGATGGCAGTAATGAGAATCATTCCCAGAAAGGGGAGAGTAAAAGGCAGATAGTAAACTAGTACTCTCAAATGTTAAAATATTTTCTAAAAGACCACCTACAATGAAAAGTAGAGATATTTAATGATGATTAATAAAATAGAAATCATGAGAATACTGAATATCTAGTTACAAGAAACACCAGAGTTTCAATCACAAGAGATATAAAAAAAATAACACAGTTGGATAGATTCACACAGATGCAGATAACCAATACTTAACTAATCACATTATATTTTCCTGACTAACTAAAGAATTACTGTTCCCTAGTAAAGTTACTTACTACAGCAAAGCAAGATGAGGTGCATGGTTGTGTGAGATATCTTTCCTGTCACCTTCTGAAAAACAAAGTGATGCTGTGAGAGTTCTGTCATATCTCTCACTAATAGCTAAAGAATAATTGCAGTGCTGGCTACAGAATGACATCACATCTGGTCACCTGACTCTGGTACAATGCACAACCAGAGCTTTTCTAAGATCTGTTTCAGCATCTGAAACCTATAAAACAATTCAAAAACTTCCACCCTTCCATGGGTAGAAATTAGTTCACCCCTACGGACAATACAGTAAGATTCCTAGTCCTGGTTTTTCCAGACATTTTTGCCTCTGGCTGCAATCAGACCTGTAATGTAAAGTCTTTATGGCCTAAAAAAAGAAGTTATGTTTTACCATAACGTTCCATCTGTGTTGTTTTATCTTAGTTTATTCATTACGTATGGTATCTGGTTCCGACCTCAGAACAGAGCCATCCTTTTTTCAAGCTTGCATCAGCCACAAACCTCTCGAGCTAAGATTTTACCCATCATGCCCTTCTCCCCGTTACCTCAGATCTAGGTTGCAAGTTGGAAAAGTGAAGCCAAGGCTACCTCTGGACAGATACGACCTAACAACTGGAAAGGACAAATGACATCCACCAGAAACCTTTGGAGGGGGAAGGCGGGTGGGCCATAATGAATAAACGAAGATAAAACAACACAGATGGAACGTTATGTTAAAGCATAACTTCTTTATCTGATGTTGTTAATCTTCGTTTACTCCTTATGTATGGGACAGTCTCTCCAGCTGCCTCATTCCCTGGGTGGCATTATGGAAGGACATTCCGGAGCACCATAGAGCCAAAGGAAGCTCTGCCTCTGGAGGCCAAGTCCAATTTCTAATGAGCAATGAAGGTACGAGGCCTAGCCCAGGTTGCGGCTGCACAAATTTAATTCAAAGATGTTCTAACATGGAAGGCTGCTGAAGTTGACACTGATCTTGTGGAGTAGGCCTTTACTCTACCCGGTAAAGGGATACCATTCTTGCCATAAATTAAGGTAATACAATTTCTCAACCAAGTGGCTAAAGTAAATTTATAAACTGGGCAACCCAATCTGGAATCAGAAAAGGCTAAAAACAGCTGGTCAGATTTTCTATTAGATTTAGTCCTGTCTAGGTAAAAATAAATTTGTCTATGTACATCCAAGGTATGCAGGCAATATTCCCCTCTGTTAGAATAATTAGGGAAGAACACTGGCAAATCAATAGTCTGATTGATAGAAAACTCAGAAACGACCTTAGGCAAGATTGGTCCTTAATGAAACTCTGTCCTTGTGAAAGATGAGGTAGGGCAGCTTGATAGACAAGGCTTGTAATTCAGAAATACATCTAGCAGAGGTAATAGCAACCAGGAATAACATTTTCCATGATAAATACTTTAGGTCACAGGTAAATGCAGGCTCAAAAGGAGAATTTGTCAACTCTTGAAGGACTAAGGCCAGGTCCCAAGGTTGAACAGGTTCTCTGAATGGAGGTTTTATTTGAGCTACGCCCTTCAGGAAGGTCTTACAAAGTCTGTGTGACATTAAGGAAGAGCCCTGGAAGCCATTATGAAAATTAGAAATTGCAGCCAAATGAACATGAACTGTGGAGGCTGCTACCCCCGATTTAAAAAGGTCTGAAAGATATTCTAGTACAATAGAAACAGGGGCTGAAAAAGGGTCCATTTGTTTATCTTGTAGCCAGAGAGAAAACCTCTTCCATTTGCTGCAGTAGAGTAGTCTGGTGGATGATCTATGAGAGGCAATTAGAATGTTATGCGCAGGGGAAGATAGGTCTTGCTGCCTGACAATCATTGGAAGTGGGGAAACCAAGCTGTAAGTTTCAGGCTGAATAGGTTTGGATGAACCAGGTTCTGTGGCTGAGAGATCAACTCTGGAGCTGGATTGAAAATCAATGGTCAATCTAACAAATGAGGCCACAGGAATGGAAACCAAACTTGTTGAAGCCAATATGGGGAAATGAGGAACACTTTGCTCTTCAACTGATGTGCTTTCTTGAGGAACAGGGGAATGAGGGGTATTGGAGGATAGGCAGATAGTAGACCCGAGGGCCAATCGTGGACTAGAGCATCTCTCGGTAAGTGTCCCTGAGGGGGGATCAGGGCAAAGTAGTTGCTGCACTTCTGATTGGACGGGGATGCAAATAGATTGCAGCAAGGCTGACCCCAGCGGTCGAAAATCTTAGCTGCCACAACAGGATTGAGAGACCACTCGTGAGGCTGTAGAATGCATCTGCTCAATTTGTCCACTATCATGTTGGAGTTCCCGGGAATGTGCATCGCTATCAGAAAACAGTTAGAGGCTATTGCCCATTGCCAAATTCTCATGGCCTCTTGACAGAGTGGGTATGATCTGGTTCCCCCTTGTTTGTTGATGTACCAGACTGCTGCCATGTTGTCTGAGTGAATTGCAATAGTCCCTGATGGAAGGAACGACTGGAATGCTTGTAACGCTAGTAGCACCGCCCTCAGTTCTAGGACATTGATATGCAGATGGGCCTCCATCTGTGACCAAGTGCCTTGGACTGTCCTTCCCTGAAACAGCCCCCCCCACCCCATCAGGGAGGCATCCGTGGTCACTGGTGAGGGTTGTTTGACATCCACCAGAGCAAGTCCTGTTGGCAAATGTTGGTTATTCGAATTGGAAAAGATAAGGGATGCTGGGATGGGTACCACTAAATAAGAAGCAGCCACTGAAGAAGCCTCATGTGTAGCCTTGCTAGGGGAACTATGGTGATGGAGGCTGCCATTGATCCCAGCAGTTGAAGAACGGATTGAGCTGAGGCTAGATTTTGACAGTATTGCCTGAACCTGTTGCTTGATCCTCTGAATTCTGTGATCTGGTAGGGAGGCTGTACAAGTCATTGTGTCCAGAATCACTCCAATGTACTCTAATGACTGACTTGGAGTAAGGTGTGACTTCTTCCAGTTTACCATTATTCCGAGCTGCTGAGCAGTACCAAGAGTGTAAGTCAAAGCCTGATCCAGTAGAAGTTTTGTTGGGGCAGTAATGAGCCAGTCATCTAGGTAAGGAAACACTTGGAACCCTTGAAGCCGCAGATGAGCTGTGACTACTGCCATGCACTTTGAGAACACTCTGGGGGCTGTAGAGAGTCCGAAGGGCAGTACTCGGAACTGGTAATGACTGGCTCCCACCCGGAAGCGAAGATATCTTCTCGAGTGCCTTTCCACCTTTATGTGGTAGTACACATCTTGAAGATCTATGGAGAACATCCAGTCGTCTTTTTCCAAAAGTGGAAGAAGAGACTGAACCGTGACCATCCAGAATTTTTCTGTCTTTACAAATTTGTTTAGGGAGCTGAGATCCAGAACTGGTCTCCAGTCCTCGGTCATTTTTGGCACCAAAAAGAATCTTGAGTAGAAGCCGGATCCTGTCTGGTCTGGGGGGACCATTTGGATGACTCTTTTTTGAAGCAGCTTTGAAATCTCTATAGCTGTGGCCTCCCTTTGACCGGGTGGCATGTCGGGTAAGCTTTTGAGTAAGGTGGGAGTGGATAATAATGGAATATGGTATCCTCGGATGATGATCCTTTGTATCCAAGCATCTGTGGTTATGGTTTGCCAGGCAGAAGGGTACAAGGAAAAATGACCCCCGACAGCTTCCAGAGGAAAGCAATCGGGCTGCTCCCTAGGAGCGCTGATAAGGCTGCCCAGAGAAGGATCTTCCGGAGCTCCAGTTTCGTGAACCTCCCCTGCCCTGAAAGGGGCGTCTTCCGTTAGAGTTCCCCCCTCTGCCTCTGGGGGAAAACTTGGCATGAGTGTCACGGAAAGGACCCCGGGACTTTTTGTGCTACATTTTCCCACTCTTTTGACTCCTAGAATAGAACCGCTGAGGAGAAGATAAATGGACACCCACGGCAGATAGGGCCTTACCGTCTTTTCACATCTGGTCAATGTATCTTTTACCTTGGACACAAACAAAGTAGTGGTCTCAATAGGGGGTTAAGGAAGGAAGCCTTGAAGGGGGTCCGCAAAATCACAAATGCGCATCCAGGCATGGCATCTCATGACTATGCCTGCATCTGCAGCTCTTCCCGCTCCCTCAGTAGCGTGGGATATCAAATGCATTGAGGAATTGGAAACAGATTCTAGGGTCGCTAACTGAGAGGCCACTTTGTCACGGACCTCATCAGAAACTACTCCTGCCAGGGGCTCAGAGAGTTCGGACACCAAGTCTCTCTGTAGCCTTGTGAAATGTGCCAGGTAGTTCAAAGACCTAACAGCAAATGTCGATGACACAAAGACTCGTTTCCCTAATCTATCCACCGCCTGAGATTTCTTACTTGGCAGGTGAACAGTCTGGCTCTCTTCTGCCAGTTTGTTTTTTGTAGCGGCTGCCACTACCACTGCATCTACAGGGAGACCTTTTGACCAATGGGGGCATTCTTCTGGGGGAGAAAGGATTTTGTCCAGCCTACAAGGAATGGCTTCCAGAGAGTCCAGTGCCTTCCATGCATGCTGCACGATGAACTTGACGAGCTCATCGGCAGGTGGGATAACCCAGGAGGTCGAGCGCGAAAAGCTTGCAGGAACACAGACTTCTCTGAAGAAGGGTTGGAGAATTTCCATTCCCCTCTCTGTTTTAAAATTTCGAGGATGTCACCAAAGGAAACCTCATCAGAAGGTGAAAGTGGGGACCCCTCCCCGTCATTGTAGTCTGTCTCTTTTGTCAATGACTCCTCCATGGAGTCCATGTGTTTCCTGTTACACGTAGTCTTGCGGTGAGCTTCCTCAGTGGGAGACTCTGGGGAAGACTGTAAATACGGAGTTTTCCAGGGGGGAAAGGCCTGAGAATCTTGCACCTGATGTGCGGGGTTTGTGATTTAAGACAGCTGAGGCTCAGAGGAAGTAGTAGTCCTCAACAGAGGCAGCCAAGGAACAATGGCCAATGTCCTTCCCAAGGACTGTGGGGTCAGTCCACCCGAGGAGGCATGCTTTGGCGTCTCCACAGTAGTCAAAGGAGAATAAGTAGGAGTCTGTGGAGAAGGGTGATCAACTCCAGAAGGGGGAGGCACTTTTGGAGGGGCAGGTATTCCTCTGGCCAAAAGCAGCTGGTCTATAAGACGTACTACACCATGTTCAGAAAGGCTTCTGATAGACCTCACAGAAAACCCTGAAGGCGATTCGGGCCAGTACAACAAAGGGCTAGCGCGACCACTGACAAGGGATTTCAAAAAGGGGGTTGCCTGCACCGGAACCATCGGTGCCGAAAAAGCCTGCAATGAAGTAATTGTCAGTGCCGAGGGGGTCTGCGCCGAGAAAACTGTCAGCGCCAAAGGCGTCTGTGCCAAGAAAACTGTCAGTGCCAAAGGCATCTGTACCGAGAAAACTGTAGGCACCAAAGGTGTCTGCGTCGAAAAAACTGTAGGCGCCAAAGGCGGCTGTGCCAAGACTTCTGTAGGTGCCAAAGATGACTGTGCCGATATAGCCATCGGTGGCAAGGAAGTCTGCACCAAACTAGTCGGTGCCAAGAAGGATGATGTCTGCACCGAAAGCAATGGTGTAGAAGGACCAGCAGACATAATCGGAGACAGAGTCAAGTGAGATGGAGCCGAAGCAACAGGCACCGATGACTCTAACAATTTAGCCTTTTTATGTCTCACTTCCTTAGGGTCTCCAGAAGGGGACAATGGAAGGGACTTGGACCTTTTAAGTTGATTGGAAGTAGGAGAAAAATCCTGTGACCCAGAAATAGCCTCGCAGAAAGTGGTCTTAAGGAGACCCTTTAGTACTAGTTTATTTTTACGTTCATTCAATGTCCTGGCAGAAAACCCTTTACAAATCTGACAGGGTGGTGTCAGTGTGAGATGAGGCACACCCAAACAGTAAAACACACAAGTCATGTGTGTCAGAGTGAGGCAGTTTGTGTCCACACTCAGAACACCTCTTAAAACCTGTAGTCCCTTTCTTCTCAGACATTATATCTACACAAAAAATACAATTAAAAATAGATACTTTAGCCACCTATACACAAGGAGTAAGAAAAGACTACCAACATTGGTAGTAGAAATACCACAAAGGTACAAAAGGTACAGAATAAGAAAAAACTACTTAATAAAGTCAAATAATTAACAAATCTTTAAGAAAATACTGAAAAATTATCTAAAAAATACACTTAGCTAGAGAGGAATGACTGGACATGGCTGAACAGCAACGTGGCAAACTAAATCTGAGGTAACAGGGAGAAGGACATGATGGGTAAAATCTTAGCTAGTTTGTGGCTGACGCGAGTTTGAAAAAAGGCCAGCTCGTCGGTCGGAACCGGATCCCATATGTAAGGAATAAACGAAGGTTAACAACATCAGATCAACCCATTTAATTTTCAACTTATTTTTTCAAAATTAGATGGACTGAGATTAACCTCTTCCCTTCCAGAATCCTCTGTTAAAACATATACATTTAATCAGTTATAATAATATTGTCTGACATATATATATATATATATATATATATATATATATATATATATATATCTTTTCTGTCCAGCAGGACCCACTGCTGCTGCATTTTTAACACAAGCAACTTTACAAGTCAGTGTGATAGTCAAATGACATAGCATTCTTTACAAAATTCCAGCTGGCTATGCTGGCATATACTACACATGCACTGCCCTACTCTTCCTGGCACAGATGGCACTACTTCAAATCATCACATAGGGTATCATTCTAACTAAACTCTGCTTGTAGATGTTTAGTAATTTTAGGAAGCTTTTCCAATTCAGGATGATAAATCACTACTAGTGGTATGCTGCCTTGTGTAACCCTGTCTTTATGGTATAGTAGCTTGGTAATCATGTATCATGTTACAATGTGAAAATTGGACTAGGGTCTCATAAGAGGCCATTTAGTAGTCCTACTCCAATCTGTCTAGGCTTGTATGCCCAATTCTCAAAACATTTGCTTATGTGAAACTTGAAACCTAAAAGAGTATGTGGGACTCTAATAGCAGATGGAAGTTTATTCAGTGTCCTAGTTCGCCTCAATTGAAAAAAGGACAATATATAATTTGTTGTTGTTTTGTTCCTAATTCATGCTTAATGAATTGGATACCCAATAAAGTTCTAAGCATCTAATTTCTGAAAGATTTATATGCCCAGACGAGAGTGCTTCTTTAAGCCTCTAGTACATGGAGGGTAAATTTAAGTGCTTAAAACTCTCACAAAGTGATAAAGTTTACAGTGAAAAAAAATCTGTATAAAAGTTTTGTCATAAGCAGTGGTATTAATACATTCTTATGTTTGACAAGTCATTGCTTCCCCCCCATTTGCTTATTCACCATAACTTCCAGATCCTTAACATATGTGTAAGACAAGATAATGTTTAATATCATAGCTATTGTACATAATGTAATAAACCTAGATAGAAAATCTAACATAGCAAAAACAAACAAACAGTTTTCAAGGAGAAAAAAAACAACTTGTCTCAAAGCCATGAACTTTATTGTTAAGCGCTTTCGTTCGACATAACTTTATCAGAACACTGAATTATAACAACCACACCCTTAAATACCCCTCAGAGCATATCACATGTATAAAACAAGCCAATAGGCAGCATCAAAATTACATAGCAGATTAAAATGCTTGTTAAAATACTTATATTTAGTTATACATGATCATAAAGACACTCACTGACAAATATATAAAAACTAACTCGTACCATAAAATTTTAATATGGAACTGTATGGAACAGGAACCATTTAAGCCTGGGAAATTACAGGCATTTAACAACAGCTGCCAATTCAACTTTATCAAGATGTTCATCATCATGTTACTGTGTTGCAAGAAAAATTTCCTTTGATATTATAAACCTTTTGATTTATGTTGATTTTTGTCACTGGTATTGATTCCAGGAGGTATTAACCTCCTGGAAACAACAAACACGCAAGAATCAACAGCAGGGTGCACAGTTTAAAAAAAAAAAAAAAAACGAGCTGTTACTACAGAAAGTAACTAATGGTGTCAGTTCTTCTCCACCTGACAAAAATTTATCTCAGAATTTATTTACTTTGAGTCCTTCGGGTGAGTTCCATGAATTTAATGCAGACATTCCATCTTTTGAGGAGCATTCACATGAGGAAGGCGAACTATCAGTACAGGAACTATTTGATATTTCATTTGAGGATATTCCCACAGCATTATCGATCATCAAAAATAATCTGGGGACTTCAAGGTATGCAATTATTCCAATAAGACTTTAAGTATTGGTCATACTAATATTTTATCTAAAGGCTGGACATTTGTACCTGCCAGGCAGGCTGATTTGGCGAACACTTTGAATGACTTGAAAATGTACACTCGTAAGCAGAATTTCAATGTTTTATTCAACCTTCAGAATGTGGTCCATAACAGTGGTTTATTTTGCCCCAGTTTTTTTAATCCCCTTTTAAACAATTATATTTACCATTTTGAAATGGTGTGTGAACACGAGATACATGACATATTGAAACATAAAAGCAAGGTTAAATATTGTACTGTATCTAGTGAGAAAAAAAAGATTTTTAAAGGAATTAACTAATGACCCTAATATCAGGGTAATGAAACCTGATAAAGGGGGAGGGGCAGTAATAATGAATGTTACCGATTACCAATATCAAATGAATGGACTGCTTTTTGGGGATAAGTATTATGAAGTATCCCGTAATGAAATAAATGTTGCATTTCGAAACGTAGAGCTACTATTAATGGATATGTTATTGCAAGGTGAAATTTTGGAAAAAGATTACGATTTTATGCATAATGAAAGACCTGCCCTGGCCATTGTGTTTGGCATACCTAAAATCCATAAATGCCTTAAAAATCTACCTTTTAGGCCGACTGTGGATGGGTCTAGGTCTAAAACGTACTTTATACCACAGTGGATAGACCACCACATCAAGGGAGGGCTTAGTAACAACATTAATATCTGTAAGGATTCCTGGCATTTTTTGGAGGTAGTTAATTCTTTACCATCCAATGATTCAGGTCTGTTTGTGACCATTGACATACATGATTTATTTTCTGTGATACCACAGGATATTGACTTGCAGTGGTTTGAACAGCAGTTATTTAATAGTGGAAGCTTAAGCAACACAAAAGTCAATGTATGTGTTTCCCTCATGGATGTAGTATTAAAAAACAACTTCATTTATTTATTTCGAGGGACAAGCATATAGGCAAACAACAGGAGTTGCCATGGGGGCAGCCTGTCCCCCAAGTTTTGCTAATTACATCATGGCTTAATGGGAAAAGGATTACATTTTTTCTAGTAGTTTTGTCAGATGCTGGTCTTTGTAGATCAGATTTTCAGATTATGTGTTTATTTATTGGATTGGTTCAGTTGAAAGGTTAAAAGAATGTTGGTTGTATATCAACAATACTGTGCATTTCCTGAAATTTTCATCACAATACAATAAACACAAAATTTCCTTTCTGGATGTGGAAATTGGGAAGGATTTTTCCAACAAATCTTTTTATTTCCACTCCCCAGGATTCACTAATCTTCCGTGTAAGACTAAATTAGTCTTACACGGAAGAGCCAGTCTAAGAGCAAGACGGCAGCGCGCCATGCATATTAATGAGGGCATGCTGCCTCAACTCTAAAACGAACACGGAGCATGGACGAGTGTAGGGGGCATGTTGGACTGCCGATCAGTCCAAAAATCCATGCCCCTGCAAGTTTGAAACACGGGAAATGTCTAGTTACATGAGCGAGTCTGCTCACATGTGTACATTCTAACACTAAACTCCTCCCATATAGTAAACCCCGTACAAATATAAAAAGTAAAAGAAATGTTTGTTTTTTTTTTTTTTTGATATAGCTGCCTGTATTTGCATGGGTTTGCCCATTGCTTAGCTACAGTTAGCAGTTTAGACACTGAAGAGGATAATAAGAAAAATATATGCAAATTAAGTGAGATAGCGATAGCATAGTGGTTAGAGCCTTCGCACAAAGAGGAGGCATTCCTGGTTCGGGTCCCACCACTACACTTTTCATTTTCTGTTGGAAATTCCGTATACAAAAATATTTCCTAACATGTATTATTTAAAGTTTTGTAAAAAGCATTGAAATGTTATATGTAGTAGTGAACGAATTTTATATATATATATATATATATATATATATATATATATATATATATATAAATAAAGGTGAAATGGTTATGCATACTGATGCATGAGTAAATTATTTTAAGCAATGTAAAGCACTGCTAAGCACATTTTACCAGTATTGAGCATATTTATATTTAATTGCTCGTAGCTGAGCACTGTGTTAACTAGCGCAATGTCTTTGCACAGAGCTGCACATCACGCAAACAGAACATGTTTGCGCATAGTTG
This sequence comes from Protopterus annectens, assembly GCF_019279795.1. Classification (NCBI taxonomy): domain Eukaryota; kingdom Metazoa; phylum Chordata; order Ceratodontiformes; family Protopteridae; genus Protopterus; species Protopterus annectens. The sequence goes on from NC_056734.1 coordinate 830,380,381, forward strand.
CGCACCGCGCTAACCAGCGCGTCAGGCAACGTCGGGCAAAGTTGGCTAAACACGGCCACACCTCCTTCACTGTACCTTAACCATTGAGGTCTGGCCAGTAGGAAAATAAAAAACAGTGACAGGGCTCGAACTCGGGATACTGTGCACTATAGGCACAGTACATAACCACTAAGCCATGACAGCATTTCAGAACCATGCACTTTCAACAGACACATATCTATCAAAGGAATATTAAACATTGCTAACATCAGCTAAGCAGGTGTGCCTACAGCTGAGTTTTTTCCAAACTGGCCAATCACAAATAAGTGCGGGAAATGAGGCATATTTAAGCTCCATAGGCAGGAATACTTGCCATAACTGGTTGTAGCTCCCTTCTGCAGTCAGCATGGCCGGGGTTGGAGAAGGCACTCAATTTCGTGCGCAATGTTGGGGCATTGAGGAGACCAAAGTAATGGTTTGGCTCCTTGTCCACAATCACGAGGAAAGACTCCTGCGGGGTCAGTACCAGGGCACCTAATACAAAACGGATGCCTGGAACTGTCTAGCTCATGATCTCACCAGTGCCACTGGTGTTCCTCGGAATGGTGAGCAGGTCAGGCACCATTACACTGACCTGAAGCGACGCAAGGAGGATCAACTGGACCAGTGGATCCAGGAGGCCCGTGGGATGGCAAATGCCCCAGTACTGAGTAAGTAGCCATTGTATTAAGTATTTAAGAATTGCTATTCTTGTCTATACTATGGATAGGTATGTCTCATTATCACTGCATTTACTCCACAGCTGCAGGTGTCCGGGCTATGAATCAGCAAGCCCATGAAGATAGGCTGCAAAGGCTGCATCACCAGGCAGGTTAGTAATCATTCTGCATGTACTGTTATATAAAATAAATGAGAGAGCCTTAAAAAAGTGTTTTAACCCAATAAATAAAGGTGTAATAATTCTTTAATAAAGGTATAATTCCTGGAGTGCGTCTGTGTGATTTTCTTTGATATGTTGTTGTACTGTTGCATTTTAGAAATAGTACTGTTGTATTAAGCAGTGTTAGATAACCCACACTTGGGTAGGCCCATATAAAGTGGATGAAGGGAGTGCCAGTAGCTTTTATGCATATTTACAGCCCTCAACTGTTAGCTCATGCCCAGCATGTACAGGTTAATCTGGCACATGAGTAGCTTGGTATTGTGTTCCCCAGAAATGTCAGTGTGCTGCCAGAAATGTAGGGAGCTGTTAACATATAACTGATAATTTCACCTGAACAAATCTAGATAATTATATGAAAGTAGAGCTGTCAGTGTACCATCACAGCAGTAGTGTGTGTGAGCAACTATCAAAATATGTAGCAGTAACATCTGCATCCTGTCAGATATAGCTCATGTATATAATGATCTAGCAAAATCGAATTGCACAATAGAAGGACATTGGGTAGTGTAATAATACATGTAAGGGACATATAACTGCAGTTAATAGGAATGTAGTGTAAACGAGAAGGATATATAAGTTAATTGAGCTATCTTTTCCACCCTACTGTATGTGCATAAAAATGCAATTCCACACCTCAATGGGTATGTCTAATCTCAAAACATTTGTTGGGACATATGTCCTATTGGTTTATAAATATTTGCATTCATTTCTATGCATGTGCCCTGTTCAAATACCACAATATTGGCGGCCTGTTGCCATCAATTAAACCTGCATGCTGTTGTAATGTCCACTATTGTTCTATATATGCATGTGTTATGCTTGCTTTTCAACTGTTGAAACTCTGGTGTGTTGGGTTAATGGGAATACTTCTGCATGCTGTTATAACTAACTGGGAATGCTGTTGACTGTTACTAACCCATATCTTTATTAAATTCCCAAAACATAGTTCGTATGGGTAGGCAGTCCCAGCGGACCCACCTGTCCCACCTCAGCTGGCCATGGCACCTGGCACCAGCAGGTCCAGTGCCCAGCCTGGGACCTCCTCCTCCGTTGGCCCTGTGCCACCTTCGGGTGGAAGCGTTGCAGGGGATGGGGCTCGCCCCCCCCGTGCAAGCATTGTCAGAGGAGGGCCACCTATCACCCTTTGAACGGTCCGGGCTGTGATGCATAGAGAGATCGAGCGTTCTGTTGCAGAACCTCTATGCTGGCTTGAGGCACGAGTGGCGCAACTCCCGAGTCAGCTTGCCCCTCCTACACAGCCCCCAGCACAGCCACCCTCTGGACTGTGAAAGTGCAGTGGTGACTGCCCATGGATGGGGATCTCAGTTCCACTGTTGCCATCTGTGGGCTCATGGGCTTGCGATTTCCAAACATCCCTCCCCGTCAATGGTGTTCACCCACCACATGTGTCATATTCCACCCCTGTATATGTCTTGTTTATCTTGTCTGTTTACCTCCCCAACCTACCTCCCCAAATATACCTACTTCCCCAACCCCACATTCCACTCTCACCTGGAAAAAAAAAGGACAATCTGCTCCCCAAAAAAAATAAATTACGCCCCATACATAGCTGCCCATTTTGCACACATGTCCCCTGGACACACAATGTAATTTAATTGGCATTACAACATACTTTGTTGTCCTCACCCTCTCTCAGGTGTTGAAGGTTTCATATGTACCTCCAAATTTATTCCATATGCACAGCTGTTGCTGTTAAAGAAATGGGCAGCTATGGACCTTCCCTACACCCGTCCTGCACATCCCAAGCTATTTTCCCTACTGTCTTTCCCTCTTTGTGCCCCTTTTTCACCACTTTCCTATCTCCCCATTTTCTTTTCTTTCAAAGAAATGAGCACAGGGGTTAGCGGGAGTAAGCACTATTAAGCAGTAGTTAGCAGGTTTGCGTGAGTGTGCGCTTGTTTGCGCTTAACTAAGCATTGCTAAGCATCGTGCAAACCTGCTCACAACTGCTTAAAAGTACCTTAGTCACTCTGTATGTGAGGGCTCTTGTTCTGCTCAGCAGCAAAATAAAACACCTCTGTCAGTCTCTAACCCAGGACCTTGTACACACTACACTGCATGAAGTACCGCTAAGCCACAGAAGATATACAACAAGTTGGTGCTGAAATAAATATATCATGTATCAGAATGAGTGAATGTAAAGGAAAAATAGGAATGCCATACCACACAACTTGTTCTGTGGATCCTTACCAACAGTTGTTGTGGGGTTACATTACATGACTGTGATAAGAAAAGCAGCCATTCTAGCAGGAAATAATGTTACACCATCACTTTACAAACCCCACACAGTATCACAGCAGGACAAACACTGGCATATCTGTTTAGGGCAGAGGCCATACCTCCCAACTGTCCCTAATTTTCAGGGATGTCCCTGATTTTGAAAAAATATATAGCTCTGTCCCTCTGAATCCCTCCGAAAACTACTGACTTTGGCCAGAAAGGTAGTGAATTACACGTAATGAGTAATGACAATAATTAAGAGTTAGACACTTCTTTTACTTCAGAAAAGGTGTATTAATCCATATGTTCTGGTTCTCTAAAAGTCTCAACTTAATGGCACTAATATTTTAAAGGTGTCCCTGACTTTTTCTCTACTTTTCCCTGAGTCTGTTCAAATATGTACCTGAGTGTTTGAGAGGTCTTGCAGAGGCAGAAACACGGAGGCATAGCAGCCTTTCTGCTGTGACACACTGTGCAAATAGCTTTGGAAGGAGTTCCGGAAGCATACCCTTATGTAGGAATACAACACTGAAATACAAAAGGATGTAGCCATGTACTGGTAGCAACCAACTGTAACAATGCCATTGCTCTAGTGCTGAAAAGACCTGTGTGGTGCACAGACAAAGAATAACAGGCTAATCTCTGGCTACCATGCGGATGGGTCCACAGTTGGGAGTTACGCAGACAGACTACTTGCCTTGATAAACTAACATGTACACAGCAACCCTGTAAGTCCAGCAAGATAAAATTCACACAATAATATGTACGCTCTCTGTACTTCTGCACCCCTACTCAAATGTAGAATATACCTGTGTGTGCAGGGTCTACCAAGGATGTAGGTAAGCATACTCACAGTACTGAAATGTGTCCAGTTTTCTTGAGCAGCTTGTGCTAATGTCAACAATAAAAAAGCACAAACTGTTTAGAACTGAGTAAATGAATATTCACAGTATAGCAGTTCTCAAACAATTCTTGTGCCAAAGAGATACATCTCAATAACTAGCTTTGTATGGCAGTTAATTGTAAAATTTCAAAAGAAAGTACATCCTCCCATGTATCTTGTGTTAGCATTTTGAGGGGTGAGTACATTTCTACACTGACAAGTGTGTACTGGAAGCAGCAACATTTAGGTACAAAAGTAAATCACTGGCTACACCCCTGGCTTCTGATATAAGAACTATACCAATCTTCTGTCTTAAACAATGATGTCCACAGCAAACAAGGATGATCTTCATCTTGGAAAGCTGAAAGGGCCACGCCTACCTGAGTTAGCAATTTATAGTACTGGGTTGCTATGACAGTGATTACTGCAATTACTATACAGCAGGCTGCATGCAATTAGCAAATGGTGGCCACTAATTGGTGAAGAGGCCATCACATGCTCATGTGCAAATACCTACAAAGGCAGGCTGCAATCGCTGCCAACAAACTCAATCACTCTATTGCAGAGACTGACAGAGAGAGAGAGACACAGAGAAAAGGAAAAAGAAATAATACCAAATCATGCAAAGGAAAGGTATGTGACACATATGTATTTACTGGCATGTAGTAGATGTTTTGGAAGAGTAGTCTACATAATGTGAACCATTCATATGTGGCAGCAGTACTTATCTATGCACAGATGTCCTGTTAACTACTGCTATGGACAATACAGTGTGTACCTGTGGGCAGTGGGACATACCTGTGAAATGTGTAGCTCAGCATTAAATGTCAAAAATCTGATCCATGTTATCTGTGTTCTGTACAGTAGTGTGGCCAATGGCTGTTGGGGGGATTAGTGCTGCTATTATATAAACATGGGTGTGACAGAGCAACACATGCATGATAGTCATATTAAAGTGTAGCTTAGCATTGGCAACTGCTGTAGCAGTCTAGTATGCTTATCTAGCATGTGTAGCCATATATACTTCCCCAATGTCAGTGTGTGTTCATATGTGACACCTGTTTGTGTTGCAGCAAGGCCCAACAGTTCAGCTGTGAGGTCCAGGGACTTACAACAGTGTGGACCTTGTGTGTGTATGCCACACACATACGGAGAAATATATATGTGTCACATATATTCACATCTGTATATGTGCATAGAGCAGGGGACATATTGCAACTGTTTGTGAAGGGTGGAAATATATATGTTGGTGAAGGTTAGTATGCACATATTTGTATGTAGGTTTAAGTGTGTGACGAAAAAGACAGCATACAGTGCTGGTATATGACATGTGGTGGTTAAACAGTGTGGGTGGTTTGTTCAGTTTGCAATGTTGAAGCCATTGAGGCCTGCTAAAGCTACCTGGGCTGTGAACACTTTCAATGCATTTATCACAAGACTGTGCGATATTATTACATTACTGTACACCTCACATCCTTTGTATAATTTGTATTCCCACTATGAAAGGTGAAATGTATATGTGCCTACATATATATGTATATGTACACCAATGGATGTGTGTGTGTATGTATATATATATATATATATATATATATATATATATATATATATATATATGAGAGAGAGAGTCATATATACTCATACACACCTACATCTACTTGTTGCAATAGATTCTCTGTACTGTTGACTGACTGTGGTGGTCAATGTGTTTGTGAATACGTCAAAGATATGTATTTGTGGGATAGCTTAGTGGGAAACTGTTTATGTCATGGTATTATGGGTCCTTGCTTTGATCCCAGCAAAAGCTGTGTATTCTGTTGCCAAGCAGAAAAAGTGCTATGGCATACAGTGTGATTAAGTCCCTTGGTTTTAACTGGGGTGTGTCATTGGAGGCTAAAGCACTACATCTATGATTATTGATTGGTACTGATGTTGAATCCAAATCCTGTGTGTACTGTAGTACTACTTAAAGCTCTGGGCCTGTACAGCAAAGTATGGTGTATATCCACATTGCTTGCATCAACTGTTTTGTGTGGTCCCTGTATTCATCACAGATTACATTCCCCAAGATTAATGTTTTGTAAGTACTGTATAGTATACACGTAAAGCTTATCTGGGTTGCCATACCTTTGTGTCCTGTAATTATGTCTGATGTGTGTGTGGGTATGTCTGTAACATGTCCTCTGTCATATGTGTGGTAAAACATATAACTGCTTATCTAGCAACATTTATGGTGGACTACAGCAGTATGCGACCTATATTCCTAATTGTGCACATATTTTTGGCCACATGTTTGCCATTAACAAGTTGTGTGGTATAATAGTAATACATTTACTGGACCTTACACTCATTGTGATGGATGACATATTTCTTTACACATCAGCTTGATGTATATCTGCTGTGGCTAGGTGGTGCATTGTGTTGCATACAGTATGCCAGGTACTTTTGTATAGTCTTTTATAGTGATTTTATTTTGTTGCTGTGCAGAACATGGTTCATTAGATAGAGTGAGCCAGGCACTTTCAAGCAGTTGTGGGGTGAGCAGTGATAAGTGGTAGTTAAAGTGTTTCACTCTCAGTTAACTAATAGGTTGCTATATATGGCAGTTCAGTGATATCTGCACTGTATAATGTTAAATGTGCCATATGACTTGCTCAGACATATTTTTTCTTTATGTCTTCCAGGGATCATGGCACATCACAGAAATCCCAGTTATAGTAGTGCTGAAGATGAGATCATTACTAGCTGTATGATTCAGCACTACGGTCTAATGTTCTCACGAACCAGCAGGAGCGTACTGCAATGTGGCAAGATGTTGTCCTGAGGGTCAATGAGGTACGCCTGCATAACCGGACATATGAGCAGGTACGCCACCACTGTAGTGATCTACTCAGACATGTCCGTCAGCGTGCTTCTGATGTGTGGAGACAACAGCTTGCAACAGGAGGTAGTGTTAATATCCATCCCCCCTCACCAGAGTGGAGGAGCTTCTCCTGAGCCTCATGGCACCTGCCCAACAACAGCAGCAGCAGACATACACCATGATGGAGGTTGGAGCCACCCAGCAACCACACATGGAGCATGCAGGTAACATGGCATATCTGTAGACTACTGTTATCTGTATTGGTAGATCATGCATATGTGAGATGTGGAGTGTGCAGTTAGAATATATGGAGCCTGTTGTTGTGCAATACTGATCATTTGGAACATAATCTGTAGGCCTGTGAATGTAAACTGTTGTTCTACTGTAAGATTGCAAACACACAGTAGCAATGCCACAGTTGTGGCCACTGACAAACTGTCTCATCTCTATGTAGGCCCCTCTGGGGTGACATCAAGGCAGTGGACAGATGCTGGTGAGTGTGTTCTACATTTATTATTGTAAATAAAAAGTGCATGTCATAGTTAAGGTGTAGGCCATGTACACATGTAACACACCTACCCATAATGCATGCTGTGCATGTTTGGTGTAAGACCACACACATCCCACAAATGTGATTAGCTGCCTCAAACACATGCAATACCCAGATCAGATCATCTCAAACAAATGTGGCTACACTGTAGTGACCATTGGATAGGCAAGGTTGATACTTAACATGCACATAACATACACAACTATGTCATACACAGAGCATTTTAACATGCTACGCAAAGAATTCACAAACCCTCTGTAAAGACACACTCCAATATCCAAAATCTCATCCACACATTACACATAATATACCTGAAGGGTGGAGGCCTATCATGGGACATTTAAACACTCTGCAACACACTACACATTCATGTCAGGGAATGCTCCTTATTGGCCTCCTTACAAATCCATGTAACAACTGGTTGTGAAATGGTGAATGTAGCCAAGGTAGTACAGTTCCGATACAGCATGATTAGTGCTGGTTTGGGAAACATTTGTAGCCTTGAGTGACCACATGATGCTTCATGATGATGGCCTATGGTACTATACCCCATCCAGTTATTGTAACCACAGTACTGCACATAGCTTTCATTGCTATACACCTCAATGTTGTGTGTGTGCAACCATATGCACCTCTAAACAATATGAATGCCAATCACCATTTGCACAACTGACACATATATGTCTTGTGATGCTATTGAGTGGTTAGGTCATATGACACACATTGGGTATGTGTGATGTTTAAATATGCAGTTGTGGTTTAGCATGCCATGTCATGGATGATACTGGCATGTCCACAATATGATCTACACTCACCATAACTACTGTACATTGGGTATGTGGACGAATGGTATTCCATCAATTATACATGCACCACTGATGATGTTGTGTGAATACTCATCATGCATGTGCTAAAACTGTGTCCACAATTATTTGTTAAAGACACAGAGGCTGTAATCAGCATTGGATACCTATCTGGCACACAGATACACATCCAACCATGGTATGTAGACCTGTGAGTTATGGTGCACAGTACATTACAGAGTTTTGAATACTTGCACAGCAATGTTGTGTCCATGAATGCACTGCATTCTAGGGAGAGGCCAATCACCTAATAATAAAACACATGCATCAAAGCCATGTATATTGTTAGTAACAAGGACTGTCTACACTTGCACTGCATGCTGTTTTGCAACACATGTCCTGCATGCTGATGCGTGATATGACTGTTTTGCTTGTGATACTGTACCCCCACCATCACCTGCTATTGTGTATGTTCTGAGATTGCTGGTGTTGTGTGTGTGCATGTGTGTGTGTGTGTGCACGTGTGTGTGTCTGCTTTAGGGAGGAGTGTATTTGTGTGTGTGCATGTGCGCATGTGGTCTGACATCATGTTCAGGTCTTAAAGTGTGTTTCCTGTTTTCCTCTCACAGGTGCTGAGGTGGGGCTGGTTCAGTACAGCAGGGAACCTGATGTCACTGAGACAGACAGTGATCATGAGGATAGGTGTGTTGAGGCACAGGCAGGTTTGTCAGGGTCTGTTGTTGGGCCACCAATTGACAGTACACAAGTCTCCACCCCATCCATGCACACAGTCATACTGCCTGTATATCCATCATCACCATTGCCCTTAGCTGAGGGACAGTGTACGATTGGCACTGGCCAGGACAGTGTGGTATCTGTGGCACATGTATCAGGACACAGCATCCATAGCCAGATGTCTGGAACGGTACCACATAGGCAGATGTCCAAGGGTTCTCATCAGAGCACTGCTGGTTATCATGCCCCTGACAGACATGCCACAACTCTTTCAACCACACGCATGTTCCAGGCTGTCATGGAGGCACAGGCAGGAATGGAGCGGTACACCAGACAGGGACTAAGGGCACAGAGGGCTCATAACACCTCTGTAAATGACAATATCCGTGACCTAGCAGGTGCCATACGTAATTACATTGAGGTCATTGATAGACGTTGGGGTGAGACATTGGATGTCCTACACAATGTCATGTCCATGTGTCAGGACAGTGCGAGACGGTTGACACATGGACGTATGCCAGCAACATCAGCAGCTGGAGGTCACTGTGGACATCCAGCAAGTCACAGCCGCTCCCGTAGTGCCAGTAACAGCCCCAGCAATGTTGGGGGGGCTGTCCATAGACCGTCCTAGAAGACCACTTGCACGTGGCTCTGGCCAGTCCCAGCAGGGACCTGGATCCAGTGGACATATGACAACCTCTGAAGATAGTACCCAGTCTGGATTAGTACCTGATAATGTCTGTAGCACCCCTGACAGGCACAGGTTCTGTATCCGTGGCCAGAGATGTTGATCTGTAAAGCCTGCCAGGTACAGCCTGTAGCTGTCCCACAAATCCTCATATATGGCAGCCACATGGTGGAACTGTGTGCATGCAGACACACACACACATAAACCAGAAACCTAGGGCAAACACATACCCGCACACATTACATCAACATTGGCCCATAACAGTACTCATGGCCCTCACACACACACTCACACACACATGTTGATTGTATGGCTCAGTGTAGGCCTCTGGCAAACCAACAACACACCATGTGCATATGATGAAACCTGTGCCACCTCCTGTCATCTGTAACATTGATGCAGGAACAGGCTAACATGGTGCTGATGCACAGGGTGACTTTGATAAAGTATAGCAATGGTTGAATGTGTAGCATGTTGTCAGCAGTAAAGTGTAATGATATCCTTGAAGGTGTAGCTGAGCAGGCATGATGCATTAAAGCTGTAATTAGCAATGTTGTATTGTTTCCACCAGTGTTTATTCCAATTGTGTTTTGTTTGCCCATGTGCCACTTAGCCAATGTGTGTAGTTGTGTCAGCATGTGTTATACAGTGGACAGTAAGTGTGGGGTGTGTGCAGCACAGGTTTGCAGGTGTACATTTGTGAACATGGTGAAGGTGCACTGTCTGCATGTACGTGCATATTGGGCACATGGGCAGGGTGACATGCCCTGTATTGGCCAGTGTTAACACTCCATAGTTTCTATTGGTGGCCAGTATGCACTGTATTACACAAGTTTTGGAACTTGAGTACGCATGTGTGTGTATGACACGGGTTGACACTGTGCTGTGGGTGATGCTGTTGTTCCTATCTGTTATTGGTTTGCATTACTAAGGTTAACAGTGTCCCAGCTGCATAATCCTGTATTAATGCACACTGTTCACCTACAGGGTTGCATGGACTGTGCTATCACAAACACAAGAAATTCTCACTTATACAGTAAAAGTGCATTAGTCTCATGGACCCATGCCAGAAACTAAATATATAATAGAAGGTGTGATGTTATACCAAAAAGAAGAGTTGCATACCAAGAAGGGATAACCTGTCTGGTCAGTATCATTTGGAAAATTCAATCCCTCAATAAACATACAAGGCAAGCTTCAAAATACAAAATGGCAACTATTCCAAAGACAACACTAAAGCTGTATTTACTTTTGTTCATAATCTACAGGGGAAATCTCAGATTGGGTCACAGTTAATGTAAATGGTCACAAAGTACACTTATCTGACTGACATTACCAATTCCTTGTCAGACAGTTTGAATGCGGATTTCACCACCCTGTCACTATACAAGGGCCACATTTCCAGACCTGCAGGACCTAATACCTGATGATTCACAGACACTCTAGTTAAAACATCTCTTTAACAAGGTCCACACCACAGTGGTAATGGTACTGGACAGTGTCCCTGGCTGTGTCATACACAAGCTGACATATGAAGTCACCACTCACCTAAATGCTCTGTCCAGATGGAGCCTCTATACAGGTTACATACATGTGGAATGACATACGGTAATGGTGTTCACAGTCCACAAGCGTTGAGCTACAACATCTTCTTCTCCTTTCGGATGCTCCCATTAGGGGTCGCCACAGTACATCATCTGTTTCCATGTCTTCCTGCCCTCTGCATCTTGCACTGTCACACCATCCACCTGCATGTCCTCTCTCACCACAGCCATAAACCTCATCTTAGGCATTCCTCTTTTCCTGTTACCTGGCGGCTTCATCCTTAGCATCTATTTCACAATATACTCTGCATCCCTCCTCAGCACATGTACAAACCAACTTAATCCTGCCTATCTGGCATGGTTTACTAACCTTCAAACCTGGTTGGACCCTCTAATGTACTTATTCTTAAACCTGTCCACCCTCGTCACACCCAGTGCAAATGTTAACATAAATTGATTAAGGGTAGAACTACAACAGGTCCTGGAAACTCTCACCCTATAAGCCAGACCAATGTTATCTGGAAGGCTATGGAGCACAGCATTATGGAACTCATTAACAGAGACATTATGAACCTGCAAACACTGCACCATACCCACTTAGGTTATCTAAAGGCCAGATCATGGCTCCTACACCTAGTAGACTTCAAGCCAGTCAACAAGGCTATAGGCGAGGGAGGGGAGGTCAACACAGCCAAGCTATAGCTCACCAGCAAATCATGCCCATCCCACATACTGGTATTAGACATAACCTCAACAGACTGACCATAAACGATTGTTAGATGATGGCTTGACAACTGACACACAGATGTAGGACACACAGTAACATTTGCAGCCTGCATGTACTATTCTATGCCAGTAACAAGTGGTATTCACCTGCACTCAGTCCTGGGACCACTCCTGTTTGGCATGTAGCTTTCTTGGGTACAAGCAAACACAGCAGAGATATGTCTGCCCACGTCTGATGAAAATGCATACTGTGGGCTATACTTTATTCTCCAGATGACACACACATCCTCCAAAAGGGTATCATACAGATAGATACTAGGCGTCAAACTCATGCTGTAAAGCTATAAGCCTAAGAAAGTATAGTTATCCACTTTTAGAAATCAAAGTATCCCCAGAGTACCACATAGGTAGTAGCCCCCAAAATGTGGAACAGGTACTAATGTATACATAGAGCCATGTGTTAAGTCATCTCTCCTTTGATAATCACATTACCAAACGGTTTTGGAAATCCCTCTGTGGAGCACATAAGCAATAAAGGGTTTGCATGCAGATCCACAGAGGTTGTTGCACACCTATAATGATTGGTCATCTTTGCTAGACTTTGCTTACTTTAGAACAGGTTTCAAATATACCTCAAGCATAAACCCTCACTCTTCAATAGAAACCGTGATGAGTGGATGTGAAACGGAAGCCATAGCCCAGGTATCACTGCAGTGGCTAAGGTTGTCACAAGCATACAGAAGTGACCTAAGGTCTGGAAAGTGCCAGCACACTCTGGCAAAGATAACACATGCATTCATGGAGAAAGCAGAGTACCCACCTATGAAATACTTGAGGTCACATGTATGTATATGGATTTGCCCCACAGCTACCTTACATGTGTAATGCACATACAGTTGTCATTGTGATATGTCATACACTATAAAAATCAAAACCCACTCCACATTGGCCAATGGTGTCACACACCTGGAGCACAGACACACACACACATTCAGCAAGTGCAAGATTCAAACTCTTTCCTAACTACATTATGATACTACAGCAGTACGCATTTACACGACACGCTATAAACATTACTGGGATTTCATCTTTCCACAGGTATATTTGTAGGATGGTGACATCATTGGACTTGACAAAGATGAGTATACCACTTTTAAGGTGTTTGAGTAGTCTCCAGAAAGGTTGCTCCTCCCCAGGAAGACACACATACACACAGTTGGCAAGTGCATGATTCAAACCCCTACCTAACTACATTATGATACTACAGCAGTACACATTTACACGACACACTATACACATTACTGGGATTTCACCTTTCCACAGGAATATTTGTAGGATGGTGACATCATCGGACTTGACAAAGATGAGTATACCACTTTTAAGGTGTTTGAGTAGTCTCCAAAAATGTTACTTCTCCCCAGGGAGACACACATATACACACACACACACACACACACACACACAGTTGGCAAGTGCAGGATTTAAACCCCTACCTAACTACATTATGATACTACGGCAGTTCACATTTACACAATGCACTATACACATTACTGGGATTGCACCTTTCCACAGGTGTATTTGTAGGATGGCGACATCATCGGACTTGACAAAGATGAGCATACCACTTTTAAGGTGTTTGAGTAGTCTCCAAAAAGGTTGCTTCTCCCCAGGGAGACACATACAGTTGGCAAGTGCGGTGTTCTTAATCCAAACTAAGTACTTCTTTACACTTCAGCAAGCAATATGGAGTTACAGGGTGCAATGCTGACAGTTTGCACAAAGGTTTTTTTCACACTTGCTCACCTCAGCAGGCTTATCATACTAGGTGTATTGTGAGTGTATTGTATGCATAGGCCATGACCATATCATATATGGGTTGATGCACCACGTGCTGGCACACACAAGGTCAAACCTTGAGTAGCATCTTACCTTCACCTACATGATACTGCAATATAACAGAAAGATGACAAAAATTCAACAATTGGCTGAGCTTCTGGTGTCATTCAAAGGGGATCCAGTCTCTGTCTGCCTGTGATGACATGATAGACATGCCTTGTTGCTTCACTACAGATGGTTTGCACCTGTTGCCCCTATGCTTCTGAATACTGGCCAAGGCTCATGCTGTCCCCATATTATCATTTTTAGGCAAGGCTCAAAAGATTCATAGGTAGGTACTAGTCTATCAGCCCTGGGGCCTATATAAAGCCAGCCAAAAAGGTACCCTGGCCTTTGCCACCCAAGAAATTTATTTTCCTGTGCCACTGTCATGCAGAGACACAGAAGTGATCACCAGGGTGAATTTCCTATTTCCCATCCAATAATCAATAATTTCCTTGAAGAGTGCTAATGAGGAGCTTTGTTTGATATAGATAGGTAGTTTATTCTGGAGTATGTGAAGTCTGTGGGACAGGAATCTATCCCCCGGGCATGTTCTGTTTATTGTGGTGACAAGGTTTAGGTACCTAGAGCGTGTAGGTTCATAGGTAGGTACTAGGCTATCTGCCCAAGGGCATTTATAAGCCTAGCCAGAATGTGTTGGCTTTCAACTCACTTTTAAATTAGTTTCCTGGGCCTCTGTCTAGCAGGGCCACTGAAGTGATCCTAGGGGTAAATTTACAATTTCCCATCCACTCATCAAGATTCCTCTTGAAGAGAGTCTGCAAGGGGCTCTGCCTAACATCAACTGGGATTCTATTCCAGAGTGAGGGAAGTCTCTGGGACAGGAATCTATCCCTCCAGCATGTCCTGTTTATTGCTTTGCTGAGGTTTAATTCACTGGAGCGTGTGGCTCTAAGAGATTTGTTTTTCTTGAGGTGGAACGTGCATTAATTCCTTATACGTCAGGCATAGATCACATCTGAGCAGGCAGTAAGCAACCGAGTAGAGCTGGAGTTTCTTTAGTCAAGCTGCATAGGGCATCTCTTTGAGGCCCATGATCCTCTTGGTGAAGTACTTCTGTGGTCTTACCGGCTGTTGCATGTGCCAATTAAGGTACATACCAAATGGGGCATTGTACTCTATTATGGGCCTAATGAGTGATGAGTAGAGGGGCACAATGACCTCTGTTGATCTAGAGGTGAACCCTTTCATAATTAGGTGGGCTACATAGAAAGAATAACTAACCACTTTGCCAATGTGATTATCAAAGGAGAGGTTACTATCTACCTAGGTCCCTAATTACATTTTCCGTACCTAGTGGATTACCACCTATGTGGTAATTTGTGGGCACTTTGTTTTTTCCAAAGGGGATGACTATGCATTTTTTGCCATTCAGCTTGAGGCCATGGTTTTGACACCAGATATCTGTCTCTGTAAGACCTTTCTGGAGGATGTCTGTGTCAGCCAGAGAGTAGATTATGGCCCCCAGTTTACAGTCATCTGGGAACTTGGTCAGCCATAGTCCTCCTGTGCTTGCCTGTACCTCAGAGATGTATATGCTGAACAGGAGGGATCCCAGGACTGAGATCTGTGGGATGCCACTTGTGACTGGTTTAGAGTCGGACATGGCACCTGCAACTCTGACCATGTGTGTTCTATCCGTGAGCCAGTTGGGCACCCATCTCGTGACATAGGGGTTAATATGTTCAAGCTGGTAAGCTTGTCTATGATGCCAGAGTGGGGAATGGTGTCAAAGGCCTTAGTGAGGTCCAGGTAGGCTGTGTGGACTACCTTCCCTTCATCTATGGCCTTGGTAACTGTTTCAAAGAAGTCAACTAGGTTTAGGAAGCAGGATCTGCCTTTAACAAAGCCAAATTGGGTAGGGTCCAGTATCTGGAGGTTCCCAATGTCTCTGTTTATGAGTTACATGATAATTCGCTCCATAGCTTTGCAGACCAGGCTAGTCAGTCTTATAGGGTGATAGTTCCCAGGTTCTGTTGTGGCACCACCTTTGTGGAGCAGGATGACTGTTGCTGTACACCATTCTTTGGGTACATAGCCTGTGGTAAGGTTGAGTCTGAACAGTGAATGTAGGTGAGGGTTTAGTTCCTTTTGGAGCTCGTGCAAGACGCAGCCTGGGACACCATCCAGTCCCATTGATGCTGTGTTCTTAGCTTTGGAGAGGGCTGTTTTTACCTGCATGTCCATGAAGTCTGGGGCTCTGCATTCTTCTGGGATGGACACGGACCCTTTTGGGGTGGTGGGGTGAAGTTTGCACTGAACTTGTCCACCAGGATGTTGGCAATGTCAGTTGGTTCAGTGTATTTTTTGCCATTTTGCAGTAGCTGAAAGCATATCTGAGTTGCCACCTAAATGTTTGATATAGCTAAAGAAGGCTTTGTGGTTATCTTTAGATTCCTTGGCAATTTTTCTTTAGAAACTGGACTTGGATTATTTTATCAGCGATCGTAGTTTCTTGCTAATAATGATCAGTGATGCCTTTCCTTTTTGGAATTTTGCTCTATCATGTGTTAGCTTCCTCCTTCTATTGTATAGCTTATTTATGGGCAAGGACCACCACATTGGTTTCTTCTTTTTGGAGGAGTGAGTCTTGGTTTTAATTGGGATGGCTCAATCCATGCATCACTGTAGGTGCTCATAGAATGCACTTGTAAAGGATTCTGCAGATTGGATAGCATTATCCTGTAGCAAGGGGGCTTTGAAACTTTCCACTTCAGTCTTGAGAAGTGTGAAGTTTGCTTTTGAAAAGTTTTTCACAGTGGTTTTGTTGACTGGGGGGGGTCGGGATGTGGATGGCCAGTGTGATTACTTCATGATCTGATATTACCAGTGAGGGGTTTACCTCTGGTGTGGAACACTGATCTCCCATGTTGGTGATGATCAGGTCCAGTATGTTGTCACCTCTAGTGGGCATGGTGACCAGCTGTTCCAGGCCGTTTGAGTTTATAAACTCTAGGAAGCATTGGACAAAGGACTTTGTACTCGAGTAATTCTCCCAGTCAGTGTTTGTGTAGTTGAAATCTCCTCATATCATGGTGTTTGGTAGGACCTTTATATTTCCCAGTGTTCTCAGGAATACTGACTGAGGGTCCTGAGAAAAGGTGTGTGATCTATAGCAGGCTACGATCTGATAAGCAGCTTTGCCCAATATTAGTTGCACTTGCATGGTCTCCAAGGACTCGTGCTGTGCCACTAACCTGGAGGTGTGGGTATCCTTTATGAAAATCAATACACCCCCTCCTTTAGTATTTCAGTCTGGGTTTTGGGGCCAATGCTCGGAGGGATTGGGATTTCTTTAAGTGGAGCATGTCCAACAACTCTGTGTTATCTTAGGCAGAGATCACCTCTGAGTAGGCGATATGCAACAGAGTAAAGCTGTAGTGTTTTGAGAGGGTCTGTGTATGGCATGTATTTGAGGCCACTAATCCTCTTTGTGGGGTATTTCTGCAGGCTTTCCAGGTGTTGTAGATGTCTTGTGAGGTAAATAGCAAAAGGAGCATTGTACTCTATAATGGATCTAATGAGTGATGAGTAGAGGGGAACAATGACCTCTTTTATTCTGCATGAGACACCTTTTGTGATAAGGTGTGCCATGTAGAAGGATTTCCTGACTACTGTGGCTATGTGATTATCAAAGGAGAGTCTACTGTCCACCTGTGTCCCAAGGTATCTTATCACACTTTTGGTGTTAAGTATACTACCACCTATGTTGTAGTTCATGGGTACAGTGTTTTTACCAAAGGGGATGACAATGCACTTTTTGGCATTGAGTTTGAGGCCATGGCTTTGACACCAGGCATCTGTCTCAGTGAGGCCCTTTTGTAGGATGTCCACATCATTAGTAGTCTCGATTATGGCTCCTCATTTGCAGTCATCTGGGAACTTCATTAGCCAGAGAACTTCCATGTTAACCTGTACTTCAGGGAAGTAGATACCAAACAGGACAGGACCCAGGACTGAACCCTGTGGTACTCCACTTGTCACTGGTCTGAAGTCGGACTTGGAGTCTGCTACTTTCACAGTGTGGGTTGTGTCAGTCAGTCAGCCAGTTGGCAACCCATCTTGTGACACAGGGATTTATACCTAGTTTAGTGGGTTTATCCATAATTCCAGAGTGGGGATGGTGTCGAAAGCTGTGGCAAGATCTAGATAGGCTGTGTGAACCACCTTACCCTTGTCTATGGCTTTGGTGACTGCTTCAAAGAAGTCTATCAGGTTTAGGAGACATGATCTGCCTTTTACAAACCCAAAATGGTTGTGGTCCAGAGTTTGGAGATTACCAATGTCTTTGTTTATAAATTCCATGATGATACAGTCCATGGCCTTGCAGACCAGGCTAATGTGGCACTAGTACCCGGGGTCCGTGGTGGCTCCCCCCTTGTGTAGTGGGATAACCGTTGCTGTGTGCCATTCAGCAGGCACAAAGCCTGAGGTGAGGCTATGATTAAACATGGTATGTAGGTGTGGTGCCAGTTCATTCTGTGGTTCGTGTAGAACGCAGCCTGTGATGTAATCTGGTCCCATGGATGCTGTGTTCCTGGCTTTGGAGAGTGTTTTTTACCTGTGCAGCCATGATGACAGCAACTTTGCATTCTTCTGGTATAGAGATGTGCTCTTTCATAGGTGAGAAGGGGGTAAAGTTAGCACTGATCCTATCTGCCAGGCTGTTGGCAATATCAGTTGGGTCTGTATATTTAGTGCCATTGTACTGTAACTCGGAGCAGATCTGAGTGTTGCCATTGAGATTCTTGACATAGCTATAGAATGCTTTGTGGTTGTGTTTAGAATCAGTGTCGACTTTGTTTTCGTAACTAGCTTTGGAGGATTTTATCAGGGATCGCAGCTTCTTCCTGAGCTCCTCCACTCATGGGATTTTACCCTCTTTTCCAACAGTTTTTTTCTTCTGTTGTGCAGTTTGTTTATGGCAGGGGACCACCCGATTGGCTTCCTTTTCTTGGAGGACAGCGTCTTGGTTCTGTTTGGGATAGCATGATGCATACACTCATGTAAGTGCTTATAAAGTGCAATTGTGAAGGATTCAGTAGTCTTAACAGTATTGTCCATCTGCATGGGTATCCTGAAGTTCAGCACTTCTGTCTTAAGAAGCATGAAGTTGGCTTTGGAGTCATTTTAACATGGTTTCCTTAATGGGGGGGGGGTCCAGAATGTGGATATGTAGGGTAATTAGCTTATGGTCAGATGGGACCAATGAGCCATTGACTTCAGGTGTGGAACACCGGTCACTCAGGACAAACCAAACCCCATAACCAACACAAATAACCACAAAGTTAGCTAAATGCAACTCATTGCCAGAAGTCTCAGCCTCCAGATGCACACACTCGAGGCACATCTCAGTTTGGAGAATATTGATATCTGTGCAGTAACAGAAACCTAGTTCAAGGCTCCAGAGAGCACACCAGCACACTACTCATTCCATACCTTCCAGCATCAGGACCTGAATCATAAGCACATAGGGTGGGGATGTATCCATATTCATCAAGGATACCTACACCTCTCTCTACATGCTCTGTACAGGATATGTACCCATAGAATGTTGCACAGCAACATCCTTCACACTCCACAGGGGTGGGGCCACAAAAACCCCTTGGCATTCATGCTCTATGAGCCTGACGAGTCTGCTCTTTAAGGCAATGGAGCCAATCATAATGGAAGTCAACAATAAAGAGATTGTGAACCTTCACACAGTTGAGCACACCCAGTTTGGCTTCATCATATGCAGATCACACCTCCTGAACTGGGTGGATTTCTTTGAGACCGTTACCCAGATGATTGAAATGAGCTCAACAAAGCCTACCTATACCTCATTACAGCCTTTGACACCATTCCCCGGTCAGGTATCACAGATGAACTCACCAACCTGGGCATGAATCCATACATCACAAGATGGATTGCAAACTGGCTCACAGATTAAGAGTTGCTGGCTACATGTCTGACTCTACACCGGTAACAACTGGTGGCCCCCAGGGTTCAGTCCTGGGGTCCCTCCTGTTTGGTATAGACTTCTCAAATGTACATGCCAACACAGGAGGGTTGTGGTTGACTAAGTATGCTGGGAACTGTAAAGTGTTTGCCATAATAGATTCCCCAGATGACACAAATATTCTCCAGAAGGGACTCTATGAGACAGATGTGTGGTGTCAGAATCATGGCCTCAAGCTCAATGTGGAGGAATGCATAGTGATCCCCTTTGCTGAAAACAAAGTACACACAAACTACCACATAGGTGCTACCCCCTTAAAACTGACAAGGTAATAAGGGATATGGGGACACAAGTAGATAGTCATCTTTCCTTTGACAACCATGTTGCCAAAGGAATTGGGAAATCCTATGTGGCCCACCTAATCAACAAAAGGTTTGCATCAGGATCCGAAGAGGTAGTGGTGGCCCTCTACTCTTAAGTCATCAGACCCATCATTGAGTACAATGCACCATTTTGGATGTACTCGACTACGCATATCCAGCAGTTGTAGAGACCACAGAGGTACCTCACCAAGAGGATTACTGGCCTCAAACAGTTGTGTTATGCAACACAACTGGTAAAACTAAATCTGTTCTTCGTTGCGTACCGCCTACTCAGAGGCACACTCTGCCTAACATACAGAGCCATGTCCAACACAACTGCTGAGCATGCTCCATCTACAGATAACAAAATTGAGTTGCCCTACACACTCCAGGGATATGAACCTCATCACAACAATGATTACAACATGCTGGTGGGATAGAGTACCATCCCAGACACTTGCCTTACTGTGGAACAGAGTCCCAATGTAAATCAGACAGAGCCCCTCGCAGACACTCTTCAATAGGAACCTTGATGAGTGGATGGGAAACAGACAATTCACGCCAGGCATCACATCAGCAGCCCCACTAGAAAGGGGCTTAGGGTACTATTAGAATGAGGGCTTGGGAGACTACCCAATGGGGTGGTGAAAGCTGCACAACTTGCCTAGGCTAACATATGCCTTATTGAAGATAGGTTCATAGGTATATAGTAGACTATGTGACAGATACATGTCTACAGATAGTAGATATGTACTTCATTGTACTGTCATGTTGTACAGCAGGCACATGGACCACATACACTGTAATGCTTACAGATACTGGTGGCTGTGATGTACACTGGGTGAGATGTGCACCTCGTGTCTTTTGTGCCATTGGGATGTGTGCTGGGTGGGACAGTCCTGGATGGCTCCCTGTCATGGTCACCCTCTTACGCACCTCTGCCCATCCATCTTTGGCTTATTATACTGTGTTCCTCCTACATATATATATACACACATATATATATATATATATATATATATATATATATATATATATATATATGTGTGTGTGTATATAGATAGGTAATAGGCTATCTGCCTGAAGGCATATATTAGTATGGCCAGAGTGTGCAGCTATCACCACCCATGGAGTTAGTTCCCTAGGCCTCTGTGTAGTAGAGCTGATGAAGTGATCCATGGTGTGACAGTTCAGTTTCACATACACTCATCAAGGCTCCTCTGGAAGAGTGTCAGTGAGGGACTCAGCTTAACGTAGGTTGGGAGGGAGCCTGTTCCAAAGAGTTATTAATGTATCCTTCCAACATATTCTATTTATTGTTGTGATGATATCCCTAGAGCATGTAGTACAGTGAGCTTGGGGTTACTTCAGATAGCACATGTACATCTGTTCTGCATTGGACATGGACCTGTCTGTTGGGCAGAGATCACCCGAGTAGACAGTATGCAACAGATTACAGATTGAGTTAAATTCAGTCTTCTTGCATGGGACAACTGTTTGAGGCCAGTAATGCTCTTGTTAAGGTACATCAGTGGTCTTTCCAGCTGCTGAAGGTGCCTAGTCAGATTCATCGCAAGTGTGTTGTGGTATTCTATGATGGGTCTGATGACTGATGAGTAGAGGGAACCTCCTTTGACCTACATGGAAAGACCTTGGCAGTTTGTGGGAACATATAGCATAATTTTCTAACCACTTTGTGAATGTGTTTCTGGAAGTACTGATAACTATCCACATGTGTCCATAGATCCCTTATTATTACCTCCATATTTAGGGTGTTGGCACCTATGTGGTATTTGTATGACTGTAGCTCGAGCCCATAAGTTTGACACCACATCTGTCTGTCTGAGACCCTTTTTAAGGATGTCTCTGTTGTCCCAAACATCGATTATGACAACCTTTTTGCAGTCATCCACAAACCTTGCTAAACATAGCCCTCGTGTTTGACTGTATTTCTGAAAAGTATACACCAGACAGGAGGGGTCCCAGGACTGATCCATGGGGGACAGCAGTTGTTACCAGCTTGAACAGACCACCACAATTCTTACCTTGTGGGATCTGTGCCCCAGTTGGCAATCCATCAGATGACATACATGTTTATGCACAGGTTGTTGATTTTGTGGATACGACGTGTGTGGGATGTTGGAAAAGGGCTTTTGAAGGTCTATGTAGGCTGTGTGTAGCTCATTTCATTGATGCATGTCCTGGGTGACTGCCTTGAAAACTGTCTAGCAGGTTTAGGAACCATGCTCTGCCCCTGACCAAACCAAAATGGGTAGGGTTGGGTGTTTGTAGGCTCTCAATAGCTCTGTTTATGAGTTCCATAATGATGGACTCCATGGCCTTGCACATCAGGCTTATAAGACAATAGTACCCATGGTCTGTTGTGCACCAACACTCATGGAGTGTGCCAAACATGCTGTAACCCATTCAACAATTTCATATCCTGTACAGACGGTGAGTCTCAGACTGTTCAGGTGCAGGGTCTGTTTGTTTTGGAGTTCACATGACACAGCCAGGGAAACCATGTTATCCCATACAAGCCGTGTTTTTAGGTTTGGAAAGAGCTGTTTAACCATTCTATATCCCATACACGCCTTGTTTTGGGGTTTGGAAAGAGCTGTTTAACCATTCTATATGCGATTTCTGGGTTTTCACAATCTCCGGGTATGATAATGGGCCCTTTTGTCAGTGAGAAGGGGGTAAATATGTATGAACCTGTCTGACAAGATGTTGGCAATGTCAGTCATGTACATGTATTCATTTACAGTTTGCACTGACTCAGAACACATACGAGTTTACATTGATATTTATGACATAAATAAAGAAAGCTTCATGGTTCTCTATGGACTCTTTGACCATGGCTTGGATAATGTTAGGAGTGCTCATTGTTACTTGATGATACTGATCGGAGTATTATTGATATTTTTTTGGTTTTTCACTTTCTTTGAACAACTTAAGTACTTGGAGTACATAGTTTGATTATAACAGGTGTCCAATATATTATATGGGTCTGTTTTCATATCAGTGTGTGCACAAAGCAGGATTGGAGAATAGTGACAAGTGTCTGGTGTAAGAACTGCAACTGCCAGATGTGTGGCCCACTGCTGTACTCAGACATGGCCTAAGTGTGTGAGCATGCCAAGTATGAGCATATATACTGTGTGTGAAAATCAAGTTGGTTTTTACTTCAGGGCTCACCTTTGTGTTGTACATCGACAGGAAGCACAGTGTGCCTGCAGGGCTTCCATGAGTCATTCTACATACAGTGGGGACAGCTATTTGTACATTTCTACCCGGGGGGGCACACCTGATTGTTACTGTGGGTGTACATAGGATGAAGGGTTCACCTGACACTTATGCACATTTGCTAGGCCTGCACTGCTATGTCAGGTACTCCATTTCATTCTGTAATGCTGTCTATCATACTGGCTTGAGGCATACCACTGCACTACAGACCTTAGCTTCCAATTACACGCACATCAGTTTGTGACTTCATAGCCTACCCAACTCACATCACATTGCCTGGCCTGCCATTATCTGTCTGCATAGGCCTGGGGGGAGGTTACTCATATACCTCTTCAGAGGGCATGATACAGCTTTTGTTTGTGTTTGCATTTGTCTACATTTGTCCTGCTGGCTGTGACTGCTAGGTATGTGACCCCCCCCCCCAACTGGTATGTATGAGCGAGTTAAGTTGTGTCTGTGACAATTAAATACTGTCATGGCTTAGTGGTTCAGTACTGTGACTATAGTGCACAGTATCCTGAGTTCGAGCCCTGTCACTGCTTTTTATTTTCCTGCTGGGCAGACCAGACTGCTTAAGGAACAGTAAAGCAGGTGTGAGCGTGTTTACCCGACTTTGCTCAACATTGCCAGGCATTGTGCTGGTTAGCGCGGTGCACAGCTACGCGCAATTGTATTTAAATATGCTCAATACTGGTAAAATGTGCTTAGCAGTGCTTTATATTGCTTAAAATAGGGCACTCAGGTGGTGATGCAGGGCTGCCTATGTCGGATGCACATAGTACACTCCCTATACATGTTTGAAAACAGGTAGTGTCAAGTTAGGCATCCCTTTTACTGTATGTGCAAGTCAGAGAGAGGTGCAATTTCCAGGGTTTCTACTGAGTCAGTGTATGTGCTATGCGTTTCCTCTTTGCCAAGGCCAGGGCATACTGGGCACGCCTCCTTCTGCCTACTGGGGCAGGCTCAGGTTGTTCCTCCTCTGAGTCACGCTGTGCCTGTGCAAACCTTGGCAATGGTGGGGGGCCTGTTTGGCCCTGCCCCATGCTGTTCCTGCTGCAGCTGTTTTCGCAGGATCATATTGTGTAGCATGGCACATACCATGACAATTTGGGTACATGTAGTTGGTGAGTACTGCAATGCTCCACCAGATGTGTCCAGGCACATACCATGACAATTTGGGTACATGTAGTTGGTGAGTACTGCAATGCTCCACCAGATGTGTCCAGGCACCGGAACCGTGACTTGAGCATCCCAAACACACACTCAATAATGTTTCTTGTTTGTGCGTGTGCCTCATTATGGAGTTTTTGTTCGGGTGTGTGCATTTCTGATGGGTGTCATCAGCCACGGCTCCAGTGCGTATCCAGCATCCCCCACTAGGTGACCGTCAGGGATGTCCCCATTGGCAAATCTCTGGTACAGCTGCGTAAGATGCCAGATGTGGGAATCGTGATAGCTTCCAGGGCAGCCAGCACACACATTCATTATTATGCCCTGGGCATCGCACACAACCTGGCAGTTGGAGGGGAAGCCCTTGTGGTTGATGTAGACCCTACCCCGCTCACTGCGTGGTGCTTTGATGTGTATGTGCGTGCAGTCTATTGCACCCACTACCTCAGGGTATTCTGCTATTTGGTGGAAAAGATGCATACTGCTGGCTAATGCCTCATGGGAATTGGGGAAATATACGTGCTCAGCGACATGTGCTGACATGGCATCCAGGAACTGGTGCAGTACCCTGGATGCTGATGCCTGTGAAATCCCCAACATATCACCAGTTGGTCTCTGGAAGGTACCTGGGGCTAATATTCTTAGGCCAACACATACCTTGGTATCCACTGGGATGGGTTCCCCTCTGTTGGTTCTGTGTGTGAGGCGTGGCTGGCACAGCTCAACAATTTGCTGCAAGAGTTCTCTGTCCACCCTATAGTGCTCCACTATCTCCAGCTCATGTAGCCCCTGGTAGGTTACCCTGGGTCTGTACACTCTTCTCAGTCTCCTCACTGTGGGTTGTTCAGCAGCATTCACAACATCACCACCCTCAGCACCTTGCACATGTGGGTTTATGATAGCAAGAGCAGCCCCTAACATTTTGTCTGACTTTAAAGTTTTTAAGCTTTTCCTCTTTGTATACTGCAGTGTTGCAGAGTTCTTGGGGGGAAAAACAGGGAAGAATGTTGCTTGCAGAGTTTAAAGTGCTGGGCTGGGCTAGTCTGCTGCCTGTGTAATTGGCTTATTCTGATATATTTCACCTGGCAGCTCAGCTAGTTCTCCTTGGTTAACTTCCTACTACTTCTTTTCCTTCCTTTTCCCTTTCTGTTTCTGCCCAGGGCAGTGCCGCACACATGCTGTGTGCACGTTTGCAAGAAATTTCAGATATATTCACGGCGTACGCCTTTGGTTTCTGGTTTTCAAAGAGGACAACTGTAGACATGCCTCTTGCAATCCTGAGCAACTCAGGGCAAACACAAGACACTGTGCTCCAATAAGCATACAGCCTTTCTGACACACCCCCTCATGATGTCACCTATCTTCTACTCTACTACTCACCTACTCCTACACTTACACTCTTGGGACATGGCTCACATGCTGGGGAAAATTGGGATTCACTATCCTTATCCTCATTTGCATAGGATTGCCTACTAATGCTTGGTTACATCTCTCACACTGAGCTTCCCCCCCTTAGCAACCACTACTTAGTGGCCATGTTGTCTTCAGCCTGCCATTCACCTGCATGGCAGGATAAGCTTTTTAGTGAAAAATGCCTATTTTTGGCTATTTTGAAATTATTTTATTGTTTTTTTAAGCGCTGCACATTTGCATGGCGCTGCGCTATGCTTAAACATCGGAGATTGGGGAAAAAATTAGATTTTAATAATTTTAAACATTTAAAAATGCCAGTGGCCTTATATTTGGCCATTGGCATGCTTCCTCAACTGGATGCATCCTTTATTTGGAGCTGTCATAGCTCCGTTTAGCAATTTGCAGAAGGGTACTCAGTTACCAACAGAGTACATTTCTGCAAATAACACTACTCTTCCACGGACAGGTTAGTGTTCCTGGATTGCAAATGTACCTCATTTGCATAGCTTTCAGCAGCAAATGAGGTAATTTGCATACCATGACACTGTCCGTGCAAGAGTAGCTTTAGAAGCTCTCATGCATGCCCCTGCCGGCTGTTGCTCGATCGCTCGGCAGACATATTGGCTGTCTGACGTTTTACTCTACAACTCTGTGCAAGCTTTCGTAAATCCGGCCCACTATCTACCGCAATCCCATATTTTCTAACACATTTACATTACTCCAGTTGACATCCTAGGCACCTAAAAAAGTGGTGGTTAAAGGCCAACTTGTTCATATAACAAGAATGGTGTCTTAATATAAAAGTATTTTATATTGAGAGTAATAAAGTATTAGATATGTTTAAAAGACAGGTTACCCTGAACAATTTTTAATGGGCATCCATAATGAAGTTGTGACTAAAAGGAATAATGAAGTATATACACCCATTTTAAGAGGAACAAGTGAACCTAACAGTACAGGTTGTTACACCAGTTCATCAGTTGAGTTTATATAGAAATAATTTTATTACTAGTTTTTCTTTAGATAGTCACAGTATAGTTGAATGTTTAAGCAAAAATTGGGAAGTTTTTTTTCAGGGATGTTGACCTCAATGGCAAGGTGGGTGAAAAACCTGTGATAGTATACAAGAAAGGGAAATCCCTTAAGGCGAATATGGACACCAAAAAATGTGGTAATTCCTCATCTTATCATGATGTGAATACCTGTGACAAAATCAACATTAATCAAAAGTATCAATGGAATTTTTCTTGCAACACAGTAAATGTGTTATATCTGGCACAGTGTACGCAATGTCCTACATTTTATGTTGGAAAGACAAGCAGGCATTTCAAAAGATGTATATATGAACATCTTTTAGATATCAAAAATGACCAATGCTCTTTACAGGCATATTGAGAAACATGACACAAATAATTTCAATTGTTTAATAATTGAACAGGTTAAAAAAAAAAAAGATGCCTAAGGGTGGGTAATTGATGAACATCTTGCTAAAGCTGAATTAAGATGGCAGCTGTTAAATGCTTGTAATTTTCCAGCCTTAAATTATTCCTGTTCCATCAATTCCCTACTTAAATTAAACTTTTATGGTACAAGTTAGTTTTTATATATTTGTCTGTGAGTGTCTATATGATCATGTATAACTAAATATATAAGTACTTTAACAAGCATTTTAATTTATGTAACTTTGATACTGCCTATTGGCTTGTTTTATACATGTGATATGCCCTGAGGGGTATTTAAGGGTGTGGTTGTTATAATTCAGTGTTCTGATGTTCTGTCAACAAAAGCACTTAACAATAAAGTTTGTGGCTTCGAGACAAGTTGTTTTTCCTCCTTGAAAACTGTTAGTTTGTTTCTGCTGTGTTCTTGGTTTGTGTGGACGGTTATGGGAGAAAATTTAACATGTTTTGCTATGAAATGTTACAGTATTTTCATCAGCCCAAATAGCAGTTTGTCCAAGTACTTTTTCTAGGGTCTGTTGTTCCATTAATGGGAAAGCCAGTACAAGCATTTTTGCATCAGCAATCTTTTCCTACCATAATGTCTCAGCTTTGGAATAACTATCATGAATACACTGAATAAAAAGGGATCTAGCACTAGCCCCTGAAGAATGACCCTCATAAATCTGTTATAGTTAGATACACAGGGCCAGATTCAATAAAGCCTACACTTAAGTGTACACAACACATTTAATAAAATTATTAGCACATTTTTTTGTGATTTCGAGTCATTCAGAATGATTACACAAAGTGTACATGTAGTCTACACTTTGTGGTAACCTTTATGAAGCCCTGTCAATATTTAAAGCAGCAAGAATATCACTAGGAAAACTAAAATTAGGAGGAAGAATGTGTGAGTTATGTTTGTGTTGTCTGTTCACTCAGAACAGTGTACACAGTGTATGCTTTATTGAATCTGTCCCAGTGTCTTTATCCTAACACTAGGTTCAAGATACCTTAACTAATTATGCATGCATTTTACAATAAAATGGCTAACTTCCCTGGATTGTACAGTATGCACAATAACCAAGTGGGAAATAGAATCAAAGAGATTATCAGATCTAAAGAGAGGATATCCCCCAATATGTTAATGTCTACAATATTCAACACAGGGGAATAGAAAGGCACTAAATGTGTGATGCGAGATAAAGTCATTTATCTTACCACTCTTTATCATTAAGCATGGTCAGTCAAGTCCATCTGGAAGAGTGGCTGAAGCCTGTTTAGAGAAAAAACATATAGCAAAAGCCATTGACAATAGCCTTCCCATCAGTTAAACTTGCACCATCTTCTTTACATGTGATATTCTTATAACTTCTGATGTGCATATAAAACTGTACTTTGTTATCCTTTATGTTTACTGCCATCTTGTACTCATAACTCTGCTTGGCTTTCCTGACTGCAGACATGTACATTTCTATAATCAGTTTATATATAGTACTACTAATTAATTGCTATCGTTTTTTTTACTGCACCTAAAATAATGTTTCTGGCTAGCTAGTTTCTCTATTTTCTGTGCCACCATGACTGAAAATGCCTATTTTACTTAGTGGATATAAAAAGTGTACATACTCCTGTTAAAATGCCAGATTTTTGTGATATAAAAAGAGACCACAATAAAGCATTTCAAAACTTTTCCCACCTTTAATGTGACCTATAACATGTACAATTAAATTGAAAAACAAATCTGTTAGGGGAAAAATAAAAAATGTACAATAAGCTGGTTGTCCAAGTAGTGAAAATTACAACAAGAATATTGTTACCTACGTCTGCATTCTGATGGCAGTCTAGTTCAAATAAAAGCGCCAGTAAATCATTGTAATATACTTTAGGGGAGATAAGTCTCCCAACATACCTGGGGTGCATTTAAGTCAACATATACAATGGTTACATGGGCTGTTAAAATTCTCAAGTTCTGATTTAAAACCTCCCAAATTCTTCAACTATTAATGTAGGACTCATAG
Source organism: Protopterus annectens (assembly GCF_019279795.1). Lineage (NCBI taxonomy): Eukaryota > Metazoa > Chordata > Ceratodontiformes > Protopteridae > Protopterus > Protopterus annectens. The sequence continues at coordinate 830,409,830 of NC_056734.1, forward strand.
CCACAAATTAAAATGTTGTTGGACATACATAGGTACTTCCCATCGTAACCTATAGTTTCCAAAATTGTGATGACCATTACATTCTGGGATAATAAATGGTTGCAAGAAAGTCTTGGTTGAACAGAGTTTCTTAAATTATGCATACCTTGATGCTTTCCTCACACAAACTAGGACATTACACCACATAAATCTTAACCCCATATGACCTGTCTTGTGCATCACAATCTTGTTCGTAGTGCTTCTAAAAAAGGTTTAGACTGATCTCTGCCCTGTAGAATTCTCTGGCACAGTGACCCTGTCCAATACAGTTTATTTTTAACATACTCAAATATGCATCCCTTACACCTTCATTTGAACAGACAATAGGTAACAAAGAACTTAATTATATACTTAAAGCTTCTTCATATAACTGGTTTGATAACTTTGTGCCTGTATGTATGATTGTCTAAGTGCATTCCACAAATGAATATCTGCAACTTTCCATTATTAACAGTGCCAGTGGTATCAAAAAATAGACATCAGAATATTAAATTATTTTATTGACAGTATTACTAAATACTTTGCAAAATTCCATGAATGTTTCTATACTCTCAAAATAATAAGATGAAAATATACCAAAGTCTTGTCTGTACAGTCACTCAGGACATCTTCTGGCTGTATCATAAAGAGGTTTGCATACTGTGGAGCGATCTTGATATCTATAGCAGTTTCCATGACCTGAACACATTTTCCATTATATCATCCACCCTCTTTCCTAGATTTTCTACATGGGATGGGATTGTCACTTCAACTGTCATCATTTTTCTTATGGGCCATTCATCCACCTTCCTCAACAGCCATGCCTGACTATAGCAGGTAATTGGATATTGTTAATCCTCCTTCATTCCTTACGCATGGGTATCAGTTCCGACCTCTGAACCGAGCCGGCCATTTTCCAAGCTCACATCCGCTTCAAACTCTCAAGCTAAACTCTTACCCATAACCCCCCTCTCCTAGTTACCTCAGATTTTGTTTGCTGCATTGCCATTCGGTCGTGTCAAGCTGCTTCTCTTGAGCTAAGTATAGTTATTTGTTGTCAAATAGTCATTTATTTTACTTTTTCTGTCAGAAAAGTTTCTATTTCGTTGTCTCTTACCCTATCGCATCTAGCGACCATATTAGTTTTCTTCTCTTTTCTCTATTTTTTTTTTTTATAGCAAGGTATTTTTCCCCCTTACCATCATTGGTAATCTTCCCTTTTTTCATACCATCGGGTATTCTTTTGTACCATTGCTGGTACCCTTTTCTACTTTTACTATCATGGCAGATAAGAAAGGTAGTCCGGGGTTTAAACGGTGTTCTGATTGTGGACAAACTACGTACATCTGATGCACACTTTGTGCATTTTCGGTTTGGGGGCTTCCCCCTTATCTGATGACCCGCCCTGTACTATCTGTGAAAATTTGTCAAATAGAACTTTGTTAGAAAGGAAAAACAAGTTGTTGCTGAAGAGACTTCTTAAATCTCCCTTTTCAGAGGCTAGTTCTGGGTCGGAGGCCTCAACCCCTCCTAAGCCCATAAGAAAATTTTGGATGTTCATACCAAAGCTAAATCTTTGCCTTTGTCCCCCCGCCAACCAAAACCTAAAAAGGCTAAAGTTTCGGCTCTGGAGCTCACTCAGCTCCAGTGCTTTTGGTGCCTAGACCTTCGGCACTGAGGCTTTCGGCTCCATTAGTGACCTCGGCTCAGTCTTCTCCTGCAGCCTTCACTATATCGGCACTGAGGGGCTCCTTGGTTCAGGCTATTACCACTGTATCGGGACCGACCGCTCAGTCGGTGCAAACCGATGCCTTTATTGTGGACTCCAGTTTTGTCGGTTCCAGCTTCAGTACAGACAACCACTTCAGCACCGATCCCTATGTCAATGCAGACCGTGACCTCGGCACCGATGACGTCTTCAGTGCAGACACCCGTAGTCCAGTCTCTCTCAGCACCACTGTTCTCGGTGCGGGCTGGTGAGATGGGCACAGAGTTTGCCTCTTCTGTGGAAAGGCCTGTTTCTCCCTCAGTCTCCGTGAGGTCCACTAGAAGCCTTTCCGAACACGATGTGTTGCGCCTTGTGATCAGGTGCTCTTGACCAGAGGTATCCCACCCCCCAAGAACTATCCTTCCTTGGGAGGTGATCACCCATTTCCAAAGATCCCTTTTTATTCTCCTCCTTCATTGCCTCTGAAGTCTATGGATATAGCACAGTCTTCCCCTTCTGCGGTTCCCTTTATGGATCTCACTAAGGAACCGCAGTTGCCTTCGTGGCAGGAAAGTTTTGATATGACCCAGGATGTCAGTTGTGACATGCATAGTTTGCTGCTCTACAGCCATCTGGGGACTCTGGGTTGGCAGGCTGAGCCACTTAGGGGAGGGGTGACCCCTGTCCTGGACATTCACTCCTCTTCAGGTGGACCAGCCTTCCATCTGATGGAGAAGGCTTTCGCTGCTGCTGGGGATACTGGACTGTCTATCCCTCCACCCTCCTCTGGTACACTCACTTCACAAGTCGCACCGAGTGGACACCGTGTGCAAGGGCCTCAGGACATATTCCCACAGGAAACCCCTTTTCTGCTGTCTTCCCCAGCTTCTCCCGCTGTGGAAGTCCACCAGAAAAGTTTGTGTAAGAGGAAGCACACGGACTCCACAGAGGAGTCCCTCACTGAAGACACAGATTTTGATGAGGGGGGAGGATCCACTCGGTCACCCTCTGAGGTATCCTTTGGTGATATCATCGAAATCCTGAAACAGAGAGGTGACTAGCAGTCCTCTAATCCGATCTCTGAGGAATCTGTGTTCCTGCAGGCCTTTTGCGCCCAGCCCCCTACCTCCTGGGTTACTCCACCTGCTGATGAACTTGTCGGGCTTATTATACAGTGTGCTTGGAAGGTTCCTGACAACAAAGCTATTCACCGGAGGCCAGATAAAGATTTTGTCCCCCCTCCTGCTACGGATCCCCATTGGCCAAAAGGTCTTCCTGTGGATGGTTTGGTGGTGGTGCCAACAAAAAGGAATCTGGGAGAAGAAGAAAGCCAGACTGTCCATCCGCCTAACAAAGAGTTCCGGGCCCTGGACAGGATAGGGAAGCGCACCTTTCCATCAGCGACCTTTACTATCAGGTCCCTGAATTATATGGCACACTACCAGGCTTCAAAGGGATCTGATTTCTGAGCTTTCTGAAACCTTGGCTGGTGCCGTGTCTGATGAGTTCTGTGACAAACTGGCCTCTCAGCTGGCCACCATTGAGTCAATATCTAAATCCTCTATGTGACTGATATTGCACGCATCAGAAGGAGCAGCAGGGTTCAGCTGCAATCTTGAGACAACATGCCTGGATGCGCTTGTGCAATTTCGTGGAACCCTTTAAGGCTTCCTTTCTTAACGCTCCCATTGAGGCCTCTTCATTGTTTGGACCCAAAGTTAAAAGCACACTGGCCAGATGTGAACAGGATGGTAAGACCCTTTCTGCCGTAGGTGTCAGTTATTCTTCCCCTCAACGTGCTTTCTCCCGAAACCAAAAGAGTGGGAAGATATGGTTCAAGAAATCTCAGGGTCCTTTCTGTGACGCACAGGCAGAGTTCTCCCCTAGAGGCAGAAGGGGAAACTCACAGGGAAGACGCTCCTTTTGGGGCAGAGGGGGTCCACGTAACCAGTGTTCCAGGGACTCTTTCCCTGGCCAACCCTACCAGCGCTCCTGAAGAGCGGCCCAACTCCTTTCCTCTGGAGGTGGTTGGGGGTCATTTCTCCTTGTACCCTTCTGCCTGGCTAACCATCACCACCAATTCTTGGGTACAAAGGATTATAACCAGAGGTTATAATTCTTGGGTACAAAGGATTATAACCAGAGGTTATCATATCCCCTTCAATATTTCTCCTGTCCCTTCAAAAAACCTTCGACGTTCCACCCAGTCAAAGGGATGAAGCAGCACTAGAGATAGAAAAGCTGCTAAGAAAGAGAGCCATCCAAACAGTCCCTCCAGACCAGATGGGATCTGGATTCTACTCAAGACTATTTTTGGTGCCAAAGAAAACCAGGGACTAAGTTTGTGAGAGTACAAAAATTCTGGATGGTCACAATACAGTCTATCCTTCCACTTTTGGAAAAAGACGATTGGATGTGCTTGATAGATCTTCAAGATGCGTACTACCACATAAATGTGGACAGGCCATCAAGATTTCTGCGCTTCCGTGAGGGAGCCAGTCACTACCAGTTCAGAGTACTGCCCTTCAGACTCTCTACAGCCCCCAGAGTGTTCACAAAGTGCATGGCAGTCATCACAGCTCACTTGCGACTTCAAGGATTCCAGGTGTTTCCATACCTAGACTGGCTCATTTCCGCCCCCACCAGACATCTACTGGAAGAAGCCCTGGCATACTCTCTCCTCGCTGCACAAAGGCTAGGCATAACCATAAAATGGCAAAAATCCAATCTCACCCCATCTCAGTCGACAGAATTCATAGGGGTTATCTTGGACACAAAGAACTGCAGAGCTGCCGTACCAGAGCACAGAATTTTAAGGATAAAGCAACAACTGAATCCAATCCTTTCAAGGGAGAAATCCACAGCTCACTCGGTTCTACAGCTGTTGGGTTCCATGGCAGCCTCCATCACCACTGTCCCCCTGGCCAGGTTTCACATGAGACTTCTAAAATGGCTACTGCTCACCCAATGGTATCCTTTTCAGCATCCTCTTTCAGCCATGATTCAAGTAACCCACAGGTGCAAACAGGATTTAAATTGGTGGATGACACAATCTGTCACAATGGTCTCGCCCCTTCTCTCCCCCAGCAACCCAAGGCCACAGTGACCACGGATGCCTCCCTGATGGGGTGGGGGGGCTATGTCAGGGACAGACAGTCCAAAGCACTTGGTACAAACTGGAGGCCCATCTGCATATAAATGTTCTAGAGCTGAGGGCGGTGCTTCTGGCATTACAAGCATTCCATCCCCTGCTGCAGTCTGGGACGACTGCAATTCAGACAACATGGCGGTGGTCAACAAGCAAGGTGGAACCAAATCTTACCCACTTTGTTGAGAGGCCATGAAGATATGGCAAAGGACGATGGCTACCAACAGTTTTCTTCTAGCAACGCACATTCCCGGGAGTTCCAATGTGATAGCAGACAGACTCAGCAGGTGCATTCTTCAACCTCACGAGTGGTCCCTGAATCCCTTGATAGCGGCAGAGATCTTCCACCACTGGGGCCATCCTTGCTGCGACCTCTTTGCATCCCCGACCAACTACAAATGCAGCAATTACTTCGCCCTGATTCCCCCTCCGGGACAGTCTAGTCCACGACTGGCCCTCGGGTCTTCTTTACGCATTCCCACCCTTTCCCCCCATTCCCCAGTTTCTGAAGAAAGCCCGTCGGTTGAAGAGCAAGGTGATCCTCATAGCACCATATTGGCCTCGACAGATTTGGTTCCCCTTCCTTTGGCCTCACCTACTAGATCGACCATGGATTCTCCATCCAACCCCGGAGTTGATCTCACATCCACAGAGCCTGATTCATCCCAACTTGAACAGCAAGAAGCTCGCAGCTTGGCTACTCCAATTCCCTTGATTGCCAGGCAGAATGATCTTTCTTTACCTGTACATGATATTCTCATTGCATCTCAATAAGTCTTCCACTAGAATTACTTATTTGAGCAAGTGGAAAAGATTTACCTGTTGGCTGAAAGATAAACAAGTAGATCCCTTCTCAGCACCAGTGTCGATAATACTAGACTATCTGGCTGACCTTTTCCAATCGGGTCTATCAGCCCCTACCATTACAGTTAATTTGGCTGCAATTTCTAATTTCCATGAGGGTGTCCAGGATTCTTCTCTTATGTCTCACAAATTGTGCAAGACCTTCCTAAAAGGTGTGAATCTGAAGCCACCTTTTATAGAACCTATTCAACCATGGGATTTATCATTAGTTCTACAAGCTCTGACAATGCCACCCTTCGAACCAGCCTCTTCGTGAGACCTCAAGCATTTGTCATGGAAAACCTTGTTTTTGGTCGCCATTACTTCTGCCAGACATATTTCTGAGCTTCAAGCTTTACGTATCAAGAGTCCACACTTGATTTTTCATAGAGATAGAGTGTGTCTCAGAACTAATCCATCATTTCTGCCAAAAGTGATCTCTGAAATGTCCATAAATCAAACCACTGAATTGCCAGTTTTCTTTCCCAGTCATTCGAACAGAGGAGAGTATTGCCTACATACCCTAGATATCCACAGGCAAATCAGTTTTTTACTTAAACAGGACTAGGTCCTTTCGTATATTTGACCAGTTATTTTTGGCCTTTTCTGGACCTAGATTAGGATCTGCTGTTGCCAAGATCACATTAGCTAGATGGTTGAAGGACTGTGTGACCTTCATTTATACACAATGTAATGTCTCGCTTACTACCATGAAAGCTATTTTTGGCCTTTTCTGGACCTAGATTAGGATCTGCTGTTGCTAAGATCACATTAGCTAGATGGTTGAAGGACTGTGTGACCTTCATTTATACATAATGTAATGTCTCGCTTACTACCATGAAAGCTCATTCAACACAGTCGGTGGCAACTTCTACTGCCTTCCATGCCAGAGCTTCTTTACATGACATCTGTGTAGCTGCAACTTGGGCTACGCCTCATACCTTCATCAATCATTACAAATTGAATTAGGCCTCCAGGGAAAGATCATCTTTCGGTTCTATGGTGCTCAGGAATGTCCTTCCATGAGAGCCTCCCAGGAATAGAGGTAGCTGGGGACTCTGTCCCATGTGTAAGGAATGAACGAGGATTAACAATATCAGATAAAGAAGTTATGTCTTACCATAACGTTCCATCTGTATTGTTGATCCTTGTTCAGTCATTATGACCCTCCCTCCTTCCCCTCCTGTGGCTTCTAGTGGATCTCACCATCTGGTTCGCTTAGGTTATTTGACCAGAGGTAGCCTCTACCTTCTTTAGACTTGCAAACTCAATCTGAGGTAACGGGGAGAAGAGGGTTATGGGTAAGAGTTTAGCTCGAGAGTTTGAAGCTGACGCGAGCTTGGAAAATGGCTGGCTCGGCTCCGAGGTCGGAACAGATACCCATGCGTGATGAATGAACGAGGATCAATAATACAGATGGAACGTTATGGTAAGACATAACTTCTTTTTCTCTCACACAATCCATCCAGCTCTTTTCCACTAAAGCAGTCAACAAAAACTGTATGCCAGAATGAAATTATTTTGGTAATGACATACATCTATTGTACTTCATTATAAGAACAGCTCCTCATTTGAGTCTTAATTTCCTGCCATATGCCAATTTAAAAAGAAAGGCTTTGTTAACAACCATTGAGACTGTTCTAACAAGCACCTAAACTAAACACACTGAATCATATTAATTCATCAATAAACCATTTTGTAAGAAGTAACAGACTGTAACCTAGTTATAATCATTGGCAAGTATTACCCATTTTAGTTATTTGTTCCACATTTCAATAGCTAGGGTTCTAAATTTTGTAGACAATGTAAAAAGGTCTATTGTTACAATGTTATGCCCTTACAACTTACCAGTTCAAAAAATAGGGAACCAGCAGTTGAAAGCTCAAGCATTTTTTTTTGTTTTTAACAGCCCTGTTAGTCCATTAAAAGCATCACTTTTATTCATCTGCTTTAGGAACCCTGCATCCATTATAAGTCAATGTGTACCATGCCATTATACTGATTTTGAAGAATTAGTAAATAATGTGATAACTGCAGCAATGAAGTACATGTATGAACTCTTTAAGCAAGTTAAAAATCATTTACACTATTGCTGTTGTAGCAATATGTATATCTTGCTGAAACTATTACACTAAGAAAGTATGGTGCCTAAAAAAGCATACTAAGGTGATGAGAGCATGAAGCATTATAAATACTCTTGGTATACAATTTCTTCTATTGTGTACTTTATTATAAATGATATTGTATATGTAGAAAAAAATAAATTAAAGAAATTATAGAGTCAGACATAGCATGTGTACTTTTTACTATAGAAACAACAAATGTATGTGAAAGTTCAGACTTTTTCTGTCTGAGACCAGGAATAGCTCTACCCTCGTTGCCATTAACAACCATAAATATAAAACCGTCCATTTACTTGCTAATTTACCTTCTGTCAAATACACACTTCCAAACTATCAACATTTAAACTACTCCTAAAACAACAACTCACTAATCACTGGATGGGCTCCTGCACAGTTCCAGGCTAAACTGCACCCACTTACTGTCCCTCACTCTACCTTATTCAACTTTGTATCATACCATCTTTAACAGATCCCATATGATAGCAAGTTATTCAACAACCATGAAAAAAGTTTTCTTTTTACCAAGATGGGTATTATTCCTTGTAGATTGTGAACTAGCCTCTTGTACCTTTTATTCACACATATCTGTATTTGTACCTTGTATTTCTTATTCTACTGTATTCCTCTCCTCTGATGGAGCTTTTCTCCCTGGGTCTCTGCTGAAAACAGGCTCCTGGCCCAGTTAGACACTACCCGGGAAACAAATGTAAATAAATGAATAAATAAATTTACCACTGTAAAAGCAAAATCAAGATTTCGTATTGTATAGATACTGCTCACAGCACCTTATCAATTCCACTGACGGCAATGACACCAAAAATGGTGTAAAATGGCTGTAGCCACGTGTTTGTTATCCATCATACTGCTGAACTATATACTACCAAATTATAACTCTCAAGGAAATGTGTTAAGGCAGGATTGTCAAGGACACCTGATGAATAATCAATTCCACAGCACTACACAGCAGCAGCACTGTGAATATCTGGCCTTTAGTAAACATCACCAATACTATCCCAATATATTTCCAACACAGACCCCAGTTACAATCCACCAAGGGGGAGCGGGCTAATAACTCCTGTCGCTTTCCACCCCACTCAGTAGGAAAGTCAGTTGATGTCTCAAAACTCTAAACCCCACTACTTAGATATCATTTAGTGATCCTGTCTTCCACAACAAACAGTGGAGGAAGGCTCCATGATGGAATTGACTTGGTCAAAGTTACATAGCTGGCAAATGAAGGTTGAGGGAATCCAACCCTGTACCACAGCAACTGCATCTTGCAACTCTAAGAACTGCACCAAATGCAATAATAGCCACCTTAGTTTTTATAGTGGGATGTTCTATATAGGTTTCTCCAACCACTACCATTTATTTGTAACTGCCATCATTAATCCTACACATAACCCTCCCTCCTGCTCTAATTGATGTCACTTGTGTACCCATTCAACCTCTGTACCATTTCTGAGCACATTAAATAAGAGTGAGGACAGTGCTGTTTTAGGTGTGCCACAAACTAGATTATTCTGGTAAATGAAACTGACTGCAAATAGGAAATACTACTGAAACCATATACGTTTAGAAAACATGCTGCTTAAATGTATAATGTATAAGAAAGAACCCAGGAAGACTAAATCTGACAAGAAACTCTGATTTCCTGACTACCAGGAGTACTTCCTGATCATTAACTCTTTTAATGTGGTTTTCATGCCTCTCAACTGTCCAGATTTTCACAGAATGCCTAGATTTTTTGCCTCATATTTTGGTCTGTTCCTCATAAATTTGTGGTTTTCTGGCAATTCGTTGAGGAATGAAGTCACTACATGACAAACCTTTGAGGTTCACTTAAGTTTATAAGAACAATAATTAAAATGTGTCCCACTATTTTGGCTTTATCTACATTTCTTGTGCCAACAGGTATACTTAGTGTTCTTTCAGACATAGTGCAACCATATCCAGAAGAACTTTTTGGCATTCTTCACCCAGCTTGTTTTTTAGCTATTCGGCCAACCAGCTAGTGCATATCTGGAACTGGAAGTTCAGTAGTTGTTGACATTGTCGACATTAGGCTTTTAATGTCATCAATAGAATTATACACCTTACATAAAGTTTTGAGTTAGTACGGGTCCTTAAATTTTAATTTCCATGATTAGAAAAATGTTGACGTTGTGGGGGCAGCTAAAAACCACAGCCTGCTTTCCCCACATCTTTCTAGAACTTTTAAGATGTCCTTTAGCTCACGTTTACGCGTTTATAATTGCTTTGGAGATGCGCCTCATCATTTACTTGAGATTAATTTAAATAGCATAAAATATTTCAGCGCTGTTCTACTTACATAAACGTCAGCTAAGAAGCCGCGTTCCAGACAGTTCTATACCCATTTAGCTAATAATGATTCAACTTATAACTACCAGTCCAATCGATTTCTTATTAGCAATCTGTATTTAAATAAGTCAATAAAATTGTAAAAACGTTAACAAATGTATTTCCCCCCCATATTCCTCTTTTGAGTTCTTATCTCATTTCGCTACCTAACGCATACACGCGGACGCACGTGCACAGCTGTGCGAAACCGTTATATTCCTCCGCCATTACTAATACGTCACAAGCGGATGAATCCTAGAGCTTTTACTCGGGTGCTGCCCAATTTTCCTAGCTTTGCTTGCCTGTTGGAAGCTTACTGAAAAACGGGACGCGGTCGTAGGACCGTGTGGCAGCGGGAGCTAGAATACAAGGATTCCTCCCACCTCTGCGGGCCATTATTTTGTAAAAAAAAATCTTTGTTTCTTGTTATAACGATAACTAAAGACCATGGCTGGTTGGAAATCCTATGTGGATAACTTGATGCACGACGGCACCTGCCAGGAAGCCGCCATTGTCGGTTACAAAGACGCCAAGTATGTCTGGGCAGCATCAGAGGGCAGTTGTTTTTGGAGTATTTCGGTAAGAAATTTGTGTGTGGTTTTGCTCCATATTTCTGAATTGGGGGATAATTTGATTGCATAATTATATAGAGTATTGTGAGTAGAGAAAAGGAGCTGTAAGCAGGAAATGCGGAATTGAGAGGGTTAATATTGCCGCTCGACTAGAGGCTAATTGTGCTGAAGCAGACTTTCGGGGGGTTGTCAAGCTTTGCTAGGCCTTGGTCATAGAATATCTAAGTAAGCTATAGAAGTACCGTCGAGCCCTTCATTTACCTGTTGCAGATCGGGTAACGGTTTTCATTTTAGCTAACGGTTTGCGCTGTAATTTGATGGGAAGGCCTGGAAAGGCGTGGGGGTATATTGTGAGGCTATTGGTGTCTGTCGCTGTCTTGTTCGAGTTAGTGTTTTTCGGGGCTGTGAATAATGTTGAAATGAATTGTGTTAATACTCCTGCGGTTGATATGCTTAGTCTAATGTTCCTTTAGATTTGCGAGGTGTTGGCCTGCGGCAGTAATGATGCTACCCGCAGTTTTCGAGCTCGCTGTTGTCTTCATTATATATTTTTCAAGATCGTGTACTCCCTCCCCCATTGAATTCTATGGCTATTTGTATCGGTTACCCGCATCGGCTTTTAATTCTTGTCATTGGTATTACAGCACTTAAATTTGTTTTATTTTATTTTTTTAATAGACTTGTGGAAGCATCGCTCTGACAATTAAAAATAGTATTTTGTGCAACTTTTCTCATGGAGCAAATTTGTTAACCAATATTAGGCAGCAGTTGTGGTTTGGCATGTCCTAATACTGATTGGTTTATTTTAATCGTGTGAAGTGATAGTTTGGAGTAATGTCATGATTTATGTTGGGGGGGGGGGGTGGAGACCTGCTATGACTCTGCAGTTCTGCAGTTAATTTCTTGCTGTTTTAATTGACTGTATAAAACTCTCTTGGCTAAATGTGTGAATTCCTAATTTCTTGCTGTTTTAATTGACTGTATAAAACTCTCTTGGCTAAATGTGTGAATTCCTGTCTTCTCTTCCGTGAAGGAATGGAAGAAAATTGTGGCGTAGGCTACTGTTGTATGGCTAAGAGTAAAAGGCATTCCAGAGATGTTTCTGCAGACATATTGCATGGTATTGTATTGGTGTAGGCCAAGCTAAAGATGTTTCTATATGTTGAAAAAAAGTGTTCGTCTGTAGTAAGCTTGTCCAGTTGATTGATTTCGTATTTTTCTTGGCTTTGTAAAGTTTATGGGGACTTGTGGAGGGACTTTTCTTGCAGCATGGGAGTTGTCTCCTTGTCAGCTGTGCTTTAGAGAAGAGGCTGATTTCGTTCAGGGATAAATCGTTTTCTGTTCATACTTAATGCAGTTTGAAATGCATCCAACTGGGAAACTGTTCTTGCAAACTTTTTGTTTTCGCTTGCGGCAATTTATGGTTAAGAATTTAATGTTGCGTACTTTTTTGCGTATCCGTTCGTTTTGATTTTATCCTTGCTCACATAAACCAGTGTCTTCACCGGGTTTGGTCCTCTTCATAATTTTAAACCTTGGAAAAGTTGGTGTCCTGGGTTAAAATGTCTCCGACTGCTGGCTCACTGATGCCGGTATTGTGTAATAACGTGAATAGCTGAGTGTAGCTTGAGTTGATTAGGTTTGCTTCATGGTGGGATGCTTGAACTGCTCTGAAACTTAGTACATTTTGCAGTTTTCTGTAATAGTTTTACTGAAGCAGATGTCCAGTCGGAGGACATCCGCAAAGATGGATTACTACTGTATAGGCCACGTTGGCCGTGATAGAATGTATACTTCAGTCTCAGTACTGTTTGCTAGCCTCTTTCTTAATGTAGAGCGCTTGTAGTTTACAATGCACTTCCACTAGGAAGCTCCCTAGTTAAACTGTTCTTTCGATCCTTTCTCTGTGAATTGTGGAGAACGTGAATTTTAAGGCCGAAATGAACGTTGAGGTCGGTGTAAACATATGTGGGGGGGCGCACTTCCAGTCTAGTATCACCCTGTCACTCCCACTAAGCAACTTTTTAGTTCATGCTGTAAACTTAAAGTACGCACAAGTTGACCTGTAGCTACAGTGCACTTGCATTTTAACAGGCTTGTGTACCACATTGTTGGCCTAATCTCCCCAAAGGGACGTTTATTAGAACAGTGGTACATCACAATTGTGTAGGACTGGACTTGTGTGAACTTGGGTGAGACGGCAAGTTTTCTTTTTGGACAAACTTTTCATTCATCGAAGACTTGAACAGCAGTCATGATTAGGGTGATTGCTAGGAAAATTATGTATTCTATGCTCAATCTTTTAAAAAAAAAAACTGTAGATCTCTTAAGGTCTGAGAAAAGAATTGATCACACTATCCTAAGCCCAAACAAGCTGTAATGACTTCTGTGCACACCTAAGGTTTGACCATTAAAGTAACCGTGCAACCCATCCCATGTAAACTAATGCAGCATTCTGTACACACCTGAGCACGACTGGTTTTATAATGGTTGTGGCTGACAGTAGGTTGCCAGCTTTATACTAACAGGGTCATATATCACAGCCCTGTTCAGAGCATATTTTTCCTTTTAATTTTTCTCCAACCTGCAACAGCTTTTGTGGGGTCCCTACAGTCAATAAGGGAGTCTCAAATCCATTTATACAGTCTGGGGAGTGGGGGGTCACTGGACTCTTAGAAGATCTGCTGTTCATGCCCCTAGCTGAATACTTCAGCAAATAAGTTTTGGGTTGTAGTATCTGGTGGTCTGCCAGTATCTAAATTTTCTAGAAAGAGAACCACCCCTGAAAATTGAACAAATCAGCCCTTTCAAATCCAAGGTTTGAACAGATTAGCCACTCTGGGATGTTGAACTTCCTTGCTCATGTTCTTGCTTCATCCTATTAGGGTCATATCACAACCCTGTTAAAGACCATGATTAGGAAATTTTTTCTCTCTTCCTAACCAGCAACAACTTTTCTGGGGGCCACACTCTGTCAATGATGATGGGGGAACTCTGCGGCCACAGATATTGCAGCTACTTAACGATGGTTTGAATGGAATGTCCACCAGCAGGGTTTAAGCCAGGGGACACTCAGTGGAAAATATATATTTAATGGAATTGTGTACTCTGACAAAAGTAACTGTAACCAGAGATGTCTTTGAATTTAAAAGTAGATGCAAGTAAGAGTCGTTACCCAGCTGGCTTACTAAGTGTACAAGATTGCTGTACTAGCTTTTATGGTTTCGACAGACATGTTGCAATATAAAGAACTTGCTATGGTTGGGGGGGGGGGGCAGCGACCACAGGGTTTGGTGGTGCTAAAGCAGTCTATGGATGTCCTGAACTGCTGTTATCACAATTTTTTCCTCTGTGGTCCTAAGCTTTGACACTGTCAAAAGTCCTTGTGGTTTGACCTTTTAATTTGTTTCCTTCTCCTTCAGGAATTGGAGCTTCTACCTACATGGTGTTGGTTTATTCTTGGTAATTTGAGGTCGTCCTGTCCTCTAAGCATGAGGTGGGACCCCCCCCCCCTTTATCTGTACTTGTTGGGAGTTGTAACATATTGTATCTTGTGTATTTACCAGTGGATTCAGAGACCCAGTCCTTGCAGATTCCTCATGACCCACGAATATGAAAAGTCCCGATTTTAACTTTTTTTATTATGTTCTGTGCATAAATCTAGTCTTAAAACTGGTGGTACATAAAATATCAGGTGTTGAATGATGTATCGAAAAGTGAATTCTGTTCTAATCCTCCTCTTCTAAACTGCTAGTTGTTGACTTTATCCCCCCAGTAGTCGTGTAGTCTCTGCAGGGACACCAAGTGTCTTTGGGGGAGCTATAACTTTTGTTAAAACTCTAGAATGTTTTTCCATAGAGAAGCACCCTTGCACCTCTGTGGGGTGGAGTGACCCACATCCCTTGGCGTAATTATACCTACTCAAGGTTGCACAGTAGTGGAGCAAAATGTCTCCTGTTGGCAGTATTTATTTTGCCCATATGTCTCCTGTTGGCAGTATTTATTTTGCCCATATGTCCACTTATCACTTGCTAGTGTTAAACTGACTTACCTGGGAAAAGGTACACGTTAAAAAAAACTTTTCTGGACTTCTCCAGTCAATCTGTCTTTCAAGGTACAGTTTTATGGTGCTTATGAGTCTCATGAGTTTCACCTAGACATCACATAAGGAGATTTCAGTGGTACCTCAAGCTTAGATTCTCAATCCTGGCCTCAAGTCTCTCTTTACTTTCCCAGTCTTGTCATCATACGCGTTTCCGACTCCTGGAGTGGTTTTAAGAGTTTGAAAGTGCAAGGTCTGTGCAGTCTTACGACTGGAAAGGCACAACTGTCAATGTGTCCTCTCTTTTTTTTTTTTTTCGTATTTTATATGATGTAAAGGCCTTAATCATTCCTGGAGCTCAGGACCTCTGCACCATGTTGCAGACCACACCATGGTGATGTACCAAATTATATCCCCTTTTAAAAGACTTGCTGTGATTGTCTGGGAGGTAATCCATGTTGTTCATCCTGCCTGTTGGAGCTTTTTTATATTCTGTCCGAGAACCTTGTAGCAGGTAGCGGTTACTCTATTAATCTTGTGTTTTTTTGCCAAAACATACAAAGGGAGAGAATACCAAGTACTCCTGTTTTCTTAACATATACAATGCTGTCCATGCAGTGTCTGAGCTGTCTGTGGACCCCCTCAATCAGCTGCATATGTTTTTTAAAGGTAAGAGAATTCGAAGCAGACTGTTTTTAAGATGGCTGTGAGCTTGCAGTAAGCTACTTCCAGGCAGGGTTAGTGCACATTTTACCAGGGCATTGACTTAATCTATGGCTGTTTAGAAAAGGTGGGCTCTTCTACAGGCAGCAACTTTTGTACATACCCAAAGCTTTACACATCAGGGGTTCAAAACTGGCTTTGCTAGGACATCTCCCAGGGCCTGCTGGTTGCTAATGCCTTCCTTCTGTGTTTAAGCTGTGGTCTACCCATGCTGCTTGGGTTACTACTACAGTGTATTTTGCCAGGGTGTGTCCTTGTTTTGTATACTATAACTTTCTCTTCCTTTCAGGGATGTAGGTTTCCCTTTTTGAATCAAACTTCAGAACTATCTTATGGTTTCCTTTCATGTGGCTGTGCTTGAACCAGTGGCAGTTTTTGGTGTGTAAAAGGTGCCTTTAAAGCTTTGCAAGCTGTAAGTGGCCCTATCCTAAGCACAGGTACAACCTGGGTAGATTAGGCTATTGCAGCAGTGATCTAGTTGAATTACTAATGTAGTAAATTTAAGCAACTGGACATTTTCTGCAATACTGCTAAATTGACTTGAACTGCGGTGTGGTTATGTATAACATGTTTGAATAGGTCACAGTTGCACACTTTACCTTTTTGGCAAAGGTGGACACTTAATTCTTAAGTACTATTAAGTACTATTGTCCCATGGTAGATATCATCTTTGGGCAAGAGCTCTTGAGAGATTTTTCATGCTTGTATGTACCAGCACAATCTTGTGTATGTGTTCCAAGTTGGACATGCATCCCAGAGGAAGCTGCTTTATTGCATTTATTTACAGGGAAAGTTTGCTGGGCCTAGGAGAGCCCATTTTCAGTGGAGGCATGGGGGGAAGCTCTACATACAAATTATACAATAACAATTTCAGTTGCATAAATATCTTGAAGGCAATACAGTAAAATAGGCATGGGGGTTAAAATAGTGTAATACACGTCCGAGTTAACACTGTATTCGCAGTAGCTAGCTTGGATAGGATAATAGAGCAAGAGTCACGGAGGAATAGGTTAAAGTGGGGTAGAAGGTAGGTATAGAGGTAGAGGATGGGTATCTAGGTAAGGTAATGGGGTTGGGCACAGGATAGAGTACTGGCCGTCCAGAAAGAGGATTGGGAAGAAGTGGGAGAAAAAGCAGAGGGGAAGAGGTAGTGGTAGCAGTGTCTAGTGAGTTATTTTTGGCATGGGCATAGCCAGCAAGAGGAGATATGTTGTCTGAGACCTTAACATTGTAGGGCTACTGATGGAGGTTATTGTGGATGGGAGGGAGAAATGGTAAAGGAATAGAGCATTTGACCGGCTGGGAGTTTGCTCTGAGCAGGGTTTTATTTTCTGATCCAAGGGGTCTAAAGACAGCAGGGAGGAGAGGGATGTTGTGGGTTTGTATATCTTATGTGCAGTAGTTAAGTGTAGGTAGTTGAGAGTGGTAGTTCAAGCCAGTTTAGTTGCTGTAAAGAGGAGTGGTGGTGTGCTGAGGCTCTAGAATTTGGTGACCTTATTGTAACCGGAGTCTAGCTTAGTCTAGCTTAGTTTTGAGGGATGAGTGGATATTTGTAAGGCTAGGGGCACCATATATCTGGGATGGAAGTAGAAATGCTGAGGCTAGAGCCTTTTTTGCAGTATGGTTTAAGGTAGTAGTTGTGCTTGTAGAGGGTGCCCAGTTTCTGATGTTCTGTGGAGGTCAAGTGTTAGGCTTTCGTCAGTTGTGACTCCTAACAATTTTGGTGCTAGACTACGTTTATGGTGGTATTTTGGGAGTGGATAGAGAATTCGGTCCTATTTAGGGGGGGGGGTTTGTTTGTGGGACTGAATATAATCAGTTTTGTCTTGTTTGGCTTGAGAGCAAGGTGGATGTAAAGGTTTGTTGGGTTAGTAGTTGTAGTTCAGAAGGGGTTGTAGCAGTGCATGTGATTGTAGAATCATCTGCATATTGGTCACGGTGCCATGAGTAAGGGAGTTATCAGTATTGAATAATGGGGGGCCCAGTGTGGAACCTTGAGTTACACCTGTAGTGATGTTGAAGGGAGAACAGGAATGCTGCCACTTTTATATCTGCCAGAGAACCAGTTTAGGGTTGGAGGGGGGAGGCACATAGATTGCTGAAGGGGGTGGGATATGGTGTTGAAGCTTTTGTTTGGGAAGTATCCTGCCAAGGATAGTGTAAATTTTCAGCTGTATTGCAGCAGTGACCTATTCCGACATCTACTGTTTGCGGTTTTTTTCAGAAGGCTTAGATTTTACTTCTCTGGTCTCCTCACTACCCTTGATTTTTTTGTATCTGAATCTGTGGAATTTTTTTTTTAAAATACCTGGCTGCTGTACTTGCCCTTCAGGTAGTCCACACTTAAGCTTTGTTTGGATTGCTCAAGCTTATCTTGTACTTGCACAGTACAGCTTTTCTATAACTAGCTTGTCTGACATTGAATCCCCTCTTTCCAACTGAGTTTTTGAAAGGGGTGTTGCATATTGGGCCACCTAGGAAGTGTTTACATCATGGGATTTTTTTTTTTCTAGGAGAAACTAACTTCC
This sequence comes from Protopterus annectens, assembly GCF_019279795.1. Classification (NCBI taxonomy): domain Eukaryota; kingdom Metazoa; phylum Chordata; order Ceratodontiformes; family Protopteridae; genus Protopterus; species Protopterus annectens. The sequence goes on from NC_056734.1 coordinate 830,427,896, forward strand.
TTCATTTAAACTTTCAACTAGTTCCTGCTGCTGCCAGGCTTACTTGTTTGGCCAATGGCAAACTTGAGGCAGGATTGGACCACAGTCTATACTGGAGGCAGCATTTGTTCCTTGAGTTCTTGGCTACTGAAACTAGGTTGTTGATCTGCGAGGCTCTCAAGCCTAGCCTAAAAAAAGTAGATTCCTGCTAGTCCATTTTGTCTGTCTCCCCTTAAAGACTTTTCAATCAGTATTGTAGCCCCTCATAGTTTTTTGTTTTGCAACCTTAAAAGATCTACATTCCTCCACTTTTAATCCCATTTGGTAGTCCTCTTTTGGACAGCATAATATTTTTTTCTTCCAAGACAAATTCTCTGACAAATCTTCAAATTGCCTCTGCCAGGAGATCTAGAGCTCTGTTTTCGCATGCTAGACTTCAAACTTGGTGAAACGCATTGAATTTGGGTCCATCGCTGTCCTTGGTCCCCCTCTTGTGTGTGGTGAAATTTGAACAGATCTGTTGGCTAACAGTTCAGTCCTGAGCACTTCCCCACTCCTCAAAATGGAGTGCCTTTTGGAGATTGCTGTGTGCGCCCTTCAAACTCTGCACCACCTCTGGAACTAATGGCAGTATCACCATTAATATGGCATATTAAGTGAAATGACAAGACTACTTGACTCCCTCTGCAGATTTGCTGCTGTTCACGATCTGGCAATTCAGCAGACTCCTCCTTCAGGCACTTTTACATTGCCTTTCGTACACAGGAAAATGTAATTTCATCCAAACTTAGACCTTTAATCTAGATTTCCAGGCTTTTTTCTCCCTTTCAGGAACTTTAGTGTTGGATGTGCGCCATGTATTTAAAGGAGGAAGTGCTGAAGTGTTCCAAAATGGAATATTTTTTCTATGTGGTGGTTCCATGCTGCTCACTTAGACTTGCATTAATTTCTGTTGCTGGGAATTTGTTAGCCACTCTAGGTTGTGAAAAATGGGGCACAGGCAGACACAAACTGTTCAGGGTGTGTAAAATCTGACCTTGTGTCTGAACTCTACACTTTCAAGGAAGCAGAACAACATTGGCCAAAATGATTTGTAGGCTCACTGTATTCTGTAATCCTCCAGGATAGGGTTAGCATTATAAATGCTTTTTATGCCCAAGTTGTTACTGAATTAAGTCCCTCCAGCTTTTGCTGCCTGTCCTAAGAAAAGGGTTTTTTCTATTTCTAAATAGAAAATAGTCGTGATAGAACATTGGAAAATATTCTCTGACTAATAACTTCAGGGACAAGTGAATCTGTTCCAGAGCTGTGGTTTCAGGAGCTTTCTTCAAGGGCTTAACTCCTATATTTTTTTTCTATAGCTGATGACTCTCCTGTCTAGGCAGGCTGCTTTTACAGCCTCCTCTGAAGACTGCACACCAGTGGCATCTGGTGAGATCCCTTTGGAGTCACCTTTGTCGACATGAGCAAAGTTGTGGCTTTGTGGGTCCAGAGCCACTTGCCAGGTAGTGGCTTCAGGCTGCTTTTTGCCATCTTGGGAGAAGGTGGACTCTACGGATGTCATTCTTGACTCCTCGCTGCCCTACATCCATTCACCTACCTAGATGAAATGTCATTTTACGGAATACTGGATTCTGTCAGACTTGAGATCCTCTAGGCATCTAAGGGAGCTGTGGACAGTGCTAGGAGTCCTTTCTGCACACTGACAAGGGTAGAGTCATTGACTGGATGGTCTGTAAGATACCATACCATAGCCATATGAGTTCATGTTTTGAATACTAAGCTGACTGCTTTGAATACTAAGCTGACTGCTGTGCTCTTGCATTTCAAACCTAGTATAAACTCTGTACCCATGAACTACCACATTCTCCTTAACACCGAATGTGTGATGAGACCTTGGGAACCAGGTGGATGGTAGTCTCTCCTTTTGATAGTCACGTTGCCACAGTAGTCAGGAAATCCTACGTGGCACACCTCCATCATAAAAGGGTTCTCATCCAGGAGAAGAGGTCCTTGTTGTCCTGTACTCAACACTCACTAGACCCATAGAACACCCCTTTTGGAATGTACCTCACAAGACCTCTGCAGCAGCTGGAAAGGCCACAAGTACCTCAAGAGGATTACTGGCCTCAAACAAATGCCCTACACTGACCACCTCAAAACTCCAGCTTTACTCTGTAGCATATCGCCTATTCCAAGGTGATCTCTGCCTAACCTATAAAGCTATGTCAGACCCAGAGCTGTTGGACATGCTACACCTAAAGAAATCCCAATCCCTCCGAGCTACACACTCTAGGGACCTAAACCTTGTCACCACAATAAACAGGACCTGCTGGATGGATAGATTCCTGTCCCAGAGACTTCTATACTCTGGAATACCAATCTATGTAAAGCAAAACTCTTCATTAGTATTCTTCAAGAAAAATCTTGAGTGGCTGGGAAATATGAAATGCACCCTGGGGATCACTTCTGTGTCTCAGCAGACAGTGGCACAGGAAAATAACTTGGGTGGCATAAGCTATGGAACCTTGTTGGCTAGGCTTGCATAGGCCCTTGGGCCGATAGCCTAGTACCTACCTATGAACCTATAGGAGATATAACTGCCTTTCCAAACAGTTTCAGGTCCTTGGAACAAGTATTTGGTACCAACTGCAGTAGGTCCTATTACTGTTTTTAATTTTTCAAAAGTATTTTGGGTTTCTGATACCATGACAGGAATGGATCTCTGTCACTTTGAAATACTAATTTCATGAACTTTAAATCTGTTAGACAAAAGTGCTCTTCAGAACCTGCAATGTGCCCAGAATTCATAGTAATGTATCTTGAGACCCATTGGTCATACTGTTGGTACTGTCAGAGTACATGAAGGTCTGTGTGCCCCTTTATACAAGACACTAATCATTGGGTGCAGCAACTTTGGTTAATGCTGCTTCTGTTTTTTTGATTCTCTTTTGTGTTGGTGATACCATGTGACATGTCCTTCTCTAATGCTTTGTGGCTCAAGTTTCCAGTGCTGCTAAGCTGCTTCAGTGTGAAAGTTTGCACAATTCTCAAGGCAAATGTCTTGCCACATTATGCTTTTTTCAGCATACAAGCTGTCTGACACTTCATGTCCAACAGTAGTCTTTTCCATATTTGTTTTACAGAGCCTTCATTCCTCTCTTGCCCACATGCTTAATGGGTTTTGTGATGTGTACGTAGTCCACTGTCTTTGGTGGCAAATTGTGTCTTGATTTAAATTTGACCATACCTGTGTTGGATCCTGCAACATGTGGTTGCTCCAGGAGTTTTTCTGTACTTGACAGCTTATTTATGCTTTGTTTCCTTTGCCCATCCTAAAAGTTTAGAACACCTTCCTGTGACGCTTTCTCTTCAGCTGCATCCTGTTATCCATTTCACTTTTCATATGGGGAATTGACCTATCACTCCATAACATTGACTGCATCAGAGGTACCACCATTTTGTTTCCTTGCCAGAGTGGGATTATCTACAATAAATCCTGTAGTCAATTTCTGTATCTTTAACGTCTCCATTACTAATTAGAAAAATAATTTCCTCATTTTTATATTGTAAAACTTTCAATATCCGTCTTTACTTGTATTTCTTAAATATCTTTGCTTTGTCTGTTTAGTTTTGCTTTCTTTGGATAATTGCACCATATTTAAATTGCTTTCCTTTTCTTCATATCTCTCATTCCATCATGGTGTGACTTTCCGTACTACACTACTTTGCAGGCAGGTCTGTTCTGCAGTCCCCTTTTGATCTTTATTTTTTTTTTTTTTTTTGTATTTTGAAATTTTCCATATATTGGTGCCTTTGCCTGTATTTCTCTTCCAATATCTTGAGCAGTTTTTTCTCGTTTGCATAAATATACCATATTGGATCTGTCTTCACATGTTTTATACCTTACAGTAATCTCTCCCATTTTCACACTTGTCCATTCTTTTTCCAAATGGACCAAGGTTTCTTGGTCCATTAGTCTGTTGTATTAAACTGCAAGCATTGTCTTTAACATCTGTCGTATCTTCTATCCAGAAATTCTGGACTGCTTGCAAATAGTAACATAATATTCTTAATTGTTCACTGCATCTTTATTGCTCTTTTGGCCTGTCTGTTGTAGTGGACCGGGGGAGGGAGGGGGGCAGTGTCTTCCCTTGAGCTTGGCCTAACCCCATTGTAGGAGTGTCTTTTTTTACACTTTCCAGTTCTGGCATCAGTGTGCCTACCATAACTGGGTACTGTGTTTTTTGTCCTGAGACTTGGTATATGTCTCAATGTTGTCTTGCTAAGATTCTTAAAAATAGGGTCCACCTTGTGAAGGTACTCTCAAAGACTTGGGAGAAATTTGAATGCTGGCAGTACTGTCCTTTGCTTGGTTATATATCTCCATCTGGAGCAGTCTGTATAGGTTTTGTAGATGCTTTTAAGTCAGGCATGTGCCCCATTGTCTGGGCATAAATAGAGCTCTTTGAGCTGGTCCATTTTAGGAGTTGTGTTTTTAGGCCCTGTGTTTGAGGAACTTGGCATTTGAGTTGTTGCAGGTGCTTCCAGAAATGAAGGGGGACGGTGACCTCCTTGGACCTGTTGGCAGGCTATTCCTTTGCTTATAACTCCTGCAATATGGGACTAACATGACTGTGACCAAAGTGCAAGGTTACAATCTGCATGTTCCAAATCCTGATGTACAGGGTCTATTCTTGGGGGCATATTGTTAGTGTGGTAGTTTGAGCAACCTGCTAACCTGGCAAAGTATACAGTAATGCCATTCTGGTATTTAATTGTAGTCTGTGTTTCTGGCAAGTTTGGGACAAGTTGTCCTGCATAATACAAGAGCAATTTGACTACAAGTTAGTGACTCATTCTCAAACTGTCCAACACTGGAGGTTGGCTTTTACTTGGGGGGGGGGGGGTGGAGAGATGCCAGGCAGGTGTCCCAAGTATAAAAATCAAAAACGGTCGTGGGTAAAAGCAAGGTGCAAAAAGGAACCCAAACAAAATGAGTATCAAGCCCTGTCAAAACTCCACTGGTGACTGGTCTTGGGGGGAACATCCCATGCCAGTTCGCAATCCAGCAGGTGTCTAAGGGTTTGGTGATTTTGAAGTCTACCTGGTTCCAAACTGGGGTAAAGCCAGTGTTTAGAGGCTTCTGTATCCTTGGTTCTAGGTCTTCCTTAACCTTGTAAATGAAGTCTTTCAAACATGTCTGTAATTGCCTGTCATGTTATGGGGAGGCACCCCCTTGTATAGGTTATGACCATTACATCTATTCAGTTGGCACAGCCGGGGGCGGAGGTTGAAATTGAATCTCATTGTTTGGAAGTTCAGATGAATCTAGCTTTGTGCTAATTAAGGCATTATCAGAGTATTTATTTCTGGCCAATCTCAGCTAGTAAGTTTGCTATGCCTTCAGCTTCGATGTAGGTGATGTCGGTCAGCTCAATACACTGCGTATACTGCTGAGGTTGCAAGCATAACTACAGAAGATAAGGTTGTCCTTTTGGGGTGGCAGTCTGTCTCAGACTTTGATCTTGGTTTAACTTGAGTTGGTTATTTTAGCCCAACACTTGTTCTTTAGGATACAGCTGCTTCTAAGCAGTTCGCATTCTGGTAATAGTTTATGGATTTCTTAAACTGGGTTTTAGTGTGTTTGGTGGACTTTGCAAGGGTACACCTAGAAGTTGTAAGTTTGAGGAGACTGGTTTGCTGTTACCCAGTTTATATTTTTACATAATGCTCAAGGGGTGAAGCATATTAGTGAGTGTTTACCCCTAGTGTGTACTGTTGGTGGTTGGAGCATTTGTATTAATCTGTGAAGCTCTGTGCATTAGTGGTGGTGTAGGTTTTAGTCTGTAGCTGGATAGCTGCCCAGGAAAATGTTGGGCTTAGTGACTCCAGTTCTTGTAAGTAGGTGCTTGCTCTCTTCAGTTTGAGGGAGTTGTGCAACTGGCTAAAATGAGTTGTGGACTTGTAAAACTAGTGTCCCACTCCACATACTGATTCAATAGCCACGATTCAAGAAACCTTCCTGAAACATCAAGAAACCACCTTTTCCCCTTCCTGCATAGTAGCTTGGCTAAATGTGTGAGGTGCATTGTAGTCCTGCACAGCCCAAGTACACACTGCTGATTTTAAATGGTGTCTTTCACTACTTAGACTACATCTTCCAATGTGAGAAGGGCTTGTAGGAAGTGGAATTTAATTTACTGTTTTCCATATGGTTAAACTATAGGAATCCCCCTGAAGCAGATAAATTGGAGGGGATAGAGTGCAAAGTGCTGCAGTTGTTGTTGGACCTCTCCAGCACCAGTTTCAGGGTTGCCAAATTCTTTACACTGGCTTTGCTGTACAAGCATTGAACACAGCAGCTGAGTCGTTGGAATGTTTTTTGGGCTTTTCCCAGTTAGGGGTTGCCCCAGTGGAACTCTGGTCTGCTAATGATTGGCAGATTTTTATGGTGCAGAGTTGCCAGCCTGACACCCTTCAGCGAAGGCACGCCCATTCACGCATGTCTTTCAGAGGCCACTTGACTGTGGGGAGGACATTGGGAATATTAAATGAAAATGACTAGGCAAACCTTTAACATTTCTGTGAATCCTTCTGAATTTTGGTAGGAAATTGCTTTTTCCAGGTCCTGGTCCCTGTATCCCAATCTGTGCCCAAAAGCAGATGGGACAGGCAGCAAAGAAGTTGGCAAGTTGACCCTATAAGCCTAGCAGATCACAACACAGCAGTGACTTCCCCCGTAAAGCTTGAGGGGATGGACAGTCTTCCTAAAGGTCACTCAAGACTGGCAAATGTAGAAATCCATCAGGACCAGCTGCAAAGTAGTTTGCTTCCCTACAAAGGTAGTTGGGCATTCCTCATGTTCATAGCAATCATGTGGCGAGGCACATGCTGAGATCATGGATCCTAGTGCAAAGTTCTCTAGAACCAGTCCCTTCAAAGGAGTTGAGGGAAGATACTACAGACTGGTCCCAGTAATGGGCTCTGGAGATCCATTTTATACCTTAGGATTCTTTGTGGTCCCCAAATTCAGATTGCTAACTTAGCACAAACTTCCCATGATCATCTTGGGCAGTTGTCATTTTGTACTAGTGAATGGGTTCACTAGATGCCTTTGCTTTGGGGCAGGTGGGAGATGTTAACAGTTCTGTGTATTGTATGTTGGCTTATCTGTTCCCAGAATAGTCAATTGTCTGGCTCCAGTAATTGCTTTTTTGCAGGACCAAAAGCATGCAGATTTTAACCCAAACACATTGAAGCAACTGAACTCTGCTCTTCAGCTGACAGTGGCTTGCCTCTCAGATTTTTGAGAACCCCCGCTCCAATCCGAAGTCCTGCCTGCAACCAACCAACAGCTAATGTTCTGGATTCCAAAAGACAAGTGGCCTTACTCCTTCAGGAGGAGATCCCAGACGCTACAAAAAAGGTTTCAGTGTTTTGGCCAGGGAAACCCTTTGAGAGCAGTGGGATACGTGGCCTTCCAGCATCCTAATAGACACTTGCTAGAACTACACATGGATGGGGAAAAACATTTGGTATGTGCATTTTTGGGTGATGCAAGTAACTGATCTTGTTCGGGGGGATAATTGCAAAAACAAGAGTCCCTATCACTCTACAGGTAGAACACCCAAGTGGTTGCCACGCATTCTGTTGTATGGGCACCCAAGCCCGACCCAAGGTATCTAAGTCCAGTGTGACATCTCATGATTTTATGAATCAGAGAAATGGCAGTTAACCCACCCTTGCGGCATTCTGACAGGTGAAAGGGAACAACTAGACCATACATCTTTGGGAGACTGCACAGGAGATGGGATTACTTCTTTTGGTACCTTCTGTACATCAATTCAGTATCTACTTCCTGGCTTGTAGAATGTCTGGGGCTTTGTAGAAAAGCAATCTACAAAGCTTCATTTCTGGCAGGCAGATCACTGTTGGGGACCCCCTGCTTTTGACTAAAAGCGGTGTTTACAGTATCTGAAGCTTGTCGGGCCATATTTAGCTGATGGATATTTTAAATGTCTTCTCTTTATGTAAACTCTTCAATGTTGTTGTCTCTGCTTTTCCCAGTTAGGGGTCGCCACAGCGGAACTCCAGTCAGCTAATGATTGGCAGTTGATTTTTACATGTTCCAGCCCTAATGCACAACCTTCAACGAAGGTATGCCCATTCACGCATGTCTCCACACAGACTCTCTAGCTGAGTTGAACCGGTCAGCATCTTACTGTGAGGTGACACTGCTACCACAGCACTCAATATTGCATGTAAAGAACTTTGACAGAAGGCAGTAATATGTAATCAGTGTAGTGCTCAACTTACTGGCCACTCTTTTTGCCAGTGTTTTAATAATGTAGGTAGTTTACTGACAGTGTTCACCTTGGCCACTAGTGGGTGATTCTGCAGTGGCCATCTTTAGACCAGACTCTGGCTTTATCTAAAGTCTTTGACCACCACAGACCAGGGGTTGGCTAAATGTTTGTAATTTAGTTGCACATGATTGAGTTTAATATACTGCAATTGTAGTCTGCTTCAGCTGCCTAGATGACCATTTACCTTATAGGCACTTGGTTACCAATGATGTGCTGGAGATAGTAAAGGAAGCACATCCTGCCAGTAGAAAATTCCAATTCAAATGAGTTGCTTTCCTCCTCCCTAAAGGTTCATCTTGCAGAATGTTCAGCATGTCTGCCTGTGGATCTGTCGTAATTTTTTTTACAACCTTATCAAGCTAATGCATCTGCCATTGGTGTGATAATCTGCAAGATCTCATGATGAGTGAACCTTGCAATTACATCCCATCTTTGTGGAAAATGAGGCACTTGATCAGATCTTACACTGTTGTACTTTCAAGGCGGGCTTTCTGTGTGAAAGCTTATTTGCAGTTTCTCAAAGCAACATCTGTAGTGTTGAGTAGCCATTAGTGTTGTTCTGTACAACTTAAACCATGACTAGCTTGCACTAATTCTGCTACTGTAATTTAAATTTCTTGCGGTGCAGGTACCTAATGACGTGCATGCTTTCTCTGTTTGAATTACCCCGTCCATCTGGTTACCAAAACATGAAAATATCCTTTACAGCCACTACATGCATGCAGATGAGAAATTGCCAGCAAGTGTGGCACTACATAAATGAAGTGACCCACCATTAGTTTCAGGGCATTAACAGATTACTAATGCAGTACTGGGGGTAACTTTTTTTTTTTTTTGCTTTAAGATAGTTTTGCTTGCAATATTCTTTGGAGTAAGTTGCATTCATAGATGGTACATATTTAGACTGCAGTGGAATTTTGGGTGCTCTAACACCTATTTAGACTTGCATAGATCTTTGTTTTTGATTTCATTTGGCAGGCATGGGAAGTTTGTGAAAACTCTTGTGCAGACTTGGGGCTTTGAAAAGTTGACTCGTTACTAAAACCTCAAGTTTTAGGGTGTCATTAGCACCCTTATTCTTATGAGACTGAATTAGCCGACTACTTGTAGTTTATACGAAATGTTACTACTTGTAACACAGACTGGGAATTAATGCATTAGTAGCTAGTGCTCTAGATGTCTGAGGTAACTGGGAAAAGAACTTTGGTATTAGTGTTGCCTATTTCTCAATGTTATATTACGTACTTAAATGTGTTTTCATTATACTGTAACTCTTAAAGGTCTTCAACTACATACTAAATATGTAGCCAATGTCTATCAATAGATGGGTAATTATGCTCTGCATATTGTAAGTTTGTATATGGTCTGCATCTTGCAGTACAGTCAACTTTGACAAGCAAGCATTCTGTAATTGCTATTAAAATTAGGAATGCCACTTGGTGCATTCTGACTCCTTTTTCATGGTTGTACTGCATTTGAAGCTTTGCCATCTTCAGAAGCAGTCCATTTGAATTGGCTCAAATGTCAATTCAGGTTAGGCTTAACACTATCACATTAACAAGTTACCCTTTTGGGTTGCTCAAACTTTATTTTTACAACTGTTTTCTACTCAAGGCCAGAAGACACTTGGGTAGTTTTGTGCAGACCCCATGGGGGTATCTGCTTAGCCACTTTCCATACTGTGACCCAGCGCTGTCTTGACTCCCCATCAACTTTATGGTAAAGCATATGACACTTGAAACCTATATCAGCGTTACCACGTATTCCCTGTTTTGGAAAAGTCTGCATTTGTAAAGTATATTACTAGATCTGCAACACTTTGGATGAAACTTGTGAATTTTTGCCAGGGCTATGTAGAGGGATCTAATGGGCCATTTAGTCTTTTCCTAGTGGTCAGAGCTCATCTTTGAAGGTTCAAGAGCCTTTGAACTTGTGCATTATTGCTTTTCCTAGCACTGTTTAAGCAATAACCAATGTGTGGTATAGTGAAGATTTACCTACTGTTGGTGTGGTTTAATCACAAGGGCAAAGCCAGAGTGATTAAACAAAGGCAACCGTGGGTAAATCTTAAATATACCACAACCACAGAGTCGGTTATTGCTATTATGCAATGACATTAAGAAAAAAAATACTTTTGTCTTGGTATAACTGAGTACTGTTCTTCCAGTTGTGGTATATTGCTTTAGTTTTGCTGTAATGCAAATGGGATTTGCATACCCAGTACATCAATGCTTTGAGACAGAAGCAGTGGAGAAGAGTCTCAGTTGCTCCGTTTTTCTTTTTCTGTTTTACAATTAAAAGAAAAAAAGGTTTTTGGGACACTTTAACCACTGGAAAAGTCTGGGCAACCAGACCATTTTCCGTTGGGTTTTTATATTGTAGGATTTACAACTGGCTATACCACTGGAAAAGTTTGGGCAACCAGACCATTTTCCATTGGATTTTTATATTGTAGGATTTACAACTGGCACACTGGCCAATCAGCTTGCATGTTTTTGAATACTAATGAGTCATTGTATAATTATGGATGTTGTCAATCTCGCCTTCATTCTTGCTGGATGGGTTCGGAGCCGATCCTCTGCTCCAACTCTGCACTTGCTTAGCTTGAACTCCTTTTACCAGCTCGAGGCAACCCTATATCCCATGATGCAAGGCAGGACTACCTCAGATCTCGTTTGCCACTTTGCGAAAGAGGTCTCCTTTTTGCCAGCTGAGGTAAGTTGGAATTTTCAAAAGCTTAGTTAGGGTTTTTTTCTCTCCCTTGTTCCCTTTTATATAGAGTGTAGTGTTTCTACACCACCCTATTTCCCCATTTAGTTAAAAATCTTCTAGTTTTTATAAAAGTTTAAAGATTTTTTTTCAGTTAGGCCTAGGCCCCCTTCTTAATCCCTACCTGTGTGTCTGTGTTTGTTGGGATTAATTGTGTGATTGTTTGGGGTGTGTGAGTATTTATTTTTTCTTGGACTATGTCTAAGGAAGGCAAGGTCTCAGGCTTCAAGAAGTGTGACTCGTGCTGTCAGAAAATGTCTCTGACAGACTGTCACACTTCTTGTGTTTACTGCCTGGGGCCTTTGCACCTGCAGGACTCCTGTGCTTTGTCATTCTTTTAGCCAGAGTCCTGCAGGAAAGGAGGAATAAATTGATCCTCCGTGGCTTACTAAAGCCAGAAGGTTCACCCACTAAAACTGGGTCTAGTACCTTCTAAGCCACCGAAGGTTCAGGCTACAGCTTCCAAGCCTTCTCCGGTGGCTCCAACTCCTTCGGAGTCGAGATTGGCTCCGGCCGGAGCCGATCTTTCTTCTTCTAAAGTAGTAGTGTTGGTTCTGACACCCAGTCTACTGTTGCCTTGTCGGCTCCGGCTGGAGCCGACATATTATCCAGTATCGGAGCAGAGAAGCCTTCGGCTCCATCTGGAACTCAGGGGACATCGGCTCCGATGACTTCGTCCAGGAAGAGATCTCGGTCCCCTTCGTTGCAGAGTATCCACTCGGCTCCGGGGTCTCCTCTTTTGTCGGAGCGGAGTCATCGGAGCCGATCTTCGAGATCTTCCAGGCTGTCTGACCACAATTTAGAGAGGGTGGTAAGCAGGCTGAAGTCACAGGCACTAGCCCAAATGCTCCATAGCCCGTCTCAGCAGACTTCGGCTATTGCTTACCCCTTGAACTTCCTCCTCGGACTCCCCTCCAGAGTTCGGAGCCGGAGCTTCTCGGGACCACGATCGTGTCGACGCCGGAACCGATACATCCCTCTTCGGCTCCGATCTCTTCCATGAGACCTTCCTTGGAGGGATCCGGTCGTCTAGTTTGCGTTGTCTGCTCCAAGGGGGCTAGTGGCATCGGACCCTTGTCCGACCCCGCTCTCCCTCTCAGGGCTTCGGCTTTGGTAAGCTCGGCACAGACATCGGCCTCGGAGCCTTCCCTCTCAGTGGAGCCGGGAGTTTCTATTTCCTCGGAATGGGAATATTCCGGCCTCCCGGGGAGGGGAGCCTTTGAGGTGATGAGGAGTGTACCTGAGCCAGGTCAACGGTCCATCCCATTAGCTCCTCCCTCTTCGGTGCCTGTAGACGCCTCTTGCCAGCCTCTTGCTCCCAGGCCCAGGGATCCATCGCCCCAGGTGTCCCCATTGGGAATATCTTCCTCTTCCGAGGTTTCTCCTGATCCTGCAGGGGAACCTCCTCGGAAGAGGACGTTTAAGAGAAACACACAGACTCCCCTGAGTCTACAACATCTGATACCGACTTAGATGAGTCAGAGTGTTCCCCACGGTCCCCCTCTGTCTCCTTTTCAGACATCCTTGAGCTCCTCAAACAGAGGGGGAATTGGCCCTCCATTGACCCCTCCGAGGATGAGTCTGTATACCTGGAGGCTTTTGGATCCCGACCCTCCACCTCCTGGGTGTCTCCGCCTTTTGACCCACTTATGCAGGTAGTGGCTCGGAAGGCGTGGGCAGCTCCAGATTCTGTGGAACCGGTTCCCAGGAGACCATCCAAATTTATCACGGCCCCTGCAGATAATCAGTTTTTCCAAGGGCTTCTCTGTGGATGCTATGGTGGTGGCGGCGGCCACCAAGAAGGAACTTGCGGATCCTTCAGTACCTGTCCATCCTCCTAACAAAGATTCTAGGACCATGGACAGGTATGGAAAGCGGATGTTTTCTTCAGCGACCTTTGCTATGCGTTCACTGAACTACCTTTGTCACTTCACCAGGCTTCAAAGATATTCTCAAGGAACTAGTGGTCCAGGATCCTTCTGCTGCTGGGGCTCAAGAAAAGATTGCCTCACAGCTAGCAATCCTGAATTCCTTAACTAACTCCTCCATGCGGCTCATCCTATGCAGCCGATGGGGCGAGCAGGGCCGCAGGCACAGGAGTGGCTCTTAGACGTCAAGCCTGGATGCGGCTTTGTAATTTTGCGGACCCCTTTAAGGCGTCCTTCACCAATATCCCCTTTGACTGTTTGGCTTTGTTCGGACCTCAGGTGAAGGAAACCTTGACCAGGTGTGAGCAGGACTGCAAAACTCTTTCTGCCGTTGGAGTCCATTTTTCCACCTACCCCAAAGGTCAGAAGGGAGGAAAGATGTGGTTCTGCAAAGCCCAAGGAGCAGTGCCGGACACACGTGAGTAGTTTACCCCCAGAGGCAGAGGGGGTAACAATAATAAACGCCGCCCTAGGGGCAGAGGGGGTCCTCAGAACCAGGGCAACAGGGAGTCTCTTCCTGAAGCCCTTTCAGCATCCCTGAGGTGTTGCCCGACTGTCCACCCTTGGAGGCAGTCGGGGGAAGGATTTCGCTGTACCCAGTAGCCTGGCGTTCTTTCACAAGATTTGTGGGTACAGTCGATAATATCCGAGGGTTACAAAATCTCCTTCGAAAGGTGTATCCCGTACCTCACCAATCCCTTCCAGACATCTCACCCGGTCAAAGGGATTTGGCAGAACAGGAGGTTACAAAGCTCTTACAAAAGAGCCATCCAGACTGTTCCAGCAGACCAAGTAGGATCCGGCGTCTACTCCAGATTCTTTTTGGTCCCCAAAAGGACGGGAGATTGGAGACCTATACTTGACCTAAGCAATCTAAACAGATTTGTCAAGAAGGCAAGATTCCGGATGGTCACGCTTCAGTCCATTTTGCCCTTTCTGGGCAAGGACAACTGGATGTGCTCGATAGTACGTGTCCTGAAGGTCTATCACAAAGATCCACATGCGCTCCAGGAGGTTTCTCCGCTTTCGGCTAGGGACCAGTCATTATCAATTCGGAGCCCTGCCCTTTGGCCTCACTTCAGCCCCCAGAGTGTTTACCAAATGCATGGCAGTGGTCACAGCTCACCTGAGACGTCAAGGATTCCAGGTGTTTCCTTATTTGGACGACTGGCTCCTCTCCGCCACCACCAGGCATCAGCTTCAGACCAGAGACTACACTCTGCAGCTTTGCAAAAGTTTGGGAATTTCAGTGAATTTCGAAAAATCTTCTCTGCGGCCTTGCCACTCTTATCACCTTTTATAGGCGCAGAATTAAACAGTCAAGTTGTCAGCCAGACTATAATTCTGGACATCCAAAAATGAGTTCGGATATTATTGCAGAGCAGCAAAGCCAAAGCCAGATTGATTCTGAAAGTTCTAGGTCTTATGGCTGCGGCCATTGTTCTACCACTGGCTCGCTTCCACATGCGTCTGCTGCAGTGGATGTTATTCACTCAGTGGTCGTTCCACAGTCTTCCGATGAAACACGAAATCTTAGTCACACAATCGTGCAGAGCTCATCTGAACTGGTGGATATCTTCCCCCTCCTTCACCAGGGCTGACCATTTGTTCCCCCTCCTCCGGTTGCCACAGTCACTACGGATGCCTCTCTGATCGGGTGGGGGGGCATTATCAGGGCAGGATGGTCCACAGGACATGGCAACCCATAGAATACCATCTGCATATAAATGTCCTGGAGATGAGAGTGGTGCTTCACGTTGCAAGCCCTCAACGACTTTCTTCCCGCGGGGACTATTGCAGTACAAACGGACAACATGTCCGTGGTCTGGTACATCAACAAGCAGGGCGGGACCAGGTCCTATCCGTTGTGGAGAAGCTCTCAGACTTTGGCAATGGGCAATCTCCTCATCGGTTTCTGATAGCAACGCACATCCCCGGCAGGTCCAACCTCTTGGCGGACAGGCTGAGCAGAGCCATTCTCATGCCTCACGAGTGGTCTCTCAATCAATCTATTGTGGACCAGATTTTTCTGAAGTGGGGCACACCTTGTTGTGATCTTTTTGCTACTCCCCAAAACAAGAAGTGCCCTGACTTTTTCACCCTCTTTCCCCTTCCAGGCCAACCCCTGAGAGACTCACTAACCCAGGATTGGCCCCGGGGACGACTTTACGCTTTTCCTCCCTTTCCCTTGATTCCACAAGTCATTCAGAAAGCCACCGTTTTGAGGGCCAAGTTGATTCTCATTGGCCCTTACTGGCCTCGACAAATTTGGTTCCAGACTCTGCATCGTCACCTCCTGGTGCGGCCTTGGCATCTGGACCCAGTTCCGGATCTTTTGGTCCACCAGTCAGGTCAACAGCACCGGGCCATTCATTCTCTCAACCTCACTGCTTGGTTGCTCCACTTCCTTCCCTAGCCAGGCTTCCTAGGATCTCTGATCCTGTCAGATATTTTAGTAGCTTCTTTGAAGTCGTCCACCAGAACCGTGTATGCTAGCAAGTGGCGACGTTTTTCCATTTGGGCAAACTCCAGGCACATTGATCCCTTTACTGCTCCTGTGCATTCTGTTTTAGATTTCCTGGCTGAAGTTTTTCAGTCAGGATCCTCTTCAACAGTCAAAGTTCAACTGGCGGCTATTTCCAAATATCATGTTGGATTATAAGATCATAACATTGTCACATAGGCTGTGCAAAGCCTTTCTGAGAGGAGTTTTTCTTCTGAAGCCGCCAATAAAACATCATCCTCCACAATGGGATCTGAATTTAATGTTAGCATCCTTGATTTTACCACCCTTCGAACCGTCTGCCTCGTGTTCCTTGAAGTTATTGACCTGGAAAACTATGTTCTTACTGGCTGTCACTTCAGCAAGAAGGGTTTCCGAAATTCAAGCTCTCTGCATCCGTTCCCCTTACTTGTTTTTTCACAAGGACAGGGTATCCTTAAGAACGAACCCGTCCTTTCTCCCCAAAGTTGTTTCTCTAATATTAATCCATCGATCTACCAGTCTTTTTCCCAAATTATTCTGACAGAGCTGAACAAAAGCTTCATTTTTTGGATGTCCATCGTCAGCTCGGGTACTATTTGCATAGAACGAAACAATTCGGGAAATCAGACCAATTATTTGTCTCCTATGCAGAAAACAGGAAAGGTCTCCCAGTTTTCTAAAGTGACCTTATCCAGATGGTTGTCTTCCACCATTTCTTATGTGTATTCACTCAGAGGCAAGCAACTACCTTCTAAACCGAAAGCACACTCAACCAGGAGTCTATCCACTTCTGCAGCCTTTCAGGATAGACTACCCATTGATACCATTTGTGCAGCAGCTACTTGGGCCACTCCTCATACCTTTGTCTCATTACAAGTTAGATTTGGCCTCCAGAGACGGGGCCAGTTTTGGTTCCACAGTTCTCAAGAGTCTGTTCCATTGAGCCACCCGGGATACAGGTGCTAGGGACGCGGTCCCATCCAGCAAGAATGAAGGCGAGATTGACAACTTAACATTTAGAAGTTATGTACCTACCATAACGTTCCATGTTAGTTGTCTTCTCTCGCCTTCTTTCTTGCGTCCCTCCCTCCTTCCCCCTGGCCTGGACAGATCTTGAGTTTCCTCTTCTCAGGTTGTTCCCTCCTGAGTCTTCAATAGAAGAGTCCTTTGTTAGGAATTTGTGTTCCTAGTTCTACTAGGTTAGTCCTTAGCAGGGTATGTTAGCTACCAAACGAGATCTGAGGTAGTCCCGCCTTGCATCATGGGATATAGGGTTGGCTCAAGCTGGTAAAAGGAGTTCTCAAGCTAAGCAAGTGCCGAGTCGGAGCAGAGGATCGGCTCCGAACCCATCCAGCAAGAAAGAAGGCGAGATTGACAACTAACATGGAACGTTATGGTAGGTACATAACTTCGTACATAACTTCTAATTCCTTAACAGTTGTGTCCAGAATTCTTTTGTATTCCTTTTCAATTTTTTTGAACAACTTGTCAAATGGCTGACAAGTTAGTCATGCTTGCTGGTTCTAAACCACACGCGTGCCTGTCTTGGGTTTCCCTGTCTCCTTATTCTCCCCATTTTGTTTGGATGATGGAGCTGACTTTGTGTGGTGCAGGATTTCCCTTAAATCTGAAAAAGGCTTGCGTTGCTAGTATTTTGCACTTGCTGTTTCCTGGCTTATGCCAACAGAATGACAGCTGCAGCCTTGTCTGCAAAATTACACCATGACAGGTGAGTAAAAAGCATTTAAATGTAATACTGTGAAGATCCGTGTACTTGATAGCGCATAGCTTTTAATTTTAGCAGTTAAATCCAGTTTTGTAAAGGTGCTGCATTATGACTGCTGGTCTTGGTCATTATAAAGATGACCTTTAAGTTGAGACAAGATTGTTAAAGACCTGGAAATGGGATGTGTGGGGGGGGAAAAGCTTTTAATGTCTTCTGTACCCATTCCCAATTACTTCACATGTGATTCCCTCCTTTACTACTGTGCTGCTGTCATTGTAAAGCAACTTGTACCCCAGACACCTACTTTCACATTCTGTCATCTTGGCTGTTTTTCTTCAGGGATGCAATTAGACGTTCCACGGGGCCTCAAGCCAAGATTTGGTAGGACACTGTTCATTGCCTAGAACTCTGATCCAAATGTTGGACACTAGCTCTGAGGAGTTTAGCTGTAGGAAGAATCATCCAGTCGGTCTGCGCTTTCCTGTTTTAACAGGATTATTGGACTTAGAGCAGCCTGTGAAATTTGAAAGTAGCTTTCTTTCAACATTGGCTTAGGCAAATGCAGTGACTTTATTTTTTTCTTTTATTTCCTTAGGTTATTTCCTTTTAGCAAACTAGCGAGCCTTTCAAAGCTTTAGTGAGTATTCCATGCCCTCTTAACTGTATGAAATGCAGAGCTCCAGGGTCTTCACTTTCATGCCACTGAAGTGCGCTTCTGCAAACTTTGTGGAAATGAGTGGCTAGTGACCCTTGGCAGATGTCCCCTGCTTGGGGAAAGCCTTCCACTGTTTGGATTTTTTGTAGTTATGTAAAAATTCAGGTAGGCAAGGAAACTTGCCTTTTTGGGATGCCAGTTTCGGTGTGGGAGTCTTCTTACCAATTCTGCAGCCTTACGTTACAGAAAATTAAGCAGCAGGATTTGGTGTTTTGAGGTGCTGCATTTGCCTTTAGCTATTTGGGCTGTATTCTGCCAGAATACAACTGGCAAGCTTCAGCTATTTCCCTCCAAGGTAAAAAGACAAAGACCACTTTGGTACTTCCCCAGGAAGAGACTGTAAAGCTTCCCAAGAGCAACTGGCTTCAGGCTTAATTTGGGTCCATTGAGGAATCATTCCACACAGAAATTGCCCTTTTCCTGATGGGAATCTTCAGGCTTGGTGTATTGGGGCACTGTGTGTGTGTGTGTGTGTTTTTTTTTTTTTTTTTTTCTCTCTAGTGAAACGTATGTACTGCTTCAGACTAAGTGTATATTTTGAAGTTTGTGGCTAAAACAAATTTTTGAATATATACACCGACATTTTACCTGTGATAGCATTTGTGTACTGTGGAGAAAGCTGTGCGTAGATTAATACTAGACTCCCATCAGCACTTAAAGGGGACTGGCTTATGCCAGGCATTGACTGTCTAAATCAGTTTTTGCACACTATATAGGTGGAGGATACTTCTGTTTGTCTTGTGGTTATTAGTCTTGTGCATATGACCAATTTTAATGGTCTGATTTTTTTATTATGTTACATCAGGTAGGAAGCAGAGCTGTCCTATATTGTTGGGAGCAAAGTCCATTCAGGATAGTCTCCCCTAGTTGGGGGGGGTGTGGACTAGTTTGGTCAGTTTGCATCAAACCCATAAGTGTTTGGGGAAATTACCCTCAACCTGTGTAAATTTGTAACATCCCCCAGAAGTATACTGTTTGGGTGAATACATAGCTTCCAGACTAGGAGATATGGAACAAAGTGCATGTTCTTCAGTTACTGTATAGTACAGGGTTTGCTTAATAGCAAATTGGACATTCAGGTAATTATCCTGCTTAAGTCTTGGCAGTATGATTGCACTACAGGCAGCAGTGTATTTGTAAAACTGTCACTAGTGTGGTAGAAGTTTAACATTGCACAGATGGGGTGCAACTGTTAGTGTTTAGTTCTGAACTTGGATGACCACTCCTTTTGTGAATCGCTCACTACAAGGGGAGTGGTACGAGGTTTTCAGTTAACCTTTCTGTGTAGGTTAAAACTGTCCTAAATCTACATTTTGGAGCAGTGTTCTCTGCACACAGGTCAGGTGTTTGCTTTTTCTAAGTATTCAACTTTTTGAGTTTTTTTTTTCTGTAGGGAAACTGATTGTAAGCAACTGCTGTTCAATGAGCAGCATCCTGCTAACCTGTTTAATAGAGGCAGAGAAATGAAAATAGTCCACTGGCCAGTCTCAAAGTGGCGCACACTTGGCCTCTGGTACCCTCTACTCCCACTAAAGTACATGCAGAGCTTTTCCCAACTTTTTTAACCACCACAGAAGTGCAATTGGCCAAGAACACTAATGAAAGAGGTGCATAGGCTGTATAATAAAGGACTTGCTACTGATTTGGTTTCATTTAATCACAAACTCTGCGCTTGCCATGCTTGAACGTG
This sequence comes from Protopterus annectens, assembly GCF_019279795.1. Lineage (NCBI taxonomy): Eukaryota > Metazoa > Chordata > Ceratodontiformes > Protopteridae > Protopterus > Protopterus annectens. The sequence continues at coordinate 830,447,557 of NC_056734.1, forward strand.
AAACGGGTGGGAACTCTGTTGGGGGGGGGGGCTGTTTCTAACACTGGGCACTTAACTAGAGTAATAGGAGGCTACTAGGCTAATGGCCTTGGGGCCTTTGCTTTAAAATCTGACTGTGTGATGTCCTCTTGTAGGATGTTGACTACATTTGGGTATTGACTACTCCCAGTTTTGCTGTCAACCACATACTTCCTTTTTGCTTGAACTTAAGGGAAATGGGATTCCAAACAGAGGTCCAAGGACTGATCCCAGTGGAACACCACTGGTTACAGGTCTGCCGTTGGAGGTGGATTTCCTGTATATTGACTGTATGGGTTGCTAAACTGGCTTACTGAGGGTTGATACCTAGCTTGGGGGAGTTTTAATGATGCCTAAGTGGGGATAGTGTCAAATGCCTTGGCCAAGTTTAGGTAGGATGTATACAGACTTCCCCTCGTCCAGGGCCTTGGTGGCTGTCTCAGTCCACCCAGTTTAACAGGCATGATCTGACAAATCCAAACTGAGTAGGGTTAAGTGTTTGGAGATTGCTTATGTCTTTAATGTCCATGATTTGCTCCATTCTTGCAGATGAGGCTAGTTGGGCAAATGGGTATAGTTAGTGTAGTTCTGGGGTCAGTGGAAGCGCAGCCTTTGTGCAAGACAGTTGGTGGCAGTTTCCTTACAGCTGGGACAAAGCCAGTGCTTAGACTATGATGAGTACGTAATGGTGTTAATTCTTTTTGGAGCCCGTGTAAGATGCAGCCTGGGGTGTTATCAGGCTCTGTAGATGCTGTGTTCTAGATGTTGGATAATGGCTGCAGTTGCCTGAGCTATATGTTTTTTTATCCTGCCAGGGATAACCATTGGCCGATGCTGTTCTATTGCTGGGCAGATGAGTTTCCTTCAGGAAGGAGCATCTCCCACTTTACTCATTTTGACACTTCTGTAAAATTTTGTACTAGGTTTAAGATTTTGTTTCTGCTTAAAACATTTTAAAGCAAGTGTCTGTGGTAAAGTTTTTCCATTTTTCTTTGGGGAAACTTTCATTTGAGAACTGGGGTAAGTGTTTTTTTTTTTTTTTTTTTTTTGAGGGGGGGTTACTTTTTCATAGCCTGCTTTGTACAGAAGCAGGAATATTATGCATCTCTGAACTGTCCAGATTTTGTCATTTCTGGCCCTCGTAGGGTTCAGTTCACTAAATGATTTGCATTGAGTTTCAGATTTCATATCCTTCAGAATATGCATGCCAACACAAATCTTGCCCTGCGTTTGTCATATTTGTGGGTCTCTTATACCCCCTGCAATGCTAGGCTTTGTCTTTATTTCTTGTTGTAAGAAGTTGAGGTATTATGCTTTACTTGTGCAAATGTGGCACCTGTTTTTTGCTTAACTAATCCTACCAGTTCACTTCAGTCACAAAAAGAAAACTGCCTTTGCCTCCATAGCAGGCGGTTAGTGCCTCTGCTGCAGGTGACTACTGTGGCCAAAGGTGGCTCCTCGGATCACTGTTGGGTCGCATTGATGGTGCATATACAGCCACCATGGACTGGGGGGTTAGACTTGTCCTCTCTACCTAGAGTGGTGTTGGTTAAGGGATAGGTCCTGGTGGAGGGGTAGTGTAAGTCCCCCCCCCCCCCAATCTCTGAGGTTATAGCTGGCAATTCCAGGTCCGTTCTTTTAGAAATTCCTTCTGTCTGTGACCCTGGACAGAATTGGGCTATGCTTTGGAGCCATGTTTGCTTTTGACCTTGGCTTGGTGTTTTTCTGCTTGGTCTTTAAGATTCAAGAAAAACACCCAATTAGTGGTTCAGTCTCCAAAATGTCCAGTTCAGATTGGCAGCGTGGCTTCAACCACTCCCTTTGAAGGATTCCCGAATGTTCATGGTGTTTTGGTGGGAAAATAGGCTACTTAGTCCCTTGAGTTACAATTTTAATTCTCAGAACCACTTTGTTCTGCTCCTCATCCTACGGAGGATTTGTCATAGCCTTCAATCTTTTTTGACAGCCTGCTAGTTGCCCTCTAAAAATGCAGATTTAAAATGCACCTCATTTTTATACGCATCCAGGTACTGCTAATCCTATGACATGGATGTGAAGGCTTAGTTTGGGAGCAATGTATTCTGCAACACTTGTAGAATTAGCAGCTGTAACTCATTTTTATGCTCTCCACTTTTTGAGCTTGAATATCTTGGCATCTATTTCATGTTGTGAAGAGAGCTGCTTTGTGCAACTTTAAGTGTTAAATGTGCATGCCTGTTCAGTGCTACTGGTAACGTCCTGAGGTTTGCCTGCCTGCATCCAGTCTCCCAGATGTAAAGTTTCAACTTCTCTTGGCTAGAGCTAGTTTGGACTTGAACTACATTTAATGGCCTCTGCAGAGATGGAGCTCTGATTATCCGCCTTCCAAGTTTACTGAGGTGTCTGCTTGGTCTATATAAGAAGCAAAGTAATGCCAGCAAGCCACTGGTAAGAAAATGTTTCAAAAGCAATAGCAAACTGGTTCCCACAAAGTAAAGAACATCCCCACAAAGTAAAGAACACCCCAAGACTACCACGTGTTCAGAGTTCTATTTATATAGTCTCAATCCTAGACAGCAGTTCTGGACAGATGGGTTCTGAGTGCAGATGTTCTTCGTGTTCCACTGTTGCAGTCATTACATTTGGGTAATCTGGCAGGTTGCCCTCAGTCGGCCTGATTTAACAATGTGTTGGGTCATGCGTTGGTTGCTGTCCCTTCCATGACGTCAGGTTGTCCGGTTTAAAACATGCAGCCGACACCATTACATCAGTCTTTCTTGCCATGCGGTGCCTGAAGCAGAAGCAGTTCGCAAGTGCCGGTTGGCAGACTCCTGAAATTTCAGTTTTAGAACTGAAGTCTTCAACTAAAAGCCAAGTACCCCATTGGGGAAACTTTCTTGCTCCTTACCGATCTCAGTAAGGTAATAATTGTATTACTTGTGGGAAGCAAATGCCTCAAGGATTTTCATTTGTACTGTATTCCTTGTCTAGGCCTTGACCACGACGTACCTTGCTGTCAGTTTTGTGCTTTAATCAGCGCACTATCCATAGTATGTACATTTTTGCTTCTAAATATTTGCTCTTTAATTATCCAGAAATGTCTGTTAACCATCCAACTGCTGGAATACCAAAAAAATGCAGAGGCCGTTTAGGTCCAAAACTGCCGCTGACTCTTCTAAGCCAGTCGCCAGTTCTCAGTGAAGTGTTTTCACAGCCCCTGATACCTGCTACTTATGATTCGTAGGCCTCTGAGACCCATTCTGAGTCCGGTATGCCGCAAGATGCTTCACCTATGTAACCCATGGATGACTCCACCTTGGATGGGTCCGGAGCCACTGTGCAGGCACTGGCTTCTGAGGGTGTAGTCAGGCCTACAGACTTGCATATTAAACACTCTACCTTCATTGCCAAGGCCTAAATCTAACAAAACGACGCCCAGGCCACATTTACAGGCCCCTATGCCTAAAAAATAAATGGATCAAAATGGCTGAAGATTTAATTACTCTGATCAGGGTAGGCAACCCCCCCCTTAAGAGGCCTAGGGCTGAACTTGATTATGACTCTCTTGAACAGGACACTTGTTTCCTCTGACTCTTAATGACCTGGATTTGTCCATACCTACTTATGAGGATTCTAATGCAGAGGATTCCATTCCCTCTGCTTCTCCCCTTGAGGATTTTTCTTTTGGGGAAACTTTGCATATCTTAAGGGAGCATTTCCACTGGGAAAGTCAGAAATTTTCTGAATCCAAAAGGCTTGGGGATTTCCTCCTTCTGCAGCATAGGCCTTTGGCTATACCTCCTGTTCTAGACATTGTTTTTGGAATCCAGTATAGCCCCCGATTCCCTGCCTCCGGCCCCTAGTAAACCAGACCGATACTACAGGGTTCCAGAGTCCCACAAATTTCTTTTCAAAAATCCTGTTGTGGGTCCAGAAACAATTTCTCATGGACCCAAGGGCATTAAGGCTTCTGCTAAAAATCTACCCCATTCTGATAGAAACTCCAGGGCACTTGCTAGATGGGGTAAAAAGGTTTACTTCAGCGTTAATTCCATATGCTAAAATATCAACAGCATCTCATGGGACTGCTTAAACAGAAAATTATGTTTGAGTTCTGTGTGGAAAATAAAGATTTACAGGATTTATTGCATTCAGCTGAACAAGTTGGAAAACATACTTTGCAATGTGGTTTTGATTCTTTAGAGGCCTCTTGCAGGGCTGCTGTTACTGGGTCTGTGCTTAGAAGGCATGCTTGGCTTGAACAATCTCTGCCTGATCATGTTGAAGCAAAACTATTGGATGCTCCTTTACATCAGGACCATCTGTTTGGCAATAAGGCTAAAGAAGTTCTAAAAAAGACTGAAGATATTGCTAAATCTATGCAAACCGAGAAAGATGTCTTAAGTACCTCCTCCAAGATTTAGTAGGCACTGGCCTACTAAGAACTGGTCCTCCCAGAGCCACTCAAGCCAAACCCAGACACTGAAAGCACCAGGTTTCAGTCCCAAGGGACTCTCAGAACTAAGCAATGGGGTGCTTCCACTTCCAAATCTGAAAAGAGCAAGACACCGCCCTATGGTAAAAAGTCTCAATGACTTTCCTTTAAAATTACCAAGCACTTACTCTCAGCCGCCCCTTTGGGGGGAAAACTGGCAACTTATAACCAAGGACAAATGGGTTTTAAATAGTTTTCCAGGGATACAGATTTGATTTCCACACGTTGCCAACTCCAAACTGGTGGCCCGATCTGCCCCCAAATCAATGGGCAGAGGCTCAAACTGGTACTTTCCTCTTCTGGTACTAGTTGAATGGCCCCCATGTTTAGGAGGGAAAGGTACCCAGAAAAGACACGAATCATGGCGTCCAATTCTTGACCTGTCTACTCTAAACACCTTTCTGGACATTCCAAAATTCAAGATGCCGAGTTGCTTCCTATGCTAGGCAAGGATGCCTGGTTGGCAACTCTAGATTTAAGAGGCTTTCCTACATATCCTAATCAGTGAATCTTGCAGAAGATACCTTCACTTCAAAGCAGGCTATACTTGCATTATCAGTTCTCTGCACTGCCCTTTGGCTCGTCTACTGCACACAGGGTATTCACAAAGTGCCTGGCTCCAGTAATTGTGTTTTTCAGGCAAATAAATATTCAAATATATCCATACCTGGACGATTGTCTAATTCAGGCAGAAAACCAGGCCACTCTTCTAAAACACATGGCGTTTATAAAAAGGGTTCTAACTTGTCTAGGGTATATCATAAACTGGTACCTTCTCAAAATTACATTCCTGGGTGCAAGCTTGAATACAATTGCCCAGATGGCTTTCTTTATGCCAGAAAAGCAAATTAATTTGGTGACTTCAGGTGGCCATAAAAACCTTGCTAATCTGCAAGAAATACTGCAAGCCTTGGGGTTCATGGCCCCCTGCCTTCTTCTAATTCCATATGCAAAACTGCATATGAGGAATCTTCAGTGGTACTTTAAAAAGGTTAATGGAGTCAACATTGTCACAGCCTGGAAACTGATTCCTATCATACCTTGCCTGTGCCTAGAGTTCCTATGGTGGGCAAAAGCCTGCCACCAAAACAAGGGACTGCCATTCACACCACCCCCTGCTGCCCAAACCCGAACTACAGATGCATCAGACTATGCATGGGGGGGCTCATCTGGCAGGGAAGTGCATTCAGGGCAAATGGAGCCCAAATCAAATGCACCTTCATATCAATAAAAAGGAAATGCTAGCTGTACAGAAGGCTCTGACAGCCTTCAAAGGACTACCTTCATCCAGGACAACTACTGGTAAAGACTGAAAACACCACTTAAGTGGTACATAAGCAGGGGGGTACACATTCCTACCCCCTCTGCAGAGTAGTCATGGCATTGTGGAACGCAGCTTTGAGCTACAAAGTACAACTACAAGCTGAATTCCTGCCAGGAAAGCAGAATATTCTGGCAGACGAACCAAGCAGAAATTTCATGGACCCACACAAATGGAAATTGGAACCACGGATTTTCAGCATGTTGACATGCAAATGGGGGAGCCCACACACGGATCTTTTTGCCTCACCCCAGAACTACCAGTTGGACAAATTTTGCACAAGAACTACTCTCAAAAAAGCCTGGAAAGTGGATGCTCTGTCCTTCAGCAGCTGGAAAAACCTATCTGTCTATGCCTTTCCCCTCTGCCTCTTCTCTCCAAATTTCTACTTAGTCAAACATGGCAAACCAAAAATGATTTTGATTGCTCCAGACTGGCCATACCAACACTGGTACCCACTTCTGTGCAGTCTCAAATTTCTCCATGGCACCTGTCTCAGACACCTTCCTTACTGACTCAGCAGGAAAACCAAATTCTGCACCCTCGGCTCCAAACATTGAATCTTGCAGCTTGGCTAATCATTTAAATTCCCCCTTAGCATCCCTCAACAAAGAGGTGATGGGTGTAATTTTGGAGATGAAAAGACCTAGTACTAGAAAATCTTATGCTGACAAATGGAAAGATTCTGTGCTTGGAATCCATCTCCAGGGATGAGCACAGCAGCGCCCAATTTACCTCAGATTTCTCAATACTTAACTGAGATGCTTCACAAGGGACTCTCTTTCATCCATTAAAAGCCATGTCTCGGCCATTTCAGCTCCTTACATCACAGAACACCCCCCCTCTCATCCTCTGCTAAAGCAGTATCTGAGGGCCCAAAAACTTTACCACCCAGGAGAGCTCCAGCCCCTGCCTGGCACCTTAACTTTGTATTGGGGAAACTCACTACCTCCTTTCGAGCCAGCTGCTACTGCAGACTTAAAATTTCTTTCCTGGAAAACAGCCTTCCTTTTAGCAATTACTTCAGTTAGAAGGATGTCTGAATTACAGGCCCTTATGGCAGTGGTGCCTTTTATCATCTTTCATGTGGACAGGGTGTCACTCAGGACTAATCCACCCTTCATGCCCAAGGTGGTATCCAGTGTGGCTCTTAATCAGTCCATTCATTTGCCAACTTTCTTTCCCAATCCACAGAACAAGGGGGAGCGGATTCTGCATTCATTGGATGTACACAGACCACTTGGATTCTACTTGGACATGACTAAATCTCGAAAATCTGAACTGGTAGCATTTGCTGCAGGGGCAGAGGGGGAAGGCTATTTCAAAACAAATTCTAAATGGATAAGCCATTGTATTCATTTCTGTTATAAGCACTGTGGAAAACCTATCCCCCAGGGGATCAGAACTCATTACACCAGGGCTGCATCTACTTCTACAGTCTCTCAGATGTTCCTACCTACCAGGAATATTCTAGAAGCTGCTATCTGGAGTTCAGTTCATACTTTCACCAAGCATTTTCACTTGCCAATTTTCTCTAAATCCAGAGCTGGCTTTGCCACTGTTTTGCAGGGCCTTCTAGCTGGTCCTAATGCTGTATAAATCCATCCTCCCAACCGTAGCTTTGGGAATCTACCCAAATGTACAGACTGCAGCATTGAAACACTAAACATAGTACAGTTGTGTCCACTGACCATAAATGTAGATGTTAGTGTATTCACTGTTGCAGTCCTGGTTACCCTCCCTCCAGCCCCCTGTTTTTTCTTACTATACCTCTACTTTTTTAGTATGCTTAAAAGCCTTTTTGGTGTATTTGCTTTTGTTTGGAGGTATATTTGTGTTGTGAATTATTTGTATATTTTGCTCCCTATTTGTGGGACACCTGACATCTGGGGCAAGAAACTATGTAATGGTGTCTGCTGCATGTGTTATACCCCTGACATGGAAGAAGGGACAGCAACCAATGTAGGACCCAAGACTTTGTTAATCAGGCCGACTGAGGGCACCCTGCCAGCAGATTACCCAAATGTAATGACTGCAACAGTGAATACACTAACATTTATGGTAAGTGTACACAACTACTTATGGCTACAAATTGCAGTGGGAGTCTCCCTATTCCTGGAAACTGAGTGATAGAATAACCCCCCCCCCCCATTTCCTGTGGAGGGGGCAGATTCTAAGTGTTTCTGGTACCAAAGAATCTTGAGACTATTCTGGATCTTTCAGAAACAGTTTGTGGTGGTACCAAAGTTCAAATGTCACTTCACAACTTGCTACTAGTTTCCCATTTGAGTTTTCTAGTGACCCTTGGACTGCACATCACCAGATTCCTATACATATTTCAAACTTTGTTTTCTATGCATTGGTTTAAAAGGTTAAGGTTGAGTATCTACTATTAAAGGATGTCACGTGTCTTTTTAGTAGCTGCTGCTTCCCCTTTGTCAGGATGTGGATATGAATCTTCCTAGCAATGTCATTTGGCGGTGGTATTTGGCATGAAAAGCCTAAACAAGGCTCTGCTCAAGCTGACTGGGCATGTGAAAGGTGCCCTGAAGCTTTATATTTTGTATACTGTTTTTCTTTACACTTGTATTTTGCTTTTAATTGCGTATTAAAACTTGGAGGCAACTGTTCTGTCTCGTGAGTCAGTTTTTTTCCCACCCTGTTACTGGTGTGTTCTTTTCTAGCTGCCTGCCCCTTGTATTAAGTTTACTGTCTCTCCCTGTCCTTTCACTGGCTGAGTAAGCACAAAATTATCGTTTCCTGAAATCACTCACTTCGTTTCCTGAAATCACTCCCTTTCAACTAAAATGTATTGGCCATCATGCTGTATTCTAGTATCAGAATACAGAAGTGCCGACCCCCTTTATCTTGCTGTCTTAAAATAGTGGTCCTCCAACTGCTTTATGCACAGTGCAGTGTTTAGGCTAAACCATTTTTTCATCTTGCCTTTATACATTTATTGCAAGACCACCAGTTATTGGAGCGCCCATTCTGCCTCAGTCATCTTGTAATTGGTTCTAGTTTCTACTGGTGAGAGAAGGATTGCAAGGGCATTATTTCCTGGAGACTGCTGATCACCAGAAAGCCTAATAACTGCTTTATAGGTGATGGCTTGCAATCTGCACTTTTATTCTGGTCCTGGTGAGAGAAGTAGAATGCCTTTATCAGTGTTTCTGGTTGGGTAGTGTGTGCGCACTTAAAATTCCTGATTGGTCTGGTTGCTATTCAAGGCCTTTACCAGAAAAAAGGCTACAAGCCTAAAAGACCCTTGCATCATCTGAGACTAGACTGGATCTCAAGTGTTTGTCAGTGCTCTGTACAGACTGACACCTTGACTTTTTTTCCTGTAAAAGCACAATTGGAATTTCTCTAATACCTAGTTGCACACAGGACAACTAGTTTGCAGCGACAAGCACTGTCCATATAGTTGCAAACAAGATACTCCTGATAGTGATACCCTCCAGCTGTCTAAGGGTATGCTGCCATGGATATGAACTTTCTTACGGTCTTACCAGCTTGGTGGATAAGGGCATCCTAAGGCAGTGTAGAAATTGCCTCCTGTTTGACCACCAGTTGATTCTCAAACTGAGATGGTATGTGAGAAATGTATTTAGTGTCACTGGAGGCAAAGCTCTCAAAAGGACTCCTAATGTCAATAAGGTGCGCAGTAGTAGACACTCTGTACCCATCGCACACAGTTCAAAGCAGACCTATAGATTCGCAGATGCTGAGCCAGTTGTGTGTAACCTTCCTAAACCACACAGACCTCCTACATGAAGTATGTGTAACAAATGCCCTCAGCATCCCCAAATGTACTCTTTCAAAACTCCCGCATAAATCCAGATGCATCTCATGGAGCTGGTGACTCCATTAGATGCACTGTCCCTCTCACCAGGCTGAGTAAGGATCAAGTTAGTTGTTTATTAGGGGCTAGGATCAGCCACCTTATGCATGCACTTGGTCCATTGGGACACAATTACCAATATAACTGTTGTAGTCCATGTGGGAGTAAATGACCTAAGACATGCCTCCCTACTCCATATGAAGACGACATGGAGTTCTGAGTGCATCTGGCTAGTATGAGTCTAACATTGAGCAGCATTTACCTTCAAGGGTGCCACAATACAAACAAAATGACTGTAATTGGCTTAGTTTCTGGTGTCATTCTGAGGGTGCAGGCTTTAGCATGGAAGGAGATGGTTAACGGACCATGCTGTTTTGGCAGGGATGGTTTGCCCCTCTTCCCCTCTAAGCTTTTAATGTAGCTGAAACATTCTCTCATAATGCCTTTTTTTAGGCAATGCCAAAAAAAGTACTTCTGACCTAAATCAAAGCCAAGAAAAACTAAAAGATTACTGCTCAATGCTTGGAGTCAAAAAAAAAAAAAAAAAAAAAAACACTGAAGCGATTTACCCCTAGAGAATGCTGAAGTCTGTGCAGTCAGAGACATGGTCTAAAGCTGCAGAGAGCACACCAACAGTGCAAGGTTATGCCTTCCACACACTTGGGCCAGCTACTTCATAGGTGGGGACTAAAATGTGGATGTTTTTATTTACAGCAGAATATACTTAAAGGCTGGTCTAACAGGACCATGCACTTGAGCTGCTCCATGTTCAAATCACCATAGTTAAAATCCAGTGCCACTTCCTTGTAAGCTATAGGTCCCCCTCTGTGACCCAGGAAAACCCATACCATGTATTTAAATTTTAGAAATGCTAACCATCCAACCCAATACCATAGTCATGGATGACTGATTACCCCCTGTTAATACTATCTGCGCAGGCAGATTCCCCACACATTCCCTGAACCAGATAGTCTGTGCACTAACCAGGGGTGCAACTATACTGGATCTGGTCGTTGCTAATGTGGGGAAACTGCACCCCCCCCCCACTGTAATGCCTCCCTGGTGAGGTCAGACCACAAAATGGTCTCCTTTTTGAAGTAAAATACCTAGACCCCCAGCTAAACTTGAATATTCGGGAACTATTCCAAAGCTAACCTGGTACTAAGTGAGAACCTGGCAAAGTTTAAAGCCCCATAAACCCTGATAACACTGCTGCCTATGCAGACCTGTTAACAAACTCTGTACATGTATGTTAATAGGTGCATAGAGGCAGCTCTACCCACCAGGAAGTACAGAACTAAAACCACCCTGGCTGGAATCACAAAGTAGGTTGTATAACAGGAGGAAGAAAGTAATGGCAAAAATTGCGAGGTGCAACATTCAGCAGGATAAAAGCATTCTCGCCAAACTAAAGTCTACCAAAGCCATATTTGAGGCAAGTTTGGCATCCCAGGCTAAGGACAACTACTAAACATTTTGTCCACAACCTCAGTGGCAATACACAGCTGGTGGGCCATCTACAGACTGGAAACTACAAACTTGCTAGTCTTGTGTAAAGCCATGGAAAGGATTTATGGAGATGCTCAATAGAAATATGAACTTCAAGCACTGGACCCAACAGATATTGGTTTCAAGGGGAGGTCATGCCTACTCAACCTGGTTGACTTCTTTGAGAAGGTGGTCAAAGCAGTGGATGAGGGCAAAATGGGTCACTCCCTACCTTGACAAAGGCATTTGACAAATACCCCACTGAGCATTTTATCAGAACTTGTCAAATTTGGGATGCATGGCTAGGCTTTAAGGCCTTTGTGGTCGTTGGCCTAGTAAACTATGAAAGCTGTAGACTGCAGGATATAACCCATATAGTGTGGGCTTTTGCAGCAGTGTTCATAGTAAAATTGTCGGCAAGAACTTGCCTCAAGTCTGGCCTGTTTTGCAGTATTAACATGAGGGAATTGCCTGCTGCGATGACCCAACATCTGCCAGCATACAAAAGGCTTACTACTGTTGGGGTGTTGTATGTTACTAGTGCTGCTGTCATGCTCACACCATCCTAACTTTGCCACCAGTCGATGCTTTTCCTGTACATAATTTGCTTGTTGAAGTGGTTATCTCGACATTTCAGATAAGTGCCCTGTTGGGCATCCTTTACCTTTTCTTTTCTCAAGTTTATCATCTAAGAAAGGCAAATGTTCATGTGGACACTTGATTCCACAAATACTACCAGCAGTGCCTTGATTCTTGGGCCTATCAATGTCCACAGATCTTGTTAAGTCTGCCAAGCCTTTGTGCCTAAAACTTAGAAGTAGGATGTTCATCGTGTTTCACTGTTGCAGTCATTACAATTGGGTTATCCTGCTGGCAGGCTACCCGCAGTCGGCCTGAATTCCAAAGTCCTGGTCTGGCGTCTGTTGCTGTCGCCTTTTCCCTGAAGTCAGTGCACCAAGGGTATAAAAGATGCAGCAGACGCCATTTTCTTCAGTCTTTCTTGCCGCACGGTGCCCGAAGCAAAAGCAGTTGGCAAGTGCCGGCCTGCCGACTCCTGAGATTTTCAAGTTCGAATTTCAGATCCGAAGTCTTCATTACCCTGTTGGAGAAACTTTTTTTTTTTTTTTCCTTGCTTCAGACCGATGTCAGAAAAAATTGTATTTCTTGTGGGAAGCAAATACCAAGAGTGTATTCACTGTTGGTTACCCACCATCCCCCTTTTCTTTGCTGGGCCTTATCTGTACTTCTCTTCTGTACAACCTATGTGGTTTATTTGCTTATAAAGGTAGTTTTACTTTACTGCATGCATGTTTATTGGCATAAGTTAGACTACCCTTTGGGGGCACCTGATATCTGAGGCAAGAAAAACTGAAGAAAATGGTGTCAGCTGCGTCTTTTCTACCCCTGGTGCACTTGACGTCAGGGAGGAGGCGACAGCAACAGAAGCCGGGCCAGGACTTTGGAGTTCAGGCAGACTGCAGGTAGCCTGCCAGCAGGATAACCCAATTGTAATGAATGCAACAGTGAATACATTCTAACTTCTACATTTATGGTAGGTACCACAACTGTACTTTAGCTTCCCTGTCCATTTAGAGACCCAACACTTTAAACTCATCATGAAGAGCACTTTGGAGGTTTCTGCAGGGCCTGAGGCTTCCACTTAAGTGGAAGGCCAAGACGTCTAGACTTGAAACTTCTGGTGCACCTGCAGTGGCAGACCTCTTTCAAGGTAGTTGCTAGCCCAGAGAAACATTTGGCCCCCATGTCAGATTCTCATGTAGACCCTGTAACGGAGGCCACCTTGGATCAGGATGATGGCACATCCTTGGGAGGGTACTGCAGGTATCCAGTACAGATGTCCAGAGGGAGTCTAGACTCCGGATCAGAGAGCCCTTTGGGAATCTCCCTAATTTGTTAGGACATGGATTCTTGACACTGAAGCCAGATGTACATAGAGTTGAATTACATGCCAAACAAGCATTTGTCACCACTCTCTGATCACTTCAGGATTGGAAAATTTTTACACTGGGTATTTTTAATGCCCTTTTTTTTCCACTTGGATGTTTTGCATCTTCCAGTAAAGTCCCTGGCTTCCAGCCTCCTGCTTCCAGCCTCCTGCATCTAAGATACCAGACAGATTTTACAAAGTGCCTGAGGACCAAGTGCTTGTTCAAAACCCCTTCTGCTGACCCTGTCATCACTGGCTTTAGATAAGGCCTCTAGCTTGCCTCCCTTGATCACTCTGCTTCCCTGTGACAAGACTGCAGGCACATGTAGAGGTTGGGCAAAAGAGTGTACACTTCTGCCACCCTCACCATTAAAGCTATAAATTATCGGGGATATAACTCCCAACTTTCAAAGATTTATATGCCAAACTTGACCGTCTTTGGCCTCATCCCTGACTGCAGCTTCCTCGAAGTGGCCAGACACTCCAGTTGTAGCTACAATGCTGTGGAGGCTTCAGCTAGGGCAGCTGCCACAGGCTCTGTCCTAAGATTTGCTTGGCTGAGGCTGCAACCTCTACCAGGGGGTAAGTCTTGTATGCCCCTTAGACAAGATGCAGGAACTGACTTATCCTGGTCTCCCCTATACCAAAATTCCAAAGGGAATATTGTAAGCCAGTTTGTGAGCTGGGAGGAAGCAGTGACTGCCTTATAAGCCAAAATAATCTGCCAAGAGACTTCAGCATCTTGTGACTCCTGCAAACCCCACCTCCCAAAAACAGCCCTTTCCGACTATTTGGTCTCTAAACATCACCCCTTCCTTTCCCTTTCCAGTCTGGAAAAACAATGCAGAATGCCTTGGATGCTCCATCATAAAAAGGGCAACTTCATGGCAGAAGTCTCTCCTGCCCTTCAGGGGCATCCTACAACCTCCTGGAGATCAACTGCCACACCTTCCCAAAGGTGTTGCAAGACCTGCCAGACCAAGGCACCATCCAGTCGAAGGGAAAAGGGTTCTATTAAGATTTTGGTACCAAGGAAATGGTCGAGAGGGCCCATGGAGACGCATTCTTTACCTCTTCTACCTAAACACCTTCCTGAAAGTACCACATTCAGAATGCCAACCTTACAAACTTTCCTTAGAAACTTTCCTTAGCCCACAAGCTTACATGGTTTCCATGGACGCACAAAGGATGCTTACCTACACATCCCCGTTCATCCCAGATGCTTTCCTACACCACCTGTAATTGGGATGAATGGGGGGAAGTTCTTAAGATTCTCTGGCTTCCTGGCCCTTTCAGTTCTCTGCCTTGCCTTTTGGATTCGCCACTGCCCAAGGGTATTCACTAAATGTCTAGCCCCAGTAACTTGCTTATTGCAGATTGAGGCATTCATGTCTTGATAACCTGGTTGACCTCTGTCTGTCCAGGAGCCTTGGACGGCAATCTAAACTCTGCCATCTTCATCCTACATTCGATGGCTTTCAAAATAAGCTACCAGAAATCTGCTCTTTCCTCATCTCTGGACCAGATGTTTCTGGGATGAAGGCTACACTTTCTCTGGCAAAACTACATGTGAGGAAATGACTGTTCCTGAAATCAGTGTGGATGCAACGTGCATACCCCCTACAGCCTCCCCTTTTCTGGAGAGGGAAATTATCTTGTGGATTCAACAGGTAACTGCCAACCAAGTACTTCCACTCCATCCTTTCCACCTGGTCTAGATGTTCAGACACAGGATGGCGAAGCACCTGTCAGCTCCATAAGAAATGGGACCTGGTCCTCTCTCAAAGAACACTTCAATATAAAAGAAATAAGGGCACTTGTGTTAGCTTTTCAGCCCCTTTTTATCCCAGGCCCTCAATTTTCAGATTGTCCTCCCTGTTTGCTCTCGTGCCAGAGAACTGTCAAGTCTCATCTCCTTTGCAGAGTAGCACTGCAACTCTGGGAATTGGCTGGCTGACTTCCTTCCAGTAAGAATGTAGTGGTGTACACACCTGAGCAGGTCTGAAACCACACTAATGGCTGCTTTGCAGGGAAGTGGACATTGCCCATAGATGAGGTACTCCATAAATAGACCTTTTTTGCGCCCCCCCCATGAACAGACTTGCTTCCATGATTGTGCCAGAGATCCTCATCCTCTGGTTTGGAAGGTGGCTGCACTCTGCTTATGGAAGGGGATGTTCCTGTATGCATTCCCTCCCCTTCCTCTCATTCCAAAAGTCCTGCTAAAGATTCAGCAGAACAAATCTTGATGGGTGCCCCCCTCCTCTTGGCCAAGACTACATTGGCTTCCCCCTGCTTCTGCACTTTAGCCAAGAGCAATTGCCACAAGTTACCCCACAGTGTACCTTCTCTCAATGCAACTCTAATCCATCTCCCACATGCCTTCTCTTCAGCTGACCCCCCCCCCAAGGACATGCTCAGGGTTCTGCAGGAGGCCAGGGAACCTAGTCCTATAAAAATCTTGGCATTTGGTCTTTCTGAAACCAGGATTACTGACAGTGGAGGTCCCCCCTGGTTTCATACCTGTGAATTTACTAGATGCTGGATTAGGTGCTCTTCAGAGTGAATTGGTCAGTTATTTTTGCCTCTAGCCTCCTGACTCATTTGGCGCAGAGCTCTGCAAGAGTTTGTGGAGCTTTGTCAATCCAGCCAACCTCTGGGTCTCATTCACTCTCTGCATTCAAAATGGAGAGTGTTCTCTTGGCTCCTACAAGATTCTAGACTCTCCCCTCTTTGGGCCAGACTTCCAGCTGAATTGCCTACGCTGGAACCTTCGACTCTGTCCACTATGGGACTGCTTGCTCCCAGAAGCTTTCAGGTGGTTACACTGCAGGACATCCAGTGTCTCCTGGAACATCCTTGTCAAGAATCTTATCCCAGGCTCCATATCTGGAGAGGAAAAGGTCTTCGCCAAAATGGCCACCCTTCATGCTATTTCCTACATTTCCATGCAGTTACCCTGTCATACTGCAGATGGTTCCTAAAAGGGCAGCAGGTTTGGGTATAGCCATTGGGCATCACGCCTGGATGACGTTCTGTCAATCCTTGGAATCCTTTGTGCCACTTCAGACATGTCCATGCAGCTACCTTTCATACTGCAGAGGGTTCCTCAAGGGTGTCTGGTTTGGTTGTCATTAGGCATCACACCTGGATGAGGTTCTGTGCATCAGTCAAGGCATCCTTATTAAACGATCCCTTTTTGGCCGTACAGTCACACTTCAGTACAAGGAGGACAAAGACTATTCTGCTGTTGGGGCAGTTGTGGGGTGAAAGTGTATTCTTTCTTGGAACCAGCGTGGTGGTAAAAAGCTATGGCTTAAGAAATCTCTGGGAGACTTTCTTCCAAAGGTAGGGGGGAATGGGTCCAGTGGCAGGTGCCACCCAACAGCCTGGGGATCTACTACTGATGGGTAAGCGAGAAGTTTCCTTCCATTCCCCAAAACCATCCAAAAACCTGCCTGATGTGCCACCCCATCAAAGGGAGGCAGCAGCTCCAGAAGTGGCAAAGTTTTTGGAAAAGTTCTCTAGCCTGTCCAAGACTAGTTCAGATAGGGCATTTATTCTAGACTTTTTTTTTTTTTTCCTGCCAAATGGGTAAGTGCTCCATTTTATCTATTTGGAGTACTCCCGTTTGGACTTGCCACTGCCCCCAGGGTGTTAAGTGGCAGTAGTTGCAACTCACTCAAGACTGCTTGGATTTCATGTGTTTCCTTGCTTGGATGATTTGACTCTTCACTGCCCCCACCAAGCATGGACTCCTACAAGCCAGGGATTTTCTTCCTAGCTGTGATCTTGGGCATAACCATAAACCTTTCTAAAGTCGACTAGTCAGTTCAGGTAATCGTCTTTATAGGAACTCACCTGGATGCAATTCAGTGCATGACCTTCCTGCCCCAGACTGAATTCAGTTGCTTCAGTCACATATGAGGCAGATTCTCACTGGTCATCCTACCCCTGCCTTTCTTGTCCTCCCATTGGTTGATGGCAGTGACATTACTATTTTCCCCCTTGCAGGCCTTCATGAGTATTTCAGCGGACTTTAGCAATGCAGTGGTCCCTCCTCAAGCTACCCCTGGACTGTCCCATTAAACATTCTCGAGTTTGCAAGGAATCTCTTTAGTGGCTTCACTCCCAGGATCTGTACTTAGGGGTCCCTTCTCCCGTCTCCTCCCAAGGCTATGGTGACCGTGGATGCCTCCCAACTGGTGGGGGTGGGGGTTCAGTTGGTTGGGTCAGCTCATCCAAGGTATCTGGTCTAGACCAGTCTGCATATAAATGCCCTGGAGATGATGGTAGTTCTTTTTTAGCATTGTAATCTCCATGCCTCTTACCACAGGGACAATTGCTATCCAGACATGTCTGTCTAATACATCAATTAACAAGGCAGCACCAGGTCTTATCCTGTATGTCAAGGAAGCCATGAGATTGTGGGAGTGGCCAATCTCTTCCATCCACTTTCTCAAACCATGTTCCAGGGAAGTGTAACATTCTAGCAGATGGACTCTGCAGAACCATTTTGATGTCTCCCAAGTGGTCTTGGTGGTGAGCATTTTATCCCCCAGAAATGGGGAGTCAGCCTTGCTGTGATCTTTGCCTCTCCTTTCAGTGCCAAGTGCCCGAGTACTTTGCCCTGAGGTGTCTGTCAGTCACCAATGGCCTCTTCCCCCGATCCCCAAATTCCTCGAAAGCTCAGATTGAAGTACAGTCTTCCTCTTTGCCCTATTTTACCCTGTACAAGTTTGATTCCCTTTTTTGTGATATCCGCTTGTCCCCACCCTGGACTCTTTCCCCTTCTGGATCTTTCCCACCATTTGGGGGCCAGACATCAGCTGACTGCTTTGCTACTCCACTTCCTCTGTTGGCTGTAACTCCTGTGCTGTCCTCCCCATTTGGAAGAGTTTGTTTGTGTCCCATAAAGCTTCCACCAGAATTTACTCTGAGCAAGTGTAAGAACTTTACTATTTGGGATGAACAATGCCAGTTAAATTTTGCAGTTCCAGCTGTCTTAGAATTCTTGACTCGTGTCTTTAATGGTGCCAGCTGCACACTTGATGGCCATTTCTAATTTCCACATTGGCAAAAATTCTTCCTCCTTGACATCCACTAAAATATGCAAGGCCTTTTGGGGGACACCTTTCTAATTAGACCTCTGATTAAGAATCCTACTCCACCCTGGGACCTTACTTTGGTGCTTAAAATTCTGATTTCTGCTCCCATTTAGAACAGCTACAGTCTGATTTTATTTTGGAAGGCTGCCTTAATGGCCATCACCTCTACTGTGAGGGTCTCAGCATTGCACTTTATCCATAAAACCGCTTTGTCTGGTTTTCCATAAGGATGGTCTCTCTTCCCTAATCCCTCCTTTATGCCTAAGGTTGCCTCAGAGGCCAGCGTTAATCAAGTGGATTGATCTTCCTTCCCAATTTCCAGAACTGGAGAGAATACAAACTTCATTTTACTTGACGTTCAGACAGCTGTGTTTTTACTTGGAAAGAAGTCTTTTTCAGGAAACCAGCTTTTTGTGTGTCTTGCTAATTTCAAACTAGAACAATCACTGAAGTGACCTTTTTAGCTAGCTTGATCTAGTGCATTGCATTGGAATACTCAAAAGGCATTCCTCTTCCTGATCTGGTCAAAACACATTCCACTACATTGTATCTACCTCTGCAGCTTTCTGGTCTAGAGTGCCTATTGATATTTGCTTAGCAGTGACATGGCAGTCTTCGCATACTTTCATTTCCCATTGTAAGTTGGAAGTATTTTCCAGGAGTAGAATATCCTTCCATGAGGGTCACCCGTGACTGTCCTACAGTTTGAGCAAATGAAGTCCACTTAAGTTAGTCTTGCTATAATGTTCACCAGAGTTGTTGCTTTTTGTCTTCAACCTTTCCCACCCTCCTTCCCACTTCTCTGATCCAGGGAGGATCTGGCAGAAGTAACTCGTGTCCTTCATCTCCTGTATCATCCAGGCCTTGTGGTGGACTGTGATGGTGCAGGTAACTTTGGTGGTTGTATCTTTCTAGCAACAAATTTAATCTGAGGGGTGTGATTGTGGCGTTATGGGTAAGAGCTCAGTTTTAGACTCCAAGGCTGGAGTATTCAGTTAAGTCTGAGGGGACTGATCCAAAACCCACAAATGAAGCAACTCTGGAACATTATGCTAAGAACTTGGCTTAGGTTCTGGCTTTTTTTGTAAAAAAAAAAAAAAAAAAAAAAGCTGTTTTTATTCCACCATTGAGCTTTAGGGCTCCCTGTCTCTAAACTCATTTCCAGCTGAATCTCTAAAGCCATTTCCTTCTATGAGCACCTTGGAAAAGAGCCTCTCCTCTGCCAGGGCTGTTGCTTCCACTGGCACTTTTTTCTCCAAACGAATGGACACTACTCCATTCTGGAGACAGCCACCTGATCTTCAGTTCATACCTTTAACAAATTAGACATTTCCAAGTCTAGGGCAGGGTTTGCAAGGTCTATTCTTCATAGCGTCATGGAGAGCTGCACTGACCCTTCCTCCTACCTTTTTCTCATCGGGGTTGGTATTCTTGATATGGCAACAGAGGAATAAGACAAGTTAGTTGTGTAAAATCTTACCAGAATAGATGTCCTTTTCTTTGCAGTATTCTATTCTCATCCCCCCCCCCCCTTGGATGTTTGGCCAACATATTCCCCTAGACGGGCATTCCTTCTGGGCCGCGCACGGAGGATGGCTTGTGCATATGTCACTTGTCATCCAGCAGCCTGTGTGATGTACCACACCCCTAGCAAGTCTTTTGAATACTGGCTGAAGTCAGGTTATTTTAGCAGGCAACTTCCTCATGTTAATACAGCAACACCTGTATCATTATGGTAAGATTATACACTAATCTTTCACACTTATGGGACTGGCCAAGGTCAGTTATGAGCTTCCTGACAAACAGGATCTACTTGTACAAGTTTAATGCAACAGTCTCTAATGTCAACTAATTAGATTCAATTGTAATACTACATTTTTAAGGACATTCAACGGGTACTAAGAGGCAACTGGGTAGCAAGTCTTGTCGAGTGGATTAGATTTTCTAGTTATTGCCTGGGCAATAACCCTGGCTCTAAGGATTCTACACAACTGGCACTCCACTGTTTAATCTCTGGCATTTCTTACTTAAGGCACATCTTATAACAATTTCAGTAAGTCTGTCCATGGCTACTACCAAGTTTCTGAAAGGAATTGCACCTGCAACCACCACACGTACAAATTGCTCCTTCCTGTAGAATTGATTGTACTAGAATTGCACATCATTTGAAACTGTGTAGATTAGGGTTCATTAAATGCGACTTCATCACTCTTGCAGATGTGATCTGGATTCGCCCACCATTAGAGCTTGCAACTCGGTTTTACCTCTCGTAGAGTTCTTCATTAAGAACAAATCCTTCATTTGTGTCCAAGGTTTTACACATTACCTTGAATCAGGCAACCTTTAGCCTGGCACTCTAACAAGGGAGTGGATTCTACACACGAGACATGTTTTTTATCTTTTAAAGTCTTAGAAATGTTGATGGGTTGTCCTTGGTCAGAACAAGTGTCAAAATGTACTATTTCCAGATGTTTGCAGTTTAGTCCCACCATGGTAAACCAGCTCCATGCAGTATTGAGGCACATGGAGCCTATTCTTAGATGGCATTTTGGAAAGGGGCAGACTAGAAACATTTTAGAGGCAGCTACATGGTCCTCTGTACATTTGCAAAGCATTAACATTTTTTTCTGTTTAATACTGACTTGCACATTCTTGGATGTTCTGAATCTGTTCTTTCCAAGTTTAGCTTTGGTACAAGACTTGGCAGATTTTATAGTTAGTGACTCCCAGAAGTTTCTGTAAGGGTTGAAGGGGTATCTACTACTTTAGGACATTTCAGTTAGATAAATCTTTATGCTAATAAATGATTTGCAAAGTAAATATTTAGAAATTCCATGTTGGTCTTAATTTGGAAGAGAGAACTAATTACTCAGAACCCTAGTCTTTACGTTAAATAGCTCATAGAATCAAAATGATCTAATCAAAGAAATGTACAGTAAGGATAGTTGTCAACAGAGGATGTACTTAATGAGTTTAGAACACATCTTATAAAAATAAATATCTGACACGGACACAAAGGAAGCAATAAAACTAGTCATTAACAAATATACTAATAACAGACCTGCATATGGAAATAAACAAATCTATACTGAGCTTGCTAATTGGATAACACAACTATAAAATCATACAAAGTGCCAGATGATGGAATAATACTTTAATTATACAAATTGATGCCTGCATGTACTAAACATTTTCTTTCCGGTTAGTAAGACATGGAAACCCACATTACCCTTACATCTATTGGGTCTGTCTTGTTATATCTCCTACAGACACTTTCACTATTGAATGTTTGTTTATTATAAATTTCATGCCTATCATTGCTAACTGAATACAATTTTTACCATTAATCGGTGATCAGACAGGTTTCCTAAAGAATAGAAATACTTAACATTAAAAGAATTAACCACAATTGAGTATGCAACTAATCTGGAGCATTTCACCCCGGGCCTCCGCTGAAAACAGGATCTGTGGAACCTAGTCGGACATTCCTGGTCAATAAATGTTAGATAAATAAAATAACATTTAATGTTGGTAAGCTTCGATATTAATAGTGCTTCTGGCAGTTGGGATTACTCATCACTAGTATTACAAGAGTAACTTTTCAATAGAATTTCAATGTCCAGAATATTTATGAAAAGTCATTAGCTTGTATAAAAATTGGCTCCTCTTTCACAATCCATTCCTATCATGAAGGGTACAAAACAGGCATGTCCTGTCACTTTTGCTGTTTAATTATGCAACCCTTTGCAAATTACGTTGGATAATTCAGAAGATTTCAGTTTGGAAATTTTAAACCATTATTTGTAGATAATCTTGCATTAAAGGATAATTCTAATTCACTTGACATTCTTAATTCCATTAGTACATTACAAGCTATCTGGATTAAAATTTAATGAGGTGTGTGTAACCAGCATACAAGAACTTTCTAAATGTATTGTCAAAGATGGTACATTTTGGAATAAAGTCTTAAAAGATTAAAACTTAAAAATTTTGTAATAAAATGGAACAAAATTCTGTTTACAGGAGGAAAGATCATTTTGATTTTACCCAAAATGTTATGCAATAGTACTACTTGTTCCCAAACAATGCATAAAGGATTTCAATTCTTTAATACTCTTAATTCTTCTAATGTCCTAATGGACCTAGATTGGCACTTAAACATCAATGCAGCTGGATTGATGGATAAATCTGCCTGACCTAGAGTAGTTGTACACATAATTGTTTTGATGGCAGAGTGTAAATTTACACGTGGAAAGATGTAAGGAAAATATTTTGGAGAATTATCAATTCAATATAATTATACAAAGTTATATTTAATTTCAAATACAAAGTCACTTGTATCACAATGACAATCACCAATTTCAAAAATATTGTTTATAGGATACCTGAATTTGTAGCGGGAATATTTTTGCTCTTTCCTATAGCATATACTCAGTATTGCATTTAATACATTTTCATTGAATAAGTTCAAAGAAAAACTTGCATTCTGGTTTCAACTTGTGGACAAAGTTAATTCTTTAGAGTTTAGATTTTATTATATATTTAATCTGGATAGTGACATGTGGCTTGCCGTACAAAACTGCAGATATGCAATGGAAAGAAGACTTTTTAATGCAACCAGCAGTTAGAAATGAGGTACTAAACTTGTAGATGAATCTAAATTTACCAGAGAGAGGTTAATCAGTATCGTTAAAATCTACTTTCAAAAAAAATCACCCTAGTGAAGAGGAAAAAATCATACACCTACTTCAGTATTAAGTTGGAAACTTTACTCCTGGAAGTAGAGCGTTCTTTACACCTCCTACAATACAATTTTTTTTTTTAAAACTACTTGGATATAGTAGCCAATTGGCAGTGTTTTTTGAATGCGGTTTTTTGGAATAACATTTTTCTACAGGCTGTATTTACTGAATTTCCATCTAAATCATTAATCTTGTTCAATGTACCAGTACCCTCTTGTGTAAAGTTTATCATTCTCTTCTCCGGACTCCATAAAATTGCACGAAAGGTGATAAATGGTATGATTTCCAATTTATGAAAGAATTGTGCAATATCACAACTGAAACTTGTCAGATGGAGTTATTGTAAATCTTGCATATGTAGACACCTTGTGCATAATTGTACTGTTAACTGTTTATATTGCAATTTCTATATAAATTTGAGAACTCCATCTAATAAACATTGAGCCAAAATAAGGTTGAAGGGGGCATCAATTACTTTAGGACGTTCAGTTTTTGGCAACAAGGAATCTTATGCTCAGTCCAACCACTTCAGCATGACTGGTAGCTGCATGTATTTTCTTTCTTTGAAGGCTGGTGCCTTTTGGGGAGTTGTTTTTGGGCCTTGGATAGGTGGAAAGCCTCAATCTTCAAAAACTTCCCATGCCTCACCTTTGTGTAGTGTTGAGTGGCTTTTCTGAGAATTTGGTTTGACTGGTACTTCACTTCTCACTTTCAAGCTTGTTTTTCAAGCTTGTTTTGGCAGCTTGAATGTCTGGATCTCATGTCCATCATCCCTAAAGTGTTGAAGGTTTCTAATGTGCTGTGGAAGAGTTTTGTTATCTGCCTTTAACTTCCAGGTTCAGTGATGTAAATCTGGAAGTAAGCAGCTCCTTTTGTTGGGGGGGGGGGTCCAGACTTGAAAGTTTCAGTATATGCTTGCAGATCTCTTCACCTGCATAAGTGGACTGGGATGAGTTGAAGGAATTTGGCAAGGTGTAGGCTGAAGTGGGCATCCTGTCCTCTTTTTTGTCTGCAAGCTGGGGTGGCAGAAGGCCCGTTTGTGGTCTCACTGGGCTTTGTGCTAGATATGGACTTTCAGCACTGGGGCTTCTGTATAATATGGATGTCTATGTAGTTTATAGATATAAAGGCTTATTTGTGCTGATCTTGGATTCCCTATTTCATCCCAGCTATCCAGTTTCCCAGGTTGGCTCTAGGAGACGTCTGCATTCCCATCCAGCACTCTAGTTCTAGTATGTCCCTGTTGTATCTCTGCCTCTCACTCTGATGCGATAACACTTGGCTATGCCTATTATGTTCTTTCTGGTCAGCTTTTAATGTTAAATCACTACATGGATTACTGCTGTAGTAGCCTATGGTATGTGTTATTTTATGAAGGAAAACAGCCAGCCAGAGCACTTTTTCCACTTGCCAAACTGAGGCAGCTCAAGATGACTAAAAGCCAAGGTTTGGTGTGAAGCTCTCCAGAGCTTTACTGCCAAAGAGCACACTCCTGAGCCTTTTGAGGCTAGACTGCTTGTGCTCTCCTTTGCTGGGCAGAAGTTTCCTTTGGGGAACAAACCTTCCAATTCATTTTCTTTTTCCGGGGTTATTTTTAAAGCTAGGAGTGTTTTTTAATGGACTGTCTCAAGACTTTAATTACATGCTTTCAGTTAGTGGTGGCAAGTAACTATTCTGTGGGTAAATTTGCTTTTGTGGGGCTGTGGCAGTAACTGCCATATCATAACTTTTTTATGGACTGGTAGTGCCTACTAGCAGATGTTCATAGTGTTTCACTGTTGCAGTCATGACTGTAGGGTTCTCCCCTGCCAGCAGGCAGTCCCAGGTCGGTCAATCCCAAAGTCTGGGTCCGGCATCGGCTGTTCAACCATGCTCCCTGACGTCAGAGTGCCAGGAGCATAAAGCTGACAGCCGACGCCATCTTCTCCAGTCTGTCTTGCCGTGTGGTGATAGCAGTTCGCTTTTGCCGGTCGGTGGATTCCTGACTAATTTCACTGATACTTCGGTCCGAAGACTTTCTTCTCCACTCAAAGCCAAGTACCCCGTTGGGGAAACTTTTTTCTTGCTCCACTTCGATGTCAGAAAAAGTTAATTGTATTTCATGTGGGAAGCAAATACCTCAAAAGGATTTTCATTCTTACTGTATTCCTTGCTTGGGCCCTGACCACGTCGTAGCTAGTTGTCGGTTTTGTGCTAGATTTAATCAACGTACAATTAAGCGAAGGTACGATTTTGCTTTTCATTACTTCGGTAGGCGCTTTAACTACAAAATGTCGTCTGATATGATCCCGGCTACCGGAGTTCATAAACGTCGCAAGGATAAAGACAGGCTTCCGAGGTCCAAATCTGATAGTGCACAAGCGGAGTCAGCTTCAGGTTCGGCCGTCAGTGAGGCGCTTTTGCAGCCCCTGTCGGCCATTTCAGAACAGACGGCCGAAACGGACTCTCATGAGGAGCCAACCAGGCCTTAAATATTTCTGTTGCAGGACCTTCGGACAATGCTCCTTCGGATGGGTCCGGAGCCGCTGTGCAGGTACCGGCTTCCGAAGGGGTTTTCAGGCCTACTCTGCTACTAATAAAGGCAAAGGCAAAGACTCCTTCAAAATCAAAGACTTCTACACTGGCCTCTTCTGAACCAGCTCCCAAGTCACAGAAACAGTTGCCTCAAGATGGCGGAGGATTTACTTACTATGATTAGGGGTTCTCATCACCCTCCAGACAAAAGGCCAAGGCAGGATGTTTCTTATGATTTCTCTGATCAGGCTTCTGTTTCCTCAGTTTCTTCTGATCAGGAATTTTCTTTCCCTCCTTATGAGGATTCTGATGCTGAAGAATCCATTCCTTCAGCTTCTCCCCCTGAGGATTTCTCTCTTGGGGAAACTTTGCATGAAATGAGGGAACATTTCCACTGGGAAGGACAGGAGTATTCTGAATCCAAGAAAAGGCTGAGGGAATTTCTTCTTCCCCAACATGGACCCCTGGCTATTCCTCCTGTTTTGGATATTGTGGATGATGCCTTTTCGGAGGCTAACTTAACCCCTGACTCTCTTCCTCCTGCTCCTGTGAAGCCTGATATTACAGGGTTCCTGATTCCCATCAGTTTTTATACAAGAACCCTTCTGCTGACCCTGAAACCATTTCTCAGGGTCCTAAGGGAGCTAAAGCCGCTTCTGCCAGAAATCCTACTACTGAAAAGGATTCTCACTCCTTAGATAGATGGGGCAAAAAGGTGTACACTTCTGCCACTTTGTCCATTAGGGCTTTAAACTGTCAGTTTCATATGTTTAAATACCAGCAATTTCTATTGTCTGTCTTAAAACAAAAGCTTACTTCCATTTCTGCCTGTGCAAAGGATAAGGAATTACATGACTTATTACATGCCACTGAACAAGTTGGGAAGCGTGGTTTACACTGGATTTGATGCCTTGGAGGCTTCTTGTAGGGCTGCGGCCTCTGGCACAGTAATCAGGAGGCATGCATGGCTAAAGGAACAAAATTTGCCTGAACAGGTAAAGGCAAAATTATTGGATGCTCCTGTTCAGCCTAATGTTTTGTTTGGATCGAAAGCTGAAGAGGTGATTAAAAAGATGGAGGATAAGGCGAAATCAGTGCAAACTGTTTCTTACAAGTACAGCCTCCTAGATTTAGCAGGAATTGGCCTTCAAAAAATTGGTCCTTTCCCACTTCAGACAGGCCTCGGAGGGGTAGATACAGACGTTCCCGGAGGGGTAGATACAGACGTTCCAGAGGGAGGCCTCAATCACAAGCTGCTTATAGACCAAGACAGTGGACTGCTTCCACCCCTAGGGGAATCAAATCTCAAAGGAAACAAACTCTGACTTCCTCCGAGAGGGGCTTCCAGGGAAGAAGTTCCTGTAGCCCCACAGAGGGAAACTTTTTTTTTATCAAAATTGGACTCCAATAACCCAAGACAAATGGGTTTTGGATGTGGTTTTAAGGGGTTACAAATTCCATTTTCATACCTTGCCAAGGCCAAGCGGGTGGCCAGACCTTCCAAAACATTAATGGACGGAGGCCTTAAACCAGGTGGAAGCTCTTTTGGCTATGAATGCCAGAGCTGGTTCCTCTTTCAGAGGTGGGAAAAGGGTTTTATTCAAGGCTCTTTCTAGTCCCAAGGAAGCAAAACTCATGGAGACCCATTCTGGATCTGTCCCTCTTGAACACCTTTCTAGAGGTTCCAAAATTCAAGATGCTTATTCTACAGCAGCTACTTCCAATGCTGTCCAAGAATGCATGGATGGTAACTTTGGATTTAAAGGAGGCATATTTACACATTCCCATCAGGCAGGATCGCAGAAAATATCTCTGGTTCAAAGCCGGATCGAGGCACTTTCAATTCTCTGTGCTGCCCTTTGGATTATCTACTGCGCCCAGGGTCTTCACCAAATGCCTGGCTCCAGTAGTAGCTTACTGCAGACTAAAGGGAATTCAAATTTACCCTTATCTGGATGATTCTCATTCAGGCAGACAGCAAGGATGTCTTACTCCAGCATCTAGAATTTGTACAGAACCTCCTCAAATTCCTGGGATTTTCTGTAAACAAAGTCAAATTTGACACCATCGCAATGGATAACTTTTCTGGGTGCACTTCTAAACACCACAACCCAGATGGAATTTCTGACATCTGAAAAACAGTTGCAGCTGGCTTCAACTTTCAGAACTTTGGCAACTTCAACTCCTCTGTCTGCAAGGAAATTCCTGCAGGCTTTGGGTTACATGGCCTCCTGCATCCTTCTCATGCCATATGCAAGACTACACATGAGGAAAATACAGTGGTACCTAAAAAGTGTATGGTCTCAGCATTGCCACAGTTTAGACATACTGATCTCTGTTCTTCCTTGCCTTCAAAAGGAATTTCTTTGGTGGTCCAGGGCATGTGCTCTAAACAAAGGGAAGCCCTTCCGTCTGCCTGATTTTGTTCTCACCATGGAAAGCAAATCCCAGGGAGTATACGAACTCATTCCACCAGAGCTGCTGCCACTTCTGCGGCCTTCCTCAGGGGAGTTCCTACCAAGGATATTTTGGAAGCTGCAACTTGAGTTCAGTGCGTACATTTTCTAAGCACTACAGTCTACCTCTCTACTCTAAGTCTAGGGCAGGCTTTGCCTCTGCAGTCTTGCAGGGCTTTTTAGCTGCCCCTTCCTCTTTGACCACCTCCCTTTCAGCTTTGGGATTCTACCCTACAGTCATGACTGCAACAGTGAAACACGAACATAGTACAGTTGTGTACACGTACCATAAATGTAGATGTTAGAGTGTCTTCACTGTTGCAGTCTGGGTTTCCCTCCCTCCCTCCTGTCCCCTCTAATTTTTACTTTAGTGTTTCCTTTTTTCACCATTCTTCTGAGGTGTATTTGCAAAGGTTATGGGGCCTTTTTCATTTTGGGACTCCTGACATCTGGGGCAAGAAACTGGAGAAGATGGTGTCGGCTGTCAGCTTTGTACTCCTGGTGCTCTGTCAGGGAGCATGGTTGAACAGCCGACGCCAGACCCAGACTTTGGGATTCTGGCCGACCTGGGACTGCCTGCCGGCAGGGGAGAACCCCACAGTCATGACTGCAACAGTGAAGACACTCTAACATCTACATTTATGGTAGGTGTACACAACTGTACTTTGCTTGTATTTGGCAGGAAAGGGAACCACTTTTGGCTTGAGCATGGAACTGACTGTCCCCATGGTCCATCCTTTCAGCTTAAAAAGCCCCCTGCTACCACTGCAGGTAGTCAGTTTGCCTCTGCTGCAGATGGATGACTCCTTTGGCCCGTTGCATCTCAGACCACTAATCTCTTACCCCTGCCCAGATCTTGTATAGCAGGTACGGACTTGAGGGTTAGTTGCATCCTCTGCAGCTTTTGGGTAAGCAAGAGCCACTCTTTTTCAGTCCTGGAAGAGAATGGGGAAGGTTTTCCTATTAGAGCTGTGCCCATGCAATGGTAAGTGTAACACTGGCCCACTTTTCCTGTCACTAAACTTATTTTTTTAGTGGCTTACTGGTTCTGGCTTGGTTAATTTAGGCTGATCCTGTGAAGTAGTTACGAGGGGGAAGATTTCTTTTTCAAGAATTCTGAGTCTGAAAGGAAGATGCAGTGATGGATACAGGTTTTCCTTCTGGTTTCTGACCAGACTAGCTGAGTCTCCCAATGGGGTTCAGTCCCTTAGAAAGTACTAAAAGTTAAAGGATTTTCCCAGAACCTACACACCAGAGGATGTTTCTGCCTGTTTTCCTGATATTCAGCTAACTGCTCCGCGTAATTGGTCTTTATGCTATTATCAAATCTGATCCAGATGCTATTGCTTTAGTTGGACCCTGTGCTGCTAAGCACATGGTTAATTTCAATCCTATTGTTAAAGATGGGGAAGTGTTATCAGAATTTTGAATTGTCAGCAGTGTTTCTTACATCTGCTCTTTTATAGAAGAACCCGATTAAAGTCTATTTTTCCTCCAGTCTGATTAGTGACCTGTTCGTGACTTGCTGCTTCTGGGGGTTATGACCACTGGTACTGTTGAGGTTTGCATGAATGCATTGTCAGACCCTCCCAGATTGAGAGTTTTAAATTTCACCCTTGGGTAGCGATAGTTTAGGATCTGAGTAGAGATGTTTTAAGATCTTCTGCTGCAGAAGTGATCAGTGTGAAAGGGGCAAGCTGACAATTTTTCAGCCCTTGTTTTTCCAGGGAATTTATCCATTTCATCTAAGTGGTGAGTAAAGATGATGAAATGGCAATTGGGGTTCCAAAAAGTCTTGAATCTCCTAAAACAAAGGACAGTCTTTATTCAAGGGACCTTTAAGCACCTTTCCACCCTGGCCCCATTTTTTCCCAGAAAGCCCTAATCTCATTCTCTTGCAACTGTTTTTAGAAAGGGTTCTGAAAATCATTCAAGGTTACAGATAGTCACTTTATCCTCCAGGTCATACTCTCCAGTTCCTGATTGCATGCAGTCCCACGGAGTGCTAGAACCAGTTCCTCATCCTTCCCCATGTAGGGGTGAGTTTCTCTGCATTACCCTTTGGACGATCCACTGCATTGAGTGTCTAGATCCAGTTAAGCTCATTGCAGACTACAGAGTATTTACATTCTTCCCATATTTAAGACTCTGCAAAGATGGATTGTAAAGTCTAATCTCTTGGGGGAGATCCAGCACCTAGCTGGGATTCCAGGAGTTAGTGTATTTACTGCTTCACGCAGCATTTTCCTGGGATGTCAAGTAGACCCCTGTTTCTGTGGAAGAGAAGCCCTTTGAAGGGACATTTATCTAGGTCTATTTCCAAAGGTTTTCCACTTTGACTGCAGTCACTTTGAGGGGAATACCCATGGATTTTGGGTCTCTGAGCATCTGGTTCTTTTGCTGGCAGAATCGTGAGAAGGATTTGGTATCTGAACTAAAAGTCTTTGGTCCTAGCATCAGTCCATTTTATCTTCATTCCCAGCCTTGGGTATTTAATTTTTTCATGGAGACAAGATGTACTTGAATCCAGGTATCCTGCTGCAAAGCATGTAAATCCAGGAAATGCTTGCTCTGATAAAAGCACTAAACTCTCTACCATTGTTGGACCTCTTGAAGTTAAATAAGTCGTGGTATATCAACAAGCAAGGGGAACCAGGTTGCTACCCCCTCACTCTGCAGTCTAGCCATGGTAGCTTGGTATATAACTTTGCAGCACTCTTACTCTACAGTGTCTTAAATTCTGTCAAAATTGTGGCAAGCTGCAAGACCAGAGCAGACCCTCAACTTGACAGATCAGGGGGTCTTCCAAGATTTGATAAGAGTTCCTCAGACCTCTTGCCGCCTCAATCAACTGGCAAGGTTCTGCATCAGGATGCCAAGAAGGCCTGGAACACTTCTATGTGCTTTTCCTCATGTCCAGGGTACTTGTGGGGGGGGGGGGATTCTTTCTGAATCTCAAGACCATTGTGGCGACTCCCTTCTGTCCCAGGTGTCTGATTCTCCCTTTCTAGAAATGGCCGGGGGTAATTACCCCAAGCTTCTTTACAGACTGGATCTAATTACTCTAAGGATGTTATACCCAGACAAACTTATAACTGGATGATGGGGCTTTGATTTCTTGTAGGCCTCTGTTTACTGAGGATATTAAGCAGGTACTAATGGAAGCGAACTTTTGCTACTGTGAAGTGTGGCATATGCCAACAGCATAACCAGCACCCATTCAGGGCTAGCTTTCTGGTTCAAGTTGGTCTCTAGGTTAATTTATTGGCCACTTGAGCATGTTTGCTCACTGATATGAGACTGCACTGAGAATTCAAATGCCCTTTGAAATAGCTTTGGTAAAAGTCCTTCCGAGAACTGGTGGACTCTTTGGTATCTTGTGTTGAAGCTAACACATTTTGGAGCAGTTATTCATTGTGAGCTGGGCAAAGGCAATTTCATTATCTTCAAAAGACCGATGCTTGCCTTATGAAATAAGAATGAAAGTATTGAAGGGCTGAGGAACCTTGGCCCAGGACTTTGGCTTTTTGGAAAGTGGATTGCCTTCCTGAAGCTATTTTTTGAAAGTGGTGTTCTTCCTCCTTAACTTGCTCCTCCCCTACTTTCTCTTTTGCTTTCTTTCCCTTTTCCCCCAGGGGGCTCCTTAACTCCTCTTCTACCTCTAGCCATATAGCCAGGGCTACTGCAACCGTGATGAATATTAATATGGTACAGTTGCATAAAAACAAATACTCAAATGTGTTGGATCACTGCTGCTTAAACTGCTCTTTGCTGTTTCAGACGTGGATATTACTGTTTTTGTCCTTGTTCAGCAGCTGGAGTATTTTATATTCACTAGCACTGTGAAAAAGCAGCCCTTTCTTGGTCTGCTTTCTGTCTTAATTTCACTAATTTTTGCTTACTTTGATAGGTTTGTCAAGTTTGTTCCTGTGTTTTACTCTTCAAGTTTGTTTGCTCTATCTCTAGCTCAAACCTACTCTAGCTGGTTTAGTACCACACTCTAGTTTACACACTCAAGTTACATTCCATAAACATTTTTAATAATGTTGTTTTTTCAGTCTCACTGTGTTCATTGGGTCACTTTTTCTACGTTCCCAGCCAGGGCTCAATCGCTTTGCAAAGCTCAAGTTTACCAGTAGCTTGAGACAAAACCCCTATTCTGGAAACGACCTGGAATTCCCTCAGTTTTGCTGCTGCTTGCTTGTGTTTTTGCTTGCAGTTTTCCTTTTCCTTTGAGCCTATTTTTAACAATTTATATTTTTTACTATTTTTTATTCTTTTTTTATTTACTTTCAAATTTTTTTTATTTCCTGTTATGGTAGTGCTTTGTTCCTACCCTTCTTTTTTTTTTTATTCTCTTGCTTGGCCTAGTTTGGTTTGTGTTCTGTTATTTTCCTTTGGTTTTGTGTTTTCTTATTGTTTGAGTAATAGTTAGAGTGGCCCCTTTTCTGGCCTGCTTGTTGCTGTTTGTGTCTTATGTTACTCTAGTTTATTTTTTGTTTTTTAGTTTATTTGTAGTTTTTAGTTTTTTGATTTTTTTGACTTTTTTTTTTATGTACTTGCTGTTATGGCTTTTTTTATAGTGTTGAGCCTTTTTGTTTTTCTTAGGATTAAGCTTGAGGTTTCAACAAACACTGTGTGGAGGATAGAAGAAACAGACTTGGGGCTGGATTCAAGAAATGTAACTGGTGCAAGATGCAAGTGATGTCCGATGGTTGCCCCAATTTGCAGTATCCTATATCCTTTTGTTTTTCCAAGGTAGGGGTTGCATTGTTTGAAGGAAGCTTTTTGCTTTAGCTTGCTAGATTTTTGCTGAAGCTTTGGTGACTTGGATTTGGAATGAAAGTCTTTCAAAATCTTCAGGAGACACAAGGTTTCTAGAGTCCAAAAGTCAGGAAAAAAGGTTTGAGGATGGACAAATCCCAAAAATCTTTTTTCCAGAGCATCTCTGCTTTAGATTTTGGAGCAGTGTCTTCTGGCTTTTGCTTGAGCAGAGGAGCTCTGCTCTGATCGCACCTTTGGTCCTTCTTCCTGTCTCACACCTTCCTCTCTTTCTCTTCCAGGTCTGGCTCTCTCAAGGACAGACTCTCTGCCTTGCTAAATTTGCAGCCTTGCTTAGAATGACCCCCTGGGCTTGGATTGTTTGGACCCCCCCTGGAAGAGACCTTCAGAGACCCAGAGGGCCTGAGCGTGGGCTCGAGCCAGGGGCTGATCTGGGGGCTCTGCTGGAGCAAAGACCTCTCTGTCTGGCTCTGTGGTTCCACTCTCCTACCACTCTGAGCTCCCCCTCTGGTCTGACTTCATAGGGTGGGAGGAGTCGGTCCAGGAGTGCTTCGTCTCTCTTGCTCTCTTGGTCTGCTCTGCTGAGCCTCAGTCTGAGCGAGCCCATGGTCTGAGGTGGTGTGTGGTTCCTTGGTGGTCCAGACTCCTCATTGACTCAGTCAGCCAGCCAAAGCCAAAGCCAGCCCTACACCAGGTCTGGCCTCTTCCTCCTCCTCCAGAGTGCCTGTCTGCTTCTGCCCTTGCCTCCCAGCCCCAGCGTAGACCTAACCCTCCGGTAGCTGTAGTACAGGGTTCCCCTTGCTCTTCTCTCTCCCCCCAGAGGCCCCCTGAGGTCCCCCAGGAAGAAGGAGATAAGAAGAGACTTTGGACTCCCCACAGGGGTCTTTGGTATCCGACTGCTGACTTGATGGAGTTAGAAGGGATCCCTAATCCCCTCATGGATATCTCCTTTGGAGAGATTTCTATCTTCAGGCAGAAGGGTGATTGGCAGTCCAAAAGAGGATGTCTGTTCTGAAGGCTTTTGGGTCTCAACCTTCCACCTCT
Organism: Protopterus annectens; assembly: GCF_019279795.1. Taxonomy (NCBI): domain Eukaryota; kingdom Metazoa; phylum Chordata; order Ceratodontiformes; family Protopteridae; genus Protopterus; species Protopterus annectens. The sequence goes on from NC_056734.1 coordinate 830,481,296, forward strand.
TGGTAACTCTGCCCTTTGAGCTCATGCAGCTGGTCTCTCCAAGGGCGTGGGAGTCACCAGAGTCCATGAAACCTGTTCCTCTGAGTTCTAAGTTAATTTCTGCCCTTGTTGATGAAGCCTTTGTCCAAACGAGTCCCATTGATGCCATGGTGGCAGCAGCCACCAAAAAGAATGTCAGACTTCCTCATCGATCCATCCTCCTAACAGAGTCCAGGATCATGGATAGATATGGGGAAATCCTGTTTAGTTCAGTGACTTTACACTATATGATCCCTGAACTATTTGATCCATTTCACCAGACTACATAGATCTCCTTAAGGCGTTGGGAGATGCTCTTCAGTGTACTGTAGCGGCTTCCGACAGTTGCCACCCAGCTTGCTACCCTATATTCCATTGTGAACTCTTCCATGCGTCTCATATGCAGCTGATGAGACGAGTAGGGCAGTGGGTACAGGAATTGCTCCAAGACATTCCTGGACGTGTTTTTGTTCCTTTGCGGAGCCCTTTAAGTCTATATTTGTCAACACCCCTTTTGATGCCTCCTCTCTCTTTGGGCCGAAAGTGAAAAACTGACTAGGTGTGAGCAGGAGGGAAAGACTGCCATCTGAGTCTGCTTTTCCACCCCTGTTTGGCCTTGCCCCAAAGGGGAGGGAAAATGTTATTTTGAAAAACCCAAGGAGCCTTTCAGGACACATGGTGAACCCCCCTGTAGGGGCAGAGGGGGATAACAATGGAAGATGCCTCCCTCATGGCAGAGGGGTCCACACCACCAGGGTGACCACTTCTCTGGTCAATGCTATCAGTGCTCCTGAAAGGAGGCCCAACCTTCCTGCTCTGGAGGCAGTCAGTGGTCACAATTTTGTACCCAGACGCCTGGTAAGATGTAGCAAACGACGACTGGGTACAAAGTATTTCCAGAGGGTATTTCATACCATTCTCCACTCCACCCACACCCCCAAGGAGAATCTCGGACCTTCCACCCAGTTACAGGGAACAAGTGACTAGAGGTCCACAAGTTGCTAGAAAAGTCATCCAGCCAGTCCCAGCAGACCAAATGGGATCTGGAACTTAATATTCTTTTTTGGTTCCAAAGAAAACTGGGGACTGGAGACCTATTTGGACCTCAGCAGACTCTACCAATTTGTGAAGAAAAGTTCCGGATGGTGTCACTAGTGTCTCACTTTTTAGGGACAGACAATTGGATGTGCTCAATAGATCTCAAGGATGCGTGCTGCCACATAAAAATGGCCAGGCCATCCAGAGATCTGTATTTCCAGCTGGGAGCCAGTAATCAATTTCAAGCCCTGCCCTTTGGTCTCACTGCAGCCCCCTGTGTGTTCAAATGCATGGCAATGGTCACGGCTCATCTGAGGCAGCTATGATTCCAGGTGTTTCCATACCTAGACGATTGGCTTCTTACCTCCATCACCAGGCACCACACCAGGCACCAACAGATTCACACAAGGGAGTACTCTGACACTCTGCAGTCACTTGGGCATTACAATCAACTCAGAAAAGTCTGCCTTGTCACCATCGCAGCATGTAGTCTTTATAGGGGCAGAGTTAAAACTTCAACACCACTCTAAAACTACCAACCGAGGGTGTTCGCCAGCATGTTATTATCATTGGTGTCTTAAGAACAGAGCACCAGCCGCAGAAGTTTTGAAAGTATTGGGTTTGATGGCTGCAGCGATCTTGGCCATACCATTAGCAAGGAGGCATATGTGGATTCTTCAGTGGCTGCTGTTCACTTAATGGTTTTACCAGGAACTTCCAATGAGTCACATGATTTTAATTACAAAGTCTTGCAAGAGGGGTCTCCAGTGATGGTTTACTTCTCCTTGTAACTATGGGATGCCCCTTTGTACTACCACCTCCAGTAGCCACTGTGACCACAGATGCTTCCCTGATAAGGTGGGGGGTATTTTCATGAGTCTAATCTGCATATCTGTGTTTTGGAGATGAGCGCAGTACTTCTGGCATTGCGGTACTTCCAAGACTTCCTCTAGGGACGATTGCAATTCAGACTGACCCTGTCAGTGGTCTGGTACTTTAACAAGCAAGGTGGGGCCAAGTCTCTCCTCCTTTGCTGAGCAGCCCTTAGTTTGGCAGTAGGCACTCTCCTCCCAGCTCTTTCTGTTGGCAACGCACATCCTGGGGAGAACCAACATAGCAGACTGAGCAGGGCAATTTTCTTGCCGCACGAGTGATCCCTGAGATTGCAGACAAGATTTTCTGCAAATGGGGTTAGCCTTGCTGTGATCTTTTTGCCAGTGACATCAACACAAAATGCAGAAGCTACTTTGCCCTGATTCCCCCTCCGGGAGAAACCCCGAGAGACTCACTCTTACATGATTGGCCTTTGGGTCTCTTCTATGCATTCCCTTCAAGCTCTCTAATACCCAGACGTCTACAGAAAGCAATGTCACTGGGAAGGGTCATCGTTCTTACAGCCTTGCCCTGGCAGATTTGGTTCCCATTTCTTCTTCCTCTTGGAGGATCCATGGATTCTGGACCCAGTTCCAGACCTGGCACATCTGTTGGGGGATCTCCATCCTTAATTGCAGTCACTGAAGCTAACAGTTTGGCTGCTCCAGTTCCTCTCTGCCAGGGTTCGTAACCTTTCTAATGAGACTAGGCAGATCCTCTTGTCTTCCCATAAGCCATCCACCAGAAGATTATATCTTGGCAAGTGGAAGAGATTTTGCATATGGGCTTCTTAGCAGAACATTGATTCTTATCAAGCCCCCTTGACGTCCATTTTAGAATTCTTGACTATGATCTTTAATAAAGGAACTACAGCCGCTAAAGTTCGGTTTCAGTTGGCTGCTATGTCTAAATTTCATCTGAGTGGAAGGGCTAAGCATAATGTCCCACAAGTTGTCAAAGGCCTTTCTTAAAGGAACCTTTCACATGAGGCCTCCAGTGAAAACTCCTCCTCCTTGGAATCTTTAGCTCTTATAATCCCCCCTCCTGTCTGAACCAGCATCTTGTGATTTCGAATTATCATGGAAAGCTATATTTCTGGTGGCTATTGTCTGCCTGCATAGTGTCAGAGGAACCTTGAACTTCCCTCTTGATTTTTCAAGCTGATAGAGTATCTTAGGACAAACCCCTCGTTATTGCCCGAAGTTTGTTTGGAATCTAATATCAAGTCATGGAGTTGCTAGTCTTCCCTTACCATTCCAATAAATTTCAGTCTATGCTGCACAAACTTGGCATTCAGACAGCTTAGATGATATTTGGACAGAAAGATGTTCGAAAATCAGAGCAGCTCCATCTTTCTCTGAAGCCAAAAAAGGTAGACCAGTGGCTAAAGCAATGCTTTCTAAATGGCTGTATTACCTTTGTTTATTCAGTTGCTATGCCCTTACTACAATTAAAGCTCATTCTACCAGGGCAGTTTCTAAATCTTCTGCATTCTAAGCCAAATTGCCCCTTTAACATTTGTGCTGCTGACACTTGGTCTAAACATCATACCTTTAACTCATGAAGTTGGCAGACCTCCAGGGACAGGGCTTCCTTTGGGTCTACAGTCCTGAAGAATGTACTCCTGTGAGCCACCCATGATTGAGGGTGATAGGGATGCTACCCATCAGTAAAGAATGAACGAGATGGAACTCTCATGGAATGTTATGGTGAGTACATAAACTTTTCTGTTACCATTGTTCATGCCACCTCATTTAATCTTCCTATTAGTTTTGAAGAGACTGAGACCAATGTAAACAGTGTACATTTTTGAAGCATTTAAACGTAACATCCTATTTGAACACTGGATTCAGTTTTAGCTAGCCCTTCCTCTCAAACCCCCCCCCCCCCCCCTTTGGGGAAGAAAAGGCTTGTAAAGGTGTTCACTTCCTGCTTAGACTTGCAATGGGCTACCTCTTGTGAATGTTCTTGCGCTAAAAGCATCGATCACTTCATCCCCACCAAACTATGGCTCATGATAGCAAATTGCCATGGAAATCTGCCAGCAAATGATTCCCATTTTTACCCAGAAAATTGTGATCAGACTGAGCCAAAGTTCTGCGCTGTAGTGTAGTTACCAAATATTTAAGATTTGGTTTAAAATAGTCTAGCAAACTTTGGTGCAATGAATAAGCATTCATTTTTGGATGTAAAGCTCTCCAGCCATCTGTTAACTGTTTCATCACCCCTGTAGCCTCATGCTCTCTAAGCAATCTACATTAAATTTCTGGTATTGCATCCATAATCAAATATGCTGCAGTATTAAAATCAGCTTTCCATAGTTTTTAGACTAAACCAAAAAAAGGCAAATAGAGTACCTGTGCATCTAGCATTCATATCTTGAGCGAAGAATATACCTGCTGCAGTGAGGATGACCCTAAGTTTCTAAAACTTTAAAAAAAAAGTAAAATAGGGTATACTGGCTTAATTTAACCACTACTAGAGCAACAGGGTTGTGCAACTGTTAACGTCGCCTCACAGCAAGAAGTTCTTTTGTGGAATCTAAATGTGGAGGAAAACAGATGTGCCAAGATATGCAGGCGGTGGGTTGGGGATTCTAAATTGCTCATGTCCATAGATGTGGGTGCATGTGTGATGTGGCAGACCTAGCAACCAAGTTGCATCTCCCCTTTTTGTGAATTAAAGGTAGCTTTGGCTTTGTGCTTTTGCGTTTAACTTGGGAGAAGGGTGTAAAATCTGTGCCAAGCTGGTTTAAGGGCCCAAGCAGTCCCCTTAGACTAATGCACACTCGGTTGTAATCAGGATTTGCCCACAGTTTCAGTTTGATCACACTACTGAAAGACCAACCATGGGTAAATCTAGATGACACCCCAGTGGATTACTATTGTGCAATGATAGTTGCAGGTTTACTGTCTCTAATTTGTCTTCCCTATTGTCGTCTACTGTAGGCTGCTGTACTGCACATGCATATGGGACCTGAATTCCCATACATGCATGGTACAGCAGTGCAAGAGAAGCAACAGAAGAGAACTTCTGCTGTTTTTAATGTTCAAAAATTGGGATTTGACAAGGGACAGCCCAGAAATGGAAAATTTTGAAAATTTCTGTAGTTTGGCAGAACATACCAAACTTTTGCTATCCCCCAGCATATGTCAGGAAAGTCTCTAGCTGCTCAGTGGTACTTCAGCAGATGGAGTTTGGTGTATGATGGATTTAGAACTGGCAGACTAGCTGTGCTGTCCAGTCTACATTCCTTTGATTAGCAGTGAGCAGTTATTGTGCAACTTACCTTTGGGATTCCCACCCCTCAGGCACACACTATACTCCAGTCTGCTTTGCTTTACTGCACCAAGTACCTTTGCTCCTGACCATTATTCACAATCTAAAAACATGATGGAACCCACACAGTTAAAGGAAGTCACCTCCAGCAGCAGACCCATAACAAGTAGCACTCTAAAAGATCTGTCCTATGACCTCTACTGCTATCTTTCTCCAAATTACAAGCTAAAACCAAGGGACTGTGGCCGACAGTTTGACAGCTGCAAACTGGGTACACTTATAGAATCTCCAGTGTCTGCATCCTTCAAGAAGGTCTTATGCAAGTAAATGACTAGTGCCAAAGTCATGGCCTCAAATTCAATGCAAAAAGTGTCCCTTTTGGTAAGTGTTCTTACAAATTACCACATCAGTCAATGGCAAAGACCCTAAGTACTCTGTGGTGAGATCTGGGTACTCTTGACAGCAACCTTGCCTTTAACAATGTTACCACAGTGGTAAGTGCTTTCTGTGTGGCTCAACTCCTAAGTAAAGGCATTGCCTCAAGAAGTCATCCTCTCCCTGTTCTCTGCTAATGGAGTAAAACGCCTCATTTGGTATGTACCTTTCAAAAGTACCTGCAGCAATTGGAGACTATAAAGGTTCCTCACATTGAAAATTCAAAATCTTCAGCTGCCCTATGTGGATTGGTTGAAGTCTCACTTTTTCATACAGACTACTCTGGTAATCTCTGACCCTGCTTTATTAGAAATGCTGCTTAATCACAAGTCAAATAGCACAGGTGTTGGCTGCTCTAAGGACCTAAGCCTGGTATGTGACCTCAATATAACCTGCTGGAAGGACTGATCAGTTTCCCAGAGGTTACCACACCTTTGGAGTAGACTTCACTCAGGCCACCCCATTGGCCCTCTTCAGGCAGTTTGGACGATTGGGTGGGTAAATCCAAATTATTTCCATTTCCAAAGAGATGTATCAATTGGATCCAGAGTGACCGGGAAGTAAGACTAATTTGGCTTTCTTCAAACAGCTCAGGTGTTCCAACTACCATAGCCTTATTTTTGAAACACCTGGAACATCTCAAACTTCACAATTTGTGCTTTTTGTGACTTCAGCTTCCAGAGCTGTAGCTGCAGCTTGAGGACTTTCTCTGTCCAAGGATAAGGATGTGAAGGTGAAGCTTCCAATCCTCTCTAGAGCCAAAGTATAAAGACCTTGGAAAGCTAGGGTGCGGTGGGAAGATTCCACCATCCCATTTCCATGTATAACCGTTTTCTCAATGGCTGTGCTGCCATAGGCAAGGTAAAGGAACAGACTAAATGTAGAAGGGCCATACTTGATAGCATGGAGAGAAGATGGTATTCCTTCAGGGCTGCATTCTCCCCCCCCCCCCCCAAAGTAAGCAGCTGGAACTACTGCAGCATCTTAACACAAATGCCCACCCTAGCTCTTAACCTCTTCCCATAGTACTCCATTTTCCATTGAGAATTCATTTGCCTTTTGTTCCTAGCACTGACCAATTAGTCTCCTTATTCTCAGTTAAAGGAGACTTCGTCACTGGATGCTAGTCCTCAGAGGTCATAGGCAGCTGCAAAAGCACAAATTCAGTCCCATTGCATGGTTCTCCCTTCCCAATGTCTTAAGACTTCCCCCCTAAAAAGAACAAGAGTGGGACTGAAGGGTGGGTGGTCTGTGATGAAATGTAGAATGCTGGCATAAGCTGTACTAGCTCTCCTAAACATTCCCTTGAACCACCTCTTCACATTCCAGTGTATGGGACTTTTTTTTTGGAGGCAGCACAAACTGTTTCTGCAGTGTTTGCATTGGCCTGAATGGCACACTCCAGGCCCATGGGTATTCATGGCTACCTCTGCTTAAACAATGGCTTGTCAGGCCCAGTAAATTCCAAAAGCTAGGTTAGCTGTTTGAAAGTCATGTTGTCTATGCTTCTGTTTAAACTTGTTTTACTGTGAACTTTTACTTTTTTGGGGGCAGGGGTAAGTGTTTTAGTTTACTTCCTTTTTGGAAGGTTTAATTTTAGGAGACTGCTGTGGTGCCTGTCAGCAGTAATTGGTAAAACGGGCAAGTTGCCAACTGCAATGGATGCTATTTGGCTATGGTGGTCTCTTTTTTTATTGGGTAACCTGATGTAGTCCCTACAACCACCATGGATTGAGGCTAGCCACATTCTCTGGCTGTAGGATTGCTCTTGGCAGGCAAATTTATTGGCAGTACTAGAAGTGGCAGAGAATCTGTCTAGCTCTACCCATCCCTAATAAGGTAACTTCTGTCATTCCTGGGTCTGCCTTCATCAGTTACTGCCAGAAAGAAAAATAATTTGTCATTACCCTTGCATAGGAGTCATTTGGGCTTTGCCCAGGGTTTGGTGCAGGCTGACCCTCTACTCCTTTCTGGTAAGTTATCTTTTTATGAAGTGATGAGATCAAGGCTTGGGCAATGATTTTGAAGGGTTCTTTTACTGTTTGTGGGTAAAGCATAATAGTTTGAGGTGCAAATCACTAGAATTTACAGAACCTATTCCTGTTCAGTCTGCTTTGTGGGATGCTTTTTGCAGCCTGCTGCCACTAAGGCACTTGTCTTTAATCTTGGATCTGACTCTGCACCTGTTGCTTTAGTGACTAGCTGCTGGAAATTGTGCTCTTCTAAAATTAGATTTCCCATTTGTGAAGCTCTTATTGGGCATACGAGTAATGTTTGTAATCTTTGGGTAGTCAAGACACAGGCGACATTGTTTGAAATGTGGCTGTACTGATACCATTTCCAGGGTTACTGCCACTGTCATGAGTCTTGGCTTTGTGTTCTCAAAGCCTCCCAGAAGATTTGACATTTACTTGGGTGGAGCGAATGGATCTACAGAACCCATTTTTAGCAGAGGCCAAGGTAGAAAAGCTCCACTTACAGTGCAATGCAAATACATTGTAGTCCAAAAACAGTACAGGTGACATGAGGAGAAAATGGAACATCTTAACATCTGGATAATGCTATAGAATTTAGACTGTGCTAGTCATTCTAACACTGTAGTAGAAGTGTAGAAATGTAGTCATTCTAACACTGTAGTAGAAGTGTAGTACAGTGTGGCTACAGTACATGGAAAAATGGTTTCAAGAAAATAGTTGTGCAGAAAGGTAGTGAGAATTGAGAATAGTCAATGCAGACTGAGCAGTGGTTTAGAAACTGGCGGAGACATTAGGATCTTGTAGGCTGTGAAGGAGTGAGATGCAACAAAAAAACTAGTGTGGAAGTGCTAAGCATTAAGCTGGATTTACAGGAGCAGAGCCATGTATTGATATATTTTAGAGGCTTTAAAGCATGTTAGGCTAGGCATAGACCTGGTAGCCAATAGCTAGTGAATTCCAAAATTTAGACACTGAATACAGAAATGTGATTTTGGTTTTGAGATGGCTGAGATTTTTATCTTCTGATTTGTTGGGATCTATTTGGTGTATAAGGTGACTAAGTTAGGTAAGGCAGGGCAGTAGGCTTGAAAAAGGTCTTGTCTAACGCTGGAAATGTCAAACGTCATATGGTCGAGACCATATGTTCAACATTTCAAGAGGTCGAAGGTTGACGTAATGGTGCCATACAGTGCAGAATGGGAGAATTTCCATTTTCTGCACGGATACATCGGAGTTGGTATATTTAAGTATGGGGGTGGGGGGTGCATGGGGGGCTTGCCCCCTGCTCACACCGGTAAGGTATGTTTTTTTTTCTTTATTGTATGTTCGAACTTTGAAATGTCTACCATATTATCGAACATATGTTCGACATTTTGGAAGTTTGAGTGTGACACTTGAAAGGTTGTGCAGAGTGGATAGCTGAATAAAAGCAAGTTGGTTCTGAGTTTCAAGCCAGTTGAATGTCAAAATGGGTTCTTCTGGACCTTCTGCTTCAGAGGTCATGAGTGCCAAATGTCTTGTATTTTTTTCAGCATTCAAAGTTTATCAATAGACCCTCTTTAGACGCTTGCTGGAATTGTTTATTCTTTTTCAAGTGAAGTAATGCTGTTTTGCTTGAAAAGCAAGCAGGAACCCCAGAACAAGACTGAAGAATTTCATACTCCACCCTCCTTGTACTTTTTAATACGTCTACAGTCAGCCTCCATTTCTCTAGTAACTTTTTTTTTTTTTTTTTTTGACAGATGTGTTCAGTCTAACCCAGGGGTATAGAAGTCAGTTGAAGTCTCTCACATTTTCAGGGGTGCTTTCTCTCGCCAGACCAAACTCTGTCCTAGTCATCCATCATATGCTTGCTCCAAGTAGTTTTGGAAGCTGTGCCTTTCAGCCAGGGAAGTTTTGACTATCTGAAACCAAAAAAAAAACTTTTTTAGACCAGCTCTGGATGTTTTCTGAACCAGTTTGTAATGGGACAAATTCCAAAATGTCATTTCGCACCTTGTTCCCATTTCATTTTTCTCTTCACCTTGGATTTGAGATGCGGATCACATGGCCCAAAGAAAAATGCTGAGAAACTAGTGTTCAGGCTGTCAGCTGTTGTGGCTGGCTGACTTTCAAAGTGTCAGCAATCTTTCACTTGGCTAAGGGTTCTCCACAGATTTTTTTTTTCAGGCTCATTCTCATTTTCCTGGGTGTATCCTAGACCCCCCCCCCCTTTTTTTCTAATTACTGCAACTAGGTAAAACCTGTTGTGTTCCTGGAGTTTTCCACTCTCGTCACGGTTCTGGGTCTGTCTGATACTATCAAGGCTCCACATTCCAGATCCTATGGTCCCAGATTCTGGTTTTGGAATTTGTGAAAAGGAAGATTGAGGCAGTTTATCAATTTGCATCTCCATTGTCCTCTTCGCCTGCAATCTGAGACTTGTCAGCCATTGCTTGGAACATTGTCGATGGGTGCAAGTACAGGGTTTTTTGGGGGGGGGGGTGGCTCGGGTATTCTCTTAAAATGTCCAACTCTTCCAGTCTGTGGTCCCCAGTACATCACAGGTTTGGTCTGTAAACTCTTGTAGATGTGCATAAGCAAGGTGAACCAGAAATTGCCTTCTCTGCACTTTCCATGGAAGCCTGGGATATAGCTTTTCAGGACAATCTTAAGGTGCAGGTATTTTGCAGAGTATCACTATGTGGGAACAAGTGGAGTTCTAAAGCAGTTGGTAAAGTTGCACTTCACGACTCCATGCAGTAAGGCCTGGAATACTGATGCTGTTTGGACGGGAATATTCCTGTTTGCTTTTCCGTAACATCTGCTGATCTAGAGCAGTTCTGAAGGATTTAGACTAGTGTTGTGGTGATCCTAGGCAGCAGTGGATGTCCTGATGGAAATCCCTTTTGCAGTAATCTTAAGTTATCATTGCTGTCTGGCTTGTGTTGTACATGTAGCCTCTGCTTGCAAGTGTAGGGGTGTAGCCTCTGCTTGCAAGTGTAGGGGTGTATATATAGGTGTACAAGCATAATTCCACAGGCTCTCTTCGCCAGCCCAAATGCAGGTCTGGCTGTAGTCGTGGCTAGGGGCAGTTTCCACATTGGGCACCTGTTTTCTCTGGATGTGCAGCACGTATTAATGAAGACCAAGCCTGCTACTAGGAAATGGCGAATGGAAAAATGTTCTAGTTGGTTCCAGGAGGAGGGGCACACCCTTGCCGATGTATTCCCTCTGTCTTGTGTGAATGTTTTTAATGTGGTATACGTACCAGACTTACTAAAGCAAGTGTTTCCTTTATCTTAACTTTGCCAAATTACTCTCTGGCTCAAGGTGACTTGAGGTTCTTAACCTGGAGAGTTTATTGCATGCCCTTTGGCTAATTTGTCAAGTAGGGTTTCCATAAATCTTTCCCACCTGATTTAGTGTCTAGGTAGGAATATCTTTAAGAACACTAAAACAAGGGAAAATGGATGCATTCCCCTGACAGTTGTGTACTGTCTTGACTATCTTAATTTCTGATTCAAGAAATGATTCAAGAAATGAACTGAAGGTGCAAGTCAACCTGTGAAAGCACATTTACAAATGGTTGGCGTCCTATATTGCACCACTGTGACAAGGCAACTCCAAGAAGGGTCAAGGCTGCTTCTGCAGAGGCCTCTGCTTTGTGTATAGCCTTTTAGGAAAGACTGGATTCTAAAAATGTTGAAGCATCAAATTTGCCCAATGTATTTTCACTACAAACTGAATTCCTTCTCCAGGTCCGGCTTTTTTATGGGCTTCTGGGTCCTTGTCCCTCTTAGTCAAAGTTCTGGTACCCTGTGTAGCTAAGGCTACTACAGCAGTGTTCCTAAATATGAACTTGGTACAGTGGTGTAAGTGTACAATAGCAGATGTTCTAATGATTGCTGTAGCTGCCACTCCCTCTCCCCATATTTTACTTGCCAGGAAGTGGTACTCCTGGCATTGATCTTGGGGCTTTAACATTCCCCCTATTGTCATGAAAGCTCTGAAGGGGGTTGCCCAAATTTTACACTAGCCAGCTCTGAATGCTACTTGCTTTTCTCCGTGATACTACTGGATGGTGTAAGCTGGTGACAGCTGACTGGGCATTTGAAAGGTGCCTTGAAGCTTTGGAAACAGTGTGCATCCTGTCAAGGATAAACACCTTAAGGTTACTGCAGCAATAATTGAACGTCTGTTACTGTTGTAAGTTTACTTACAACTGTACTGTCCTTGCCACCCCAAAAGTATAACTGGGTGTTAAAACTTTGTTTAGCTGTCATATTGCATTATCAAATGGTATGGCTTTGTCAAACTACAGCTTCTAGAGCAGCTGTACAATTTTTAAAAATACTTCACTGGGTGACCATGTGTTTGCAGCAATATGGGCACAGTTTTGCAAAGGTACTTTAGTGATTTTAGGTCATCCTTCAGGGCAGCTGTCCATCTTGAAGGCCATCAATCATGCCATGCTTGGGTGTCTGTCCCAGTGGTAACAGATGAAACTCCAAATTCCAGATGGTAATTTATTGATACAAGTTGCATTGCCAATTTTTGGTCAGTTTCTGCTGTGTCCATCTGTTTTTCAGGCCAACAGATTTGGAGGTGGGTCCTTGGGTGCTTAGTACTGTGGATAAAAGGGAGAGGTTAAAATAGCAAGGGTAGGTAATGGGGGAGGGGACTTCATTTTTTTCATCTAGGTGAAAATGCAGGTCTTTGTGAGGTGTCAAGATTTTATAAGCATCACCTGACAATGCAGTTGTAACTGCAAACCAATTGAAGTCCTTCCATTTCAAGTCTTTTTAATCCTTTTAGGCATAAGTTTAAAAAGCTCTTTAATTGGGTGTTCTAGTTAATGCAGCCCCTCGTAGTATGATCTGAGGCACCCCTGCTTTGTGATCATAAAGGTAGAGTTGGTAAAGTGGCTGGCTACTGCTCAAGTTTCCAAGCAGGTGCTGAATGCTTTTCTACCTGGTTACTAAATGGCATTGACACTATTGTAAGTACTAGTAGCAGAAGATGGCCAGGATTTGAAGCTGAAGCTTTCTGCTCGTCAGTGTCTTAAATTTATGCGAGTTCATTCCTTTGCTAGCTTGTTGTGGAGCTTTAACAATGTTTTTCTACCATTCTCTTTACTGAGGCTATGTTGAATGTTTGGTTGAAACTGCCTGTGCTGATGTAATCTTTTAAGATTGTACCTGACCGAATTTTTTCAAGAAATGGTATTTGTACCAAAAGGTTGAAGTTCTAAATGGATCCCAGGCAGTGTAGTGCGCTCTGGACGTCCAAAATGAAGCATTCATTACCAGCAAACAAAATGCTGGTTTAGAGTAGAGGGGTAAGGGAAAGCAAAGGCCAGTGAGTGTATAGGAATGTAAAACTAACTGTTGGTACAAATGGTAATGTTCTTCGTCTTCCCTTGCTGCAGTCCTGACTATTGGGTATAGTCCGCGTCCCAGTCGGCCCGAATACCAGAGGGTCATCTCAGTCTTTTGCCGCATGGTCCGATGCAGAAGCAATTTTGCGAGTGCAGGTTGGCGTTCTGAGATTTTCGAAGCGGAGTTTCAGACCGAAACAGAGTTGGCTAAGTAACCCGTTGGGAACATTTTGGTTTTTCTTGCCTCAGTATTTAACGGATGTCAGAAAAAGTGAATAACTGTATTTCTTGTGGGAAGCAGATACGCATAGGGATTATCATACATTGTGTATACCTTGTTTAGGGCCTGAGCACGGCGTTGTTGGTTGCCGCTCTTGTGCTAGATTTAACAAGCACTATTAAGAGGAGGCTTGATTGTGCTAGGTTAGTGTTTGGGAAGTAATATGCCGCGGATGCGCTTCATCAAGAAGCGCAAGGACAAAACAGTGAAGCCTAGGGTGAGGAACCGGCAGTCCTCAGGGGAGCCAGAGGTTTTGCCAGGAGTCCCTATGGAGTCTCCGACAGATACTTTACTGTTACAGGATGTGCCCTCTCAGGAGGTAGGCCAGGCTGAGGGGGCTTCTCAGGTAACTGTTCTTCCCTCTCTTCCCAAGGTAGTTAGGGCCTCTCCTTCTGTTGCCAAAGCTTCTTTTAGAGGTAGGCCAAGTTCAGCTTCTGTGGGGGCTTCTCCTAGCATTTCGGGCTCTGTGCCTAAGAAGCATATGCTTACAATGGCAGAAGATTTGATTACTCTGATTAGAGGTTCTATGCCCGCCTGATAAGAGGCCTAGGGTGGAACAGGAGTTTGATAGTTTTGAACAGTGTTCACAGGCTTCAGAGTCTTCTGTGGAAGACTTGCAAGAGTTTCCTACTTATTCTGATTCTGATGTGGATGATTCCACTCCTACAGCTTCTCCTCCTGAGGATTTTTCATTTTCAGAGACTCTTCACTCCATGAGGGAGCACTTTAAATGGGAAGGCCAGGATTACTCTGATTCCAGGAAAAGGCTTAGGGAATTCTTGTTTTTACCCCAGCATAGGCCCTTAGCTATTCCTCCTGTGTTGAATGTGGTGGAGGATGTTTTTGCAGAGGCCTCCCTGAACCCTGACTCCTTGCCTCCTGCTCCTGTTAAGCCTGATAGGTATTATAGGGTGCCCGAAGCTCATAAGTATTTGTTTAAGAGTCCTAGGGCGGACCCAGAAACTGTTTCTCAGGGGCCTACAGGTGTTAAAGCTTCTGTGGTTAAAATTCCTGTACCCTCTGATAGAGGCAAGGGCTTTGGATAGGTGGGGTAAGAAAGTATATACTTCTTCCACTCTAGCCATGAGGGCGTTGAATTGTCAGTTTCATATGCTGAAATATCAGAATTATCTCCTTTCACAATTGAAATCTAAGGTGGATGCTTAGGTATTGAGTGTAAAGAATTGCTGGATTTGGTTCATGTGTCTGAACAAGTGGGTAAGCATTCTTTGCAGTGTGGTTTTGATGCTGTTCAGGCCTCCTCGAGGGTGGCTGCTACTAGTTCTGTTCTTCGCAGACATGCCTGGTTGAAGGATCAGAATTTAGCTGAGCATGTTAAGACCAGGATTTTGGATGCTCCTTTACAGTCTGATGTGTTGTTTGGACCGCCTGTGGAAGCAGTTTTAAAGAAAATGGAGGACAAAGCTAAGTCTATGCAGACTGTTAAAGATTTTGCAGGTGCAGCCTCGAAGTTTAGTAGAAATTGGCCTGCTAAGGGGTGGACATATCCTGCTTATGGTTCCCAGTCTAGGGGTAGGTCTAGGCGTGGTAGGGGCAGGGCTCAAGGTTCGTTTAGGCCTAGATCAGACAGTTCACCTGCTCAGACTTCTGGTGAGGGCAGGGTCAGTCCTTTGCAGAACCAATGACCTGCCTTTTCAGCTGCCAGTGGATTCTCGTCTGGCAGCTCCTTTGGGAGGAAGATTGTCTCTTTTCAAAGAAAATTGGGATTTAATCACTCAAGACAGATGGGTGCTGGATATCATTCATCACGGTTACAGATTTTATTTCCACACAATGCCTCCTTTCAAAGGCATGCCAGATGTTCCTCCTCCACAAAGAAAAGAGGCTCACAAGCAAGTTTCTCAGTTACTCCAGATAGGGGCCATTCAGCCAGTCCCTGTATCAGAAAGGATTTTATTCTCGCCTGTTCCTAGTACCAAAGAAGGGGAACACGTGGAGACCAATTTTGGATTTATCTATCCTCAACACTTATCTGGACATTCCCAAGTTCAAGATGTTGACATTACAGCAACTGTTACCTCTGCTGGGCAAGGATCACTGGATGGTAACTTTGGATCTCAAGGAAGCTTACCTTCATGTGCCTATAAGGCTAAGTTGCAGAAAGTATCTAACTGGAGATTTTCATTATCAGTTCTCTGCATTGCCCTTTGGCTTATCTACAGAGTATTCACAAAGGTTCTGGCTCCAGTGATAGCTTACTTCAGGCTTCAAGGCATTCAAATCTATCCTTACTTGGACGACTGCCTGATTCTGGCTCAAGAAAAGGAAGACCTTCTACAGCATCTGGAATATGTCATAGCAGTGCTAAGATGCCTAGGGTATTCTGTGAGCGAAATAAAGTCCAGTCTAGTACCCTCTCAAGACATGTGCTTTCTGGGTGTGAGACTGAATACAGCAGCCCAGATGGCCTTTTTAACCCCGGACAAACAAAAGAGTCTGTCACTTTACTTCCATCAACTATCTCATCAGTCCGTGCTGACTGCAAGGACAGTCCTTCAAGCATTAGGGTTCATGGCATCTTGTATTCTGGTGCTTCCCAAAAACTGCATATGAGGAAGCTGCAATGGTATCTCAAAATGTATGGACACAGCACTGCCAAGATTGACACTGTCATTCACATAATACCTTGCCTTCAAAAGGAATTCTTGTGGTGGGCTCAGGAATGTCACC
This sequence comes from Protopterus annectens, assembly GCF_019279795.1. NCBI lineage: Eukaryota > Metazoa > Chordata > Ceratodontiformes > Protopteridae > Protopterus > Protopterus annectens. Next base: position 830,497,245 of record NC_056734.1, read on the forward strand.
TAAACAAGGGACTCTCTGTGACCCGGCCAGAGGCGAGTCAGATTTTAACGACAGATGCCTCGGACACTGCTTGGGAGCTCATCTAAATGGAAAGTGGATACAAGACAAGTGGCCTGCCAGACTACAGCATCTACATATCAACATGAAGGAGATGTTAGCAGTCCAGTTTGCATTGATGGCTTTCAAGGAGTTACTTCTTCCAGGGCAGGTGTTGATTCTAACAGACAACACAACTGTCATGTGGTACATCAACAAGCAAGGGGGAACACATTCTTATCCTCTATGCAGGCAAGCAATGATTTTATGGGAGACTGCTAAGCCTGCGACTGACTCTTCAGGCAAGGTTTCTGCCAGGAGCACAGAACTCCCTAGCAGATGTATTAAGCAGACAAATCATGGATCCCCACAGTGGAAACTGGATCTTCATGTATTTCAGAAATTGACAGTGTCATGGGGAACTCCAGACATAGATCTGTTCGCTTCTCCACTAAACCACCAGCTGCCAAAGTATTGCACAAAGGGGTTTCATCACACAGCTTGGAAAGTGGATGCTCTGTCTTTCAGTTGGAAAAACCTTCATGTCTATGCCTTTCCACCTCTGCCTCTTCTTCCAAAGGTATTATTAAAGGTCAGACAAGACAGGCCAAGGATGATTTTGATAGCTCCAGATTGGCCTCGGCAACACTGGTACCCACTTCTAAGGAGTCTTGTAAAGAAGCCTCCATGGCCTTTACCTCTGATTCCTCATCTGTTATCTCAGAAGGACGGTCATCTGCTCAATGTCAAGCTTCAATCTCTTCATCTCACAGCTTGGCATATTCTGTGTTGAAGCACAGCAGGTCTCAGCTTCCTCAACAAGTTTTAAATGTGATTATGGAAGCTAGAAGGCCTAGTACTAGGAGAGTGTACATGAAAAATGGAAGAGATTTTTATTTTGGAGTACAGCAAAGAATTTGGAGATTTCAGAGCCTAATTTGAGTGTGGCTCTTCAATATCTTACTGAATTATTGGACAAAGGTTTGTCCTTCTCTTCCATAAAGATTCATGCTGCAGCAATTTCAGCTCACTATGATTGTGACCCACCTTTGTTTTCGCATCCTTTGTTCAAGCAGTTTCTTAGAGGGGCAAAGAATATAAGACCCAGAGCTCCTACTCCTGCTTGGGATCTCAATTTTGTGTTGGAAAAACTTACTCTACAACCTTTTGAGCTTGCAGCTACTGCTGAATTGAAATATTTGTCATGGAAGACTGCTTTTCTGTTGGCTATTACTTCTGCAAGAAGGGTGTCTGAGTTGCAGGCCCTTATGGCAGTAGAGCCCTTTTGATTTTCCATAAGGACAGGGTTTCATTACGTACTAATCCTTCCTTTATGCCTAAGGTGGTTTCTAGTGTGGCTTTAAACCAAACTATTCATTTGCCTACGTTTTTTGCAGATCCTCAAAATAAGGGGAAAAGATTTTGCACACTTTAGATGTACACAGGCAATTGCGTTATTATTTGAGCAGGACTAAGAATTTTAGGCAGTCTCAGCAGTTACTTGTTTCTTTTGCTTTGAGTTCACAGGGCAAGCCTGTGTCAAAACAAACTATTTCTAGGTGGATTGGCTTTTGCATTGCATTTTGTTATTCCCATCATGGCAAAGAGGTTCCAGCTGGGATTAGGCCTCATTCCACTAGGGCTACTGCCACTTCCACAGCATTTCTAAGGGGGGTGGCAACTAAGGATATTCTGGAAGCAGCTACTTGGAGTTCAGTGCATACTTTCTCTAGGCATTATCACCTGCCTATATACTCTAAGACTAGGGCTGGTTTTGCCACAGCTGTTTTACAAGGCATGTTGTCAGCTCCTGCTACTTTATAATTTGCCAGCCTCCCTTACCTCTGCTTTGGGATTCTACCCAATAGTCAGGACTGCAGCAAGGGAAGACTAAGAACATAGTACAGTTTTGTACCTACCATAAATGTAGATGTTATTCCACCCTCCCTCCTTCCCTCTGTGTTTCGGGGTGGTTGTGTAGGTGAGTTTACATGCTTATATTTTTTGTATATATTGTTGTATATATTGTACATGCTTTTTGGTGCAGGTTGTTTTTGGGACTTGTCTTTTTGGGTCTTCTGACATCTGGGGCAAGAAAAGACTGACGGTCATGCGCATTAGTACCCCTGGTATTCGGGCCGACTGGGACGCGGACTATACCCAATAGTCAGGACTGCAGCAAGGGAATCCTCGAACATCTACATTTATGGTAGGTACAAAACTGTACTTTTCTACAGAATGGGGGTGGGGTGGGGCAGCACAGTGATGTGGCTAGCAGTGAAAGTGAGTAGGAAGGAATTGAGGAAATCCTAGAGCGTTTTGTGCGCTAGGATAGGATGCTACCTATACTGAGCAAAGGTGAGATCACAAGGATCCAACACTTGTTGGTGCCAACCTCAAAGCTGTACCAGATCCAAGGCTGACTTCCCTACCCATAATTCCCTAGACTGTACCTCAGATGCTTGGATATTTGCCAGTGTAAAATACAGACGTGCATAGCGCTCTCCAGCAGTGGGTTACATTTCTTGCTGCATCTTTTCTCCTACAGGGAGTTTCTCTCATTCGTGGTGTTACAAAACTTTGTATACTGTTAAGGATTTATATTGGCCTAGTTAGCGTAACTGTTTAAAAGTTAAGTACTTGAGTGTCTAATTATAAAAAAATGCTTTTCATTGTAAATTTAGGATGTTAGAATCCACTGGGTTTAGAGTGCTGAGTGGGAGTACAAACTTCCACCATGGGACCCACACTTGCAAATCTTTGGCATCTTTTAGTACCCTGGTTCACTAGAAAGGAAAAGCTGGTTTTAGAGGCTGCTGGCACAGACTGGCTGCTACTTCTCCTTGGGAAGACTAATAGTCTACAGGTTAAGAAAAGACCAAACATAACTGAGAAGGGGAAAGGAGCAAGTCTTCCGCTAAAATTTCAAAGCAAAGGTCTCCAGGGCAGACGTTGATTGGCCCAGACTCAACGATTCCTAGGAGTTTTGGAACACACTGGCCCAGTCATATTCTCCCAACACCAGCTACTCAATGGGACCAGTGAATTCTGGACATTCACAAATTTGGCCATCTTTGGTAGCAACAGCCGTTTGATCTAGAAGCCTCCCAGAACTCCACATTGATAGGATGTTGAAGTTTTTGAGCGTGCACAGCTTGGGGTTATCCTCGTACCATCCCCTGGGAAGGTATTGACTGCTGGCCAACTTGGCCTCCCTTATTGTAATCCATACCAACTTGCTGCTTTGGGATCAGTTTTGGAACCAGTTGGAGCAGATTTGTCTCAGCTGGAGCTACTTGTCTCTACCAACTGTCTCTTCTGATCCAATGCCTTCAGATCAGGATGGGGCTGAGCCAAAGCACTGGCACAGTTTCAGGGGAGGGGTGGTGAATAAAATTTTTCTTCATAGATTAGTACTGGGCTTAACCGCCTTTGCAAGCCATTTTAAGCCTAGCCAATTATCCCTTGTGAGACTCTAACCCTGCACCTTGTGTTTGTAAGGCAAACACCTTAACCATTAGGCCACCCTCTGAACACTCCTTCTTATGGCTTCAGCTGGACAGCTAGGATCTGAGGTATTTAACTCCTGTCTGATTTGAGCAGTCTACTGCTCCCCTAGGTCAGGTGCCAGAAAACTGACATACAAGTAGAAACATCTAGAGACTTCCCCAGAGTCTGGCTGAAGATACTGACGTAAGTAATGGGAGGGTTCCACATTCTCCCTCACTGCAGTTGTCTCCTTTGTAATCTGAAACCGGGTTGGTTGTCAAAGATCCTTTGGATGATTCTGTATTCTTGAAGGACTTTGGTTACAGAGCAGCGACATCCTTGGTACCTCACATTAACCCACATATTGGTTTTATGGCTCACTGGGCATAGGACTGGTGGATCACATCCCTAAGAAAGCTGACAATATTTGCACAAACAAGCATTGGAGTATCTTGTCTTGACTGCCACTAGAGAGCTAGCTGAAGGCTGATCTGTTAACCTCCCTACAGAGAATGTAGGGCGATGGACAGGTGGGAAGTGGGCCTATGCACCAGTGCTTTTTGCCCTTGGATCACTGAACTGTCTGGCCCATTTAGCAAGATTTCAGAAACTCTTGGATATCATCAGTTGCTCTTGGGGGGGGGGGGGGTCAGAACTCATTTCTCCATCCTTCAGGTGTGTGCTGGCCATGCATCTGCACGCAGCAAGCACTGGCATTACTTAGTCATGCCTGGATGTGACTTTGCAGAAGGCAGAGTTTGCCTGTTGATGCCCATTACAATTCCACCTTGTTTGGATTAAGTTCAGATGCTCACCAAGACACACTGGTTCTTTTGTCTTGTATAGTGTAAGACCTGTTTTGGGAGGGGTCCCTTTAGGTGGCAATTTATTGCAGAATAAGGGTTGGGGGAAATATCTGAGCCTAGGGAATTGAGTAGGGGAGGAATCTGAGGTTTGGCTCTGAAAGCCTTGAGGTCTGCGCTGAAGTCTGATCAGACCACCCTTGCATTTTAAGCTGAAAATCAGTGCAACACTAAGTGCATAACTTTAGTTTGGTCATGGTTGCAGTAGCTGAAGCCATGTGATTTTGTACATCTGGCATAGGATTGAACAGCCAGTGTGTTGCCACCTTCGACGTGCCAAAACCTAAGCCACTCAAGCTGAAGGGCTTTGTGCCCAAAACTCTCGCTTTTCTGCTACAGAAGAGATTACTCTTCTGCAGGCTCTTGATCTGTCAGTTTGTGCTGTTTGTGTGTGTGTGTGTTGGGGGGGGGGGGGTGCCTTCCACATCTACTTCTGTAGGAAAGTACTTTGAGCCAAGTTTACTCATGTGACTTCAAAATGAGTGCAGGTTGGCTGTCAAGTTTGCTTAAAACAGTACATCTGAAGTAGTTAACTTCATTTGATCACCCTTTGGGTATCGGATCACATGAATCTGAGCTGGCAGCTTTACAAGCTCCTCCCCTTGCCCATACTCCACTGCAACCTCCCAATACTTGGATCTTATTTGCTGAGGCTTTGCCAAGATGTGAGCTGATGTGAGCTGAGGTCCAGGCAGGTAGAGTAGGGTTTCCTTCAACTGTTTAAAAAGTTAGTGTACGTGTAGTTTCTTCCCCTCTTACTCCACTCGAGTTTTCCGTTCAGAAAACATGCAGGAAACTAAACTGTTAGTGTAGGCCTCCCCTTCCTGCCTTTGCTGTGTGGTGTGATTGTAGGTAGGGCTTTAGTTAGCCTTATTTTTTTATTGTGGGATTGATATGTCGGACCCACAAAAGAAGACTTAATGGCCACACTCTGCGTCGTGTTTGGGGGGTTCCCCACCTTCAGTCTGCAAAATATGTGCAGCCTTTTAATCCTGTGGCCCTGCGAGACTGCAGGACCAAGTTTAATTTTAGCCGGGCTTCTCCCGGCAAACTTTGTGTTCCTTCCCCTATGGCCATGGCTGTGGCCATATCCGCTTCAGGTCCTCCTCCCCTGTTCGGGACTTGCACTTCATATCAAAACTTGGTGACAGAGGCCAGGAAGGAAAAGCATAGGGGGAGAGAAAGAGGGAGACAAAGATGGGGGGTCGTAAGAGACCAGACCCATTGGGTCCTCCTATTAAAGTTTGTCACTACCCTGGTGAAGACTTCTAAGCAGTCTTCCCCTCTGGCTCGGGAGAAAATCTAGGGGATTGGAGCAGAGGAGGTGGTTCAGCCCGCTTCAAGGTCATCACACATTGGCCCCCCTCTGCCAGTGTTGGTGGCGTCCTCCAGATCCAAGAGGCCTTTTAGAGGCTGACATGGACTGGATGATGTTTATACAGACTCTGTTGCAGATGGGAGTGTTGCTGGCTCTCCCACCTAAGTGGGGAGTTTGGCTCCGATGTTTGCCCCGATAGCTCCTTCTCAGATCCATCCCCGGGTTTGGGAGTCCCTGGAGTCGGGGTGGGGTCTGCACTGATTGTTCCCCCAACCTTGACACTGGCCATGCCCTCGTATGTTTGATCTGAGCTCTGAGCCGTAATTTGAGTGTCAGATCCAGGGGATGTTTAATCGGCTCAGTTATGGTTGGGACATGCCATTCTTCTGGGTCGGTCTGTTCTGGATTCTGCTCCAATCCCTTCATCTGATCCGAGGGGCACGGTTACTCATACTAGTCTTAGAGAAGCCAGTTCCCCTTTGACCTTTGTGGAGAGGGTTCTCCAGTGAGGATAGACCCCTCACGCTTTCCTCAGAGTCCATCCCTGCTCCCTTGCTGTGGAGTGTTTTCTGTCTTCTTGGGGGCTGCCTGCTTGATACGCCCCAGACTGTTCCCCTTGAGGAATATGAAGCTGTTTGAGCCCTCCCCGGAGAACCCCCCCGAGGACATTCCTTGCAAGTGCAAGAGGCCAGTCTCATGGAGGATACTGACTTGGAGGAAGGAAGAATCCCCCAGATCACTTTCTAGGATGTCTCATTTGGAGACTATGGAAATCCCTCCACTAGAGGAGAGGTTGGTCCGCCCAAAAGCCTTCCTCTAAGAGTCTGTATTCCTGGAGGTGTCCGTAGGCCCATCTATCTCTTGGGTGTCCCCACAGCTGATCCTCTGGTGGACCTCATTACCACCAGAGCTTGGAAAGAGCCAGATACTGTAGAACCTATACAAAAAAGGCCTTACAAGATTTTGAGCCCTCCTATGGATAAGCCTGCATGGAGTAAGGATTCCCCAGTTGATGCCATGGTGGTGGTGGCTGCCACTAAAAACTGGCTCTGGAGAGTTCCTCTGTCCATCCTCCAGACAAGGAGTCTAGGGCAATGGATCGACTTGGAAAGCGGCCCAGATACACTCTTGTCCATGCTTGGCCACCTGGTGGTCTTTATGCGTATCCCCCACTACCTCTAATGACATTCTTGCAGAAAGTCTGTTAAGGGAGCAGGATTATCCTCCTAGCCCTATTGTGGCCTTGTCAAGTTTGGTTCCCTTGCCTACAGTCTCAAGTAGCTCCACCTTTAGATCCCGTTCCAGATCTCATTTGTCATCCCTCTAACTCCTCAATCTGGACAACCTCAAGCTTACTGCTTGGTTGCTCCAGTTTTGTTAATTTCCAGGACACTCGAGTCCATTCTGCTGGCTGCATGCAATCCCTCCACCCGAAAGGGGTACTGTAAATGGAAGCATTTTTCCATCTGGGCTTAGATTTGGAATTAGTTTACTGCCCCAATTCCAGTGGTATTAGAATTTCTGTCTCAGATTTTCCAGCAGGGGGTTAGCTCTTCCACTTAAGGTCCAGCTGGTGGCTATATCCCACTGTCATGTAGGAGAAAATTCAGGTTCGCTAGCTGCTTCTAGGATTTGTAAGAGTTTGAGGCACTTTTTTTTTCTTTTTCTGATCTCTCTGATTTTAAGCATCCTTCTGTTCTGTGGGATTTGACCTTGGTTCTTCATGCCTTAGTTACGCCTCCATTCGTACCTGCAGCGTTATTTGATTTAAAATTTGTCGAAGACCATTCCTGGTGGCCATCACCTCTGCTAGGAGGGTATCCGAACTTCAAGCCTTGTGTATAAAATCCCCTTACTTTTTCAGGACAGGGTTTCTCTAAGGACAAATCCTTCTTTCCTCCCTAAAGTTGCTTCAGAGTCCAATAGTCTAATCTTCCAGTATTTTCCCCTAATTTTCAAAACCAAGGGGATTACAAACTTAATTTGCTGGATGTCCACACGGTTGTGCTTTTTACATAGGGCTAAACCCTTTCATAAGTCTGATCATTTCCTTTGCCAAGCCCATTTTGGGGAAACCAGTTTCTAAGCTGACTATTGCTAGATGTATTTCACTTTATCCTGCAAGTGTACAAGGATCATGGGTTAACCAGAACCAGACTGGGTCCATGCTTATTCTACTCGTTCTATGGCTACTTCTGTTGCTTTCTAGTCCAGAGTTTCTCTGGATGACATTTGTTCAGCTACCTGGGCTTTTTCACTCTTACCCATAAGTTGGACATGGTATCTAGAGGAAGGGCTTCTTTTGGTTCTGCAGTGCTCTGGAATATCCTTCATAAGAGCCTCCCAAGATCTTTTGGTAGCTGGGGACTCTGTTCCACAGGTTAATCAAATGAAGTTAACTACTTCAGATATAGAAGTTATGTACTCCCCATAACGTTCCATCTGAGTAGTTAAACTTCATTTGTCAACCTTCCCTCCCTCCTGACCGTAGTGGTTTGCAATGGTCCTTAGACTCAGACTTACTGGGTATTGTAAGCTTAGACTGTGTGATCAGGTAAGGTTATTTCTCTTGGGTTGATGTCACGTTGTGGGTGGCAAACTATCTGAGGGTTGGAAGGAGGTTGCAGTGTAGTATGGGTAAGGAGGAGTTTGGAGCTCTGATCTTAGCTTGGAAAGCCGCCAGCTCAGATCCATGTCAGACCTGAAACCCACAGGTTGATGACAAATGAAGTCTACTCATGGAATGTTATGGGGTGTACATAACTTCTGTTTTCCTGTTGAAGGCTGATAAAATGTGTACTGTGCATTTGGAAAAGTAGCTTACTTGTACTGCTAGTTTTCCTTGTGGAAAGAGGCACCATTTTTCAATTTGATCATTGAACAAACTACCAGTCAGATGGTCTATCCTTCCTTGCAGCTACTGAGTTAACAGGTTTACCCACCATAGGTGAGTAACTGCTGGTGTCAAAGCTGGTTCTACAGACTGCTCTTCCCAGAATCAGTCTGTCCAAATTGGCAGTGTGGACAAGGTTAGCCATGTATTCTGCAGTTATTGGGGTCCCAGAGTGGGCAAGGGAGAACTAGTAAGTGGTTAGAGGCAGAGAAGGTGCCACTGCTTAAACAGAATGCTGTGCACATCGAGGGAAAGCTGCTATTAAAAATCTAGTTTGCCCCAAATTTTCTTGCCAAAAAACTGGAAAATTAAACACATCACTGATGCAGTGCCTTAGCTATGCGAGTTTCATCCTGCCAGTGATACAACAGCTGTCCAGCTTCCAAAGCTTCAGGGCACCTTCCAGTCATCTCTAACTGAGCTTACTAAAAGTTTTGGGCACAAAGCTTCAGTTTTACTACCACTGAAGAGCACACTCCTGAGGCTTTCAAGTCTGTGGTCTGCTTTTGCCTCCCTTTGCTGGGCAGCCCCTTTTGTGGGAGGGGCCCTTCCGTTTTCAGTTTCTTTAGTTTAAAGTTTCTGTTTTGAGACTTCCTCAGGATTAACTTCTTAAACTGAGCACTCTTGTCAATTTAAAAGTAGCGTTTAAAGCATTGTTAAAACATCTCTTGTATGAGGAATATTTTAGTTTGCTTTATGAAGAAAAATGTGCAGTAAAGTGGTTTATAACAGGTCATTATTCATTGTTTGCAGTGTGATACTTATGAGCTGTGGTCACTGGTAGTAGTGAGGTTTGCCTTGTGGCATTCTCAAATGTCCCAGATGTTAAATTGCATCAAATTCTCCGTAGCATAGAGATTTGGTTCTGGCTGCAGAGGTGGTGAAAGGGGTAAGCTAATCCGGGAAATCTAAACATTTTTTTTCAGCCCTCATTTTCAAAACTGTCAAGATTTTTTTCACACTTTTTTTGTTCACAAGTCTTGCTGAATGGATGGGTCGAGAATTTGGTCTGGCTATGCAGCTTCCATGCTTTAGATATGGTGCTTGGGCTCCTCCCTACCCATAATCTTGAGTATGCTCTCATATTTTCCTTCTAGCTTGTAGAGCTAGAATGGCTCTTGGTGCTCAGGATTTTTAGCTAGAATAATTTAAAATTGTTACTGGTAAGGAAACTTTATTCTGTATTCATCTTTTGGTATTCACTCTTTCCTTTGCAGTTTTTCACTTGCTGATTAAATTTATTACATGAACTAATTTTCTATTTCTAGTGTTTATACATATCAAAGGAAACAATTGTATGTTTTGTGGTGATGAGATCTGGTAATACCAAAGGCTGGATGGCTTGTTCTTGAGCTTTCAGATTCTCATGAATGCATTTATTGCTTGATTCATTTGGACCCAGCTCCAGTTGTGGGTACTTTGCGCAGACCACTGTTGAATCTGGAAGGAGGGTCTCTTCCCTTCTATCTGTAATGACTCCTCCTTGGATCTGCCCCTGGCCCAGGGTAGGTCTGCATCTGAAGAGGTTGCTTTCTTCTACCCTGCCAAGTTCCATCTGCTCCTGCAGCTGTCTCTGTCCTGGATTGCTGACCCAGACTCCAGTAGAATGGGATTTGGTCAGGTCTTCCTCCTTTCCTTACTTGAAGCATTGGTGTTTGGCTCCATCTGCTTTGGATCCTAGTTGGACAGTTCATTTTCTCAGACCTCAGCAGAGCAATCTCTTGCTGCATTTAAGGCTTTCAAAAGTTCACTCTTTAGAGAGAGCTGCCCTTTTTGGAGCTGCTTCCAGCCTATCTGCAGAGCACTTCCCATGATCTGAAGCCTGCTCACCCTGTCCGGTCTGGACAGACTGTGTCCAAATGCTTTTGAGCCTGTTGCTTTAGTCCTTTTCTGAACCCCCATCAGAGGCTCAAGTGTAAAAGGTGGCATTTGGCTTTCCTGAGGAATCCATGGCCACACTCTGCAAAGGAGAGGGTTCTCCTAGATCTTCCTCTGAGGACATCTCATTTTGGAGAGATCCTCTGCCCTGGGGGCAGAAGTTGCTGGTCATCCCAAGATGTTTAGAATCCATGATGTCCTATTCATATCCTGCAGCATCACTGACTCGTACATCCGACCATTTTACTGAAGATGAATCCTACTGCAATGGTACATGTGGCCTGCATCACCCAGTGTACATCTGCCATAAACTGGTATAAAGCAGATGGCACATCTACCTACAAATGTTTCTGCCACCTGTTTGACTGCCAGCTCTGGCCATTGCTTGCTTTGGAAAGTGACCTTGCTTTGTCATACCCCATATGGTTTAACTTCCTTGCTACTGTTTCTGTTGGCTAGGAAGGGCAGGTTCAACAGACTTGTGGGCTCTTCTGTCTAGGCCCAGACCACAGCCGCATATCTTGTGCCATCTAAGTCTTGTGCTAAAGACCGTTACGACTCTAGAGAATCTGTTTAAAACACATGGTTAGAGACCTGGATCTGACGTTGGGACCTCTGGAGGAGCTTTTGATCAGAAGGGCCAAGAAACATCTGGCTGACTTAAGGAACCAGCATACCCTTTGACTGGTACTCGGGGGTGGGGGGCGTTCCAGAGGGAGATGCAGGTGTCTGAACCAGGCACTGGAGGGGAATCGTGGCTCATCTCGAAACTCCTGCTTGGGGTATCCCAAATCCTAGAGAATGTCGCCTGACATGTGGCCCTCCGACTCTCCACTGTCTTAAATACCCCCCACATAGGAGACTTCTGAAGAGAGACCAGGCATAGTGCCTACTTGACAGACCATGTCATCTGATGGACCTTTACCCAGGCGTCAGTGCTTTCATGGCCTTGTATGCCAGACATCTGCTTCTGCCCAGGCCTCTAGAGTCTCCACTGAGTAGGCTTTTAGCAGATATTTCTTCCAAGGATTAAGAATCTTCAGGGGATGAGTCCCTTTCATAACCTCCCAGCTTGCTTCTCCATTGGGGCACGCTTCCTAGGAGTCTAATGGAGCAGATTCCCCTGGGAAGACACCTTTGGGGAGACCGTTCAAATGAACTTTATAAAATGGAACTGCATTCAGATTCCTGAGACTGTACTCTCTGCTTAAACATGGAGACCCCTAATCCATCTGCAGTTCCCAGTCCTGGCCTTTTTGGATGCCCCCCTGGCTGCATCTAATTCACCAGACTCCCAACCCTCGGCGCCTAAATGCCCTGACAGTTTTATCAAGTACCTGATGCAAATTTCCTTGGGCTCTTTATGCAGACCTGTCTAGTATCTGTTGCTGCAGGTAAAACCTCTAAGCTACTCCCCTCTACTTGCTCCCTTTGGACGAGGAAAGCAGGATTATGGTGAGGTAGTTTAGCTTTGCCACCTTAGCTTTGAGAGCCATAAACTTGGGCTCATATGGCCATGTACTCCTTAGCCCTGTCGACTGACTCCTTTAGTTTGAATTACCTGACTCAAAGGCCAAAATGACTAGCCTTTTAAATTCCTTCAGTCAAGTTACCAGACACTGAGTTATGACAGTGGCAGCCTCTGCAAGATCAGCTACCTCAGGGTCAGTACTTGGGGAAGTATTCCTGGCTTGGGCTGCAGCTTTTGCCAGATATCCAAAGCAAAACTAAAGGACGCAGTCCCTAGATAAAAAGGCTTGTTTGGCTGTGTGGCTGCAGAGCTCTTTAAGGCCCATCAGGAAAAGGGCAAAGAGCTTCAGGACCTCACATTTGTGCCCCTGTTCCCTGCTTCCAGACTACCCTTCCAAAACTACCTTTGCTAGAAGGCCTTCCAAGTGCCTATCTTCCAAAGGGGGGGGACACCAGAAAGCAGTCCTTTTCTAGGTAATCTTCCACACCAGCCCAAAAGCAGTCCTTTCAGGTCAAACCTGGTAGTCTGACTACAGACAGAGGCCAGCTACTCCCCTCTGAGTCTGTGCCTGCTTGGAAACAATTGCCCAGGACTCTTGTACTGTCCTTCATAAAACGGGACTCCAGATCATCCTTCAGGGGAATTCCTCAACCCCCTTGAGACCAAATGGCTCCCTTTTCCCTAGTCTTGCACTCCCATAAGGTGCTATCCAAGAGGGGAAAGGGTTTTATTACAGAATGTTCCTAGTCCCCAGGAGGGGAGGTCCATGGAGATGTATCCCATCTCAACACCTTTCTCATGGTCCCCTCCTTTTTAGATGCTGACTCTTCCTACTCTACTCCCCCCCCCCCCCCCCATCCTATCCTGCATGGTGTTTTTGGAAATAAAGGATCTGCACATCCCTATTCACCCACTTTCCAGGAAATTCCTTTCTCTGTTCCTTGCATTTTCAGTTCTGTGCTTTGCCATTTGGTTTCCCCACTGCCCCAAAAGTGTTCTGACCCCAGTTATTGCCTTCACTAGAATGCAGGGGATCTAACTTCCCTTGGATGACATCCTCGTCCAGGCATCGTCCCCACAGTTGGTAAGAGCACCTGAACTATGCCATGTACCTCTGACCCCTTCCCAGGAACATGTATTTCTGGGTTGCGGAATTTTCTCTACCAATGATGGCTTGCCTGCCACCAGACAGTATTCTGAACCTTGCTACATATTTCCAGGAGCTACTTCCTTTAAGCTCAGTCAGCAAGGGAGTTGAGACTCTTGGGGTTCATGGCTTCCACCATATCCATGGTACCCTTGGCAAGACTACACATTAATTTCAGTGGTACCCAAGGACTATCTGGAAACGCCTACACCCTTTGGAGTTTATGCTCCCAATCTTACCTTGCCTATCCAAGGAGCCAAGTGGTTAATTCAATTTCAAAAAATAATCCAGGCCTGCCTTTGCAACCTCCCTTCCCCCCAACCAGGACTGTACATGGATGCATTAGACTTTGGTTGGGGGGACAACCCTTGAAGACTGGGAAATGAGATATATGTTCTCCCAACATAAAGGAAAGAAGAGCCTTTATTTCCCTATAAATCTTCTAGGCTCACCTCCTCCCAGGAGTGCTGAGATGGTACACAACCACATGATGTGGTACATTGACAAGGGGGATCAAAGTCCTACATCCTATGCAGACTGCCTTTATGTATGTGAGATTGCTCAAGTCTCTTGTAGCAGTCTACATCCCTTCAGCCGAATGTGATGGCAATTCTCTAAGCAGGTCCATGACTCCCACAAATGGATTAACAGGGATGTGTTCCTGGACAGTCTATGGGGTACACTGCAGTAAGTTTGCCTCCCCCATGAACAGGCTCCAAACTTATTGCACCAGGATATATAGTCCTGGGGCATGGAAGGTGGATGTTTCCTTTCCATGGAAGGGGATGTTCATATATGCATTCCCCTCCCACTTTCCTCTTCAGAATTTTCTACTGAATTTAGAGAACTGAAAATCTTGGTGACCCCCTTTTGCCCAAGACTGCACTGATTCCCCCTTCTACATCTAGCCAAGGGCAATCACCACAAGTTACGCCTCAGGATGGACCTGCTCACAGGAAAAGGGAACTAATATCCTCATATACAAAATGATTACCAAGACCAGTGAGAGACCCAAACTTTAATATAAAATGTACAAAAACTGACTACTCCAGCACCTTGGCCAAAAAGGCCTTTCTTTGACTCTTAAAAGGCTTATGCTGAGGTGCTGGAGCTTGTATTGGTTTTTGTATATTTTATATTAAAGTTTGGGTCTCACTGGCTTTGGTTTTATACCTTTCTGCCTGTCGTTTTGTGATGCTGTGATATACACCCAGAACCTAACACTGGGTGATGGGGCATTAATTACCTTTAGACACCTTTTTAGAGGACATGCTTCAGGTTCTGCAGGAGGCCAAAAAACAACTACCAGAGAATCCTACCTATCCATATGGAGAAGATTTTCAACTTGGTGTCTCAAGCATGACTTACAAACGCTCTGTAGTACCTCTCGGTGGTCTTGCTGTGTGAATTGATTAACAATTACCCATGGAGGACTGGATCTCCAAGGAGCCAAAAGTAGAAGTTTGAAAGGAATGCCTTGAACCATCTAAGCAAAGCTATGGGGGTTGGCAACACTGGGATGTGCAGGTATGCTTTTTACATCTAATCAGGTAATCTTGCATAAGATACCTACGCTTCAAAGCAGGCTTACACGCACCATTAGATGTTCGTGTTACACTGCTGCAGTCATCACACTTGGGTTATCCTGCAGTCAGGCGGTCCCGCAGTCTGCCAGAGTTCCAAAGTCTTGGTCCGGCATCGGTTGCTGTCTCCTTCCTTGACGTCAGTGTGCCAGGAGTATATATGATGCAGCCGACTCCAGTCTTTCTTGCTGAGCGGTGCCTGAAGCAGAAGCAGTTTGCAAGTGCCGGTCAGCAGACTCCTGAGATTTTCGAAGTCTAATTTCAGATCTGAAGTCTTCAATAAAGTTAAGTACCCAGTTTTTTCTTGCCTCAGACCGATGTCAAGTTGATGTATTTCTTGTGGGAAGCAAATCCCTCATAAGAACTTCCACTCTTACTGTATTCCATGCCTAGGCCCTGATCACGACATCACTAGTTGTCGGTTTTGTGCTAGATTTAACAAACTCACTATAAAAAGATGTTTTGATTTTGCTTTACACTACTTTGGGCGAAGGTTCAATTACACTATGCCGTCAGATCAGCAGACTACCTCAATACCGAAAAAACGCAAAGACAAGGATAAAGACAGGCATCAGAGGTCCAAAACCGACGCTGAAACCTCTCCTAGGCCAGTCGCTGGTTCTCAGGGAGGCGCTTTCGCAGCCCCTGACACCCGCTACCTCAGCCACAGGCCGCTTCAGACTCCCACGTGGAGACCGCTAGGCCTCTGGAAACTAAAGCTATTGGGCCTAGGGAAACTAATCCCTCAGATGGGTCTGGAGCCGCTGAGCAGGCATCTGCTTCTGAGGGTGTTTTCAGACTTTCACAGCTTACCATGAAAGCAGCCAAGACAACGGTACCATTAAAGACAAAGAAACAAGTACAGCTTTCTTCTGGACAGTCCTCCATGCCTGAGAAACAGATGCTTAAAATGGCCGAAGACCTCATTCTAATCGGGGGGGGGTTCCTATCCCCCTCCTGAGAAAAGGCCTAGGCAGGATACAGACTGACTCCTCTGATCAGGTTTCCATTTCCTCTGATTCCTCTTCAGACCAGGGATACTCTACCCCCCTATGAGGACTCTGATGCTGAAGAATCTATCCCTTCAGCCTCTCCTGAGGATTATTCTTTTCGGGAAATTTTACATACCATGAGGGAGCATTTCCATTGGGTAAGTCAGGATTACTCAGTCTCCAAGAAAAGGCTCAGGGATTTTCTCTTATTGCCTCAGCACAGGCCCCTGGCTATTCCACAATATCTAGCACAGGCGGATGTGTTCTCACCCAGCCTATTTCCTGACTCTTTGCCCCCTGCTCCAGCCAAGCCAGATGGGTATTAGAGTCCCTGACTCAAGTTTCTTTACAAAACCCTTCTGCTGATCCAGAAACTATTTCCCAGGGTCCAAAAGGGGTTAAGGCTTCCTTTGCAAAAAATCCAGTACCCTCTGACAGATTCCAGAGCTTTGGATAGATGGGGGAAGTATTCATGTCTGCAACTTTAGCAGTAAGAGCTTTAAATTGCCAGTTTCACATGCTTAAGTACCAACAATATTTAATGGCTCAGTTAAAACAGAAAATGCTTGCAAGCTCAGAAGCTCCTGATTGTAAAGAAATGCAGGATTTATTGCATGCAGTTGAACAGGTGGGAAAACGTACTCTGCAATGTGGATTTGATTCTTTAGAGGCCTCTTGTAGAGCCGCAGTTACAGGTTCTGTTCGAAGACATGCTTGGTTAAAAGGACAGAGTTTACCTGATCATGTTAAGGCAAAATTATTGGATGCTCCTTTACAGCATGATACTTAGTTTGGTGTTAAGGCAGAAGATGTGTTAAAGAAAATGGAGGATAAAGCTAAATCTATGCAAACAGTCAAGGATTTCTTACAGGTACAGCCACCTCGCTTTAGCAGAAATTGGCCAACAAAGAATTGGTCCTTTCCAGTGTCAAACAGGCCACAGAGGCAGATACAGATGCAAATTAGGCAGATCTCAACCCCAAGGCTCAGACAACGACAGTGGGGCACCTCAACCCCAAAAGGTGAGGACAAGTCTCAACCTTACAGGAAACTGTCACTGACTTTCCTCTTCGTATGCCAAGCATGTCCCTTTTGGAAGCCCCCTTAGGGGGAAAACTAGTACTTTTTTTTCTCAACTGGCAATCACCCATGACAAATGGTTTCTGAATATTGTCTCAAGGCTACAGATTCCACTTTCATACTTTACCAAGGCTAAAAGGAATGCCAGACCTGCCGCAATCAATGGGCAGAGGCGCACAAATTTCAGCCCTCATGGACATGAGCTATTCAAAAAGTACCACAACAGGAGCAAGGACAAGGATTTTACTCGAGGCTCTTCCTGGTTCCCAGAAAAGACCAGTCTTGGAGGCCCATACTAGACCTTTCAATTCAGAATACTAACCTGTACCTGGATATTCCAAAATTCAAAATGTTGACATTACAGCAGCTTCTACCCATGCTGGGCAAGAAGGCTTGGCTTGTTACTCTGAACCTCAGAGGCATACCTGCATGTCCCCATCAGACAAAATTGCAGAAGATACCTCCGATGCAAAGCTGGTACAATGCACTACCAATTCTCTGCACTGCCCTTTGGCTTATCTACTGCGCCCAGGGTCCTAAGTGCCTGGCACCAGTAATTGCATTTTGCAGACAAAGGAATTCAAATGTACCCTTACCTGGACGACTGCCTCATTCAAGCAGAGACTGACATTCTTCTACAGCATCTGGCATTCGTAAAAAGGTTGCTAATTTCCCTAGGGCACACAGTAAACGAAAAGTCAAAACTAGTGCCCTCGCAACAGATTACATTCCTGGGTGCCAGCTTAAATACAACGGCTCAGATGGCTTACCTCACGCCAGACAAGTTCAACTAAC
Source organism: Protopterus annectens (assembly GCF_019279795.1). Lineage (NCBI taxonomy): Eukaryota > Metazoa > Chordata > Ceratodontiformes > Protopteridae > Protopterus > Protopterus annectens. Next base: position 830,514,790 of record NC_056734.1, read on the forward strand.
ACTATTTTCAATTACTGGCAAAAAAGTCCCATCTCCCTGCAAGAAAAATTCTGCAGGCCCTGGGATTCATGGCATCCTGCATACTAATACCATATGCCAGACTACATATGAGGAAATTACAATGGTACCTAAAAAGTGTTTGGACTCAACACTCTGTTTAGAAACTAATACCAATGATTCCCTGCCTACAACAGGAGTTTTGATGGTGGGGACAGGCATGTCACCTAAACAAGGGTCAGCCTTTTACCTAACCCCACAGCCAGGCAAATTCTAACAGATGCTTCGGATTACACCTGGGGAGCACACATGGCAGGAAAATGCGTTCAGGGCAAGTGGACCACAGACCAGATGCATCTTCACATCCATCAAAAACAAAGATGTTGGCTGTTCTAAATGCCCTAACAGCTTTCAAGGACCTTCTACATCCAGGACAACTATTACTAAGACAGATAACACTACAGTAATGTGGTACATAAACAAGCAAGGGGGCACTCATTCTTAACCTTTATGCAGGCAAGCCATGACCTTGTGGAACACAACTCTAATGTACCAAGTTCACCTGCAAGCACAATTCCTGCCAGGAAAGAATACTCTGGCAGACTAAGCAGAAATATGGACCCTCACGAATGGAAATTGAATCTGCAGATCTTTACCATGGTAATGCAAAAATGAGGATGCCCAGACATAGATCTTTTTGCCTCCCCACTGAATTGCCAACTACAAAAATTCTGCACCAGGACAAGCATGGAAAGTGATGCTGTTCTGTTCAGCTGGAAAAACCTAAGTTTATGCCTTCCCACCACTGCCTCTCCTTTCAAAGGTACTCCTAAAAGCCAGACAAGAAAAACCACAAATGATCCTGATAGCTCCAGACTGGCCACGTCAGCACTGGTACCCTATCTTCAGGAACTTGGCTCAGGGCCCACCATGGATTTTGCCTCAAATTCCACGCCTTCTAACTCAAAACAATCAGATCCTGCACAGTCAGCTCAAAAGCCTAAACCTGGCTGCATGGCAGATACATTAGCCAAACAGGCAACACCTCTCTCTCTCTCAAGCTGTTATGGATGTAATTTTGTAGGCCAGGAGGCCTAGCACCAGGTAAGCTTACTCAGAAAAATGGAAGAGATTCTGTGCCTGGAACCAGGCTCAAAGCCTTGACCCTCTTGTTCCAAACATTCCTCAGATTTTAAAATACTTAACTGAGATGCTAGACAGAGGCCTATCCTTCTCATCAATTAAGATCCACGCCTCTGCCATTTCAGCACATTGCAACACGGATCCTCCTTTATTCTCTCATCCCTTGCTAAAGCAGTACCTCAGAGGGGCTAAAACGACCGCCCTGGAGAGCACCAACACCAACTTGGGACCTCAATTTCATTTTGGAAAAACTGACCCTACCACCTTTTGAGCCGGCCAGTACAGCCGATCTAAACTTTTTGTCATGGAAAACAGCTCTGCTCCTGGCAGTAACTTCAGCACGAAGAGTCTCAGCTACAGGCATTAATGGAACCTTTTATAACTTTTAATCAGGGCAAACCCTTCCTTTATGCCAAAGGAGGTATCTAGGGTGGCCCTTAACCAAACCATCCATTTGCCAACCTTTTATCCAAACCCATAGAATAAAGGGGAGAAACTTCTGCATTCTTTGGACATACACAGGCAGCTACGCTTCTACTTGGACAAAACAAAAGCTTTCAGGAAAACCGAGCAACGGTTTGTGGCATATGCTGCAGGATCACAGAGCAAGGCTATCTCAAAGCAGACTATATATCCAAATGGATAGGACACTATTTGGTACTGCTACACACAGCATGGAAAACGGTCCCAAATAACATCAGACCACATTTCACCAGGGCAACAGCCACTTCAGCAGCCTTTCTCAGAGGAGTATCTACCAAGGAAATGTTGGGAGGCTGCAACTTGGGAGTTCAGTGCACACCTTTACCAAGCATTACCACCTGCCTCTACTCTAAATCCAGAGCAGGATTTGCCACTGCAGTTCTGCAGGGCCTCACAGCCAATCTTAACTCGTAGACCAGCCACCCAACCTTAGCTTTGGGATTCTGCCAAAGTGTGATGACTGCAGCAGTGTAACACTATGAACATAGTACAGTTTTGTACCTACCATAAATGATTAGTGTTCACACTGCTGAAGTCCAGGTTACCCTCCCCTCTGAAATAGCTGGACTTATCTATACCTTTCTATCCTATACAACCTTTGGGGTGTATTTACTGGTAACCGAAGGTATTTTTATTTTATATGTATTTGATTAGCAATATGTATTGCCTTCCTACTTGGGGGCACCTGACATCTGGGGCAAGAAATACTGAAGAAAATGGCTTCGGCTGCATCCCTTATACCCCTGGTGCACTGTCAGGGAAGAAGCGACTGCAACCGATGCCGGACCAAGACTTTGGAACTCGGGCTGACTGCAGGACCGACTGCAGGACCGCCTGACAGCAGGATAACCCAAGTGTGGTGACTGCAGCAGTGTTAACACTAACATCTACATTTTATGGTAGGTATGAAACTACTTTCTCTGCACTGCCCTTTGGCTTATCTACTGTGCCCAGGGTATTCACAAAGTATGTAGCTCCAGTTATTGCATTTTGCAGGCAAAGAAATATTCAAATATACCCATACCTGGATGATCTAATTCTGGCAGAAAGCCAGGACATACTTTTGAATCTGGCCTTTGTACAAAAGGTCCTAACTTGTCTGGGGTACACCATAAATGAAAAATTGCACCTAGTACCCTGTCAACAAATTGTATTCCTGGGAGCAAGCTTGAATAAAACTTCCCAGATGGCTTCATGCCAGAGAAATTCGACAACCTACTTCAAACAAGTGGCCACGAAAACCCTGCTATATCTGCAAGACAAATACTGCAAGCCTTGGGGTTCATGGCCTCCTGCATTCTTCTAATTCCATATGCAAGACTGCATATGAGGAAATTGCAGTGGTATCTAAAAAGCCTATGGTGTCAATATTCTCAGGACCTAGAAACAATGATTCCCATCATACCTTGCCTACGCCAAGAGTTTCTTTGGGCAGAGGCCTGCCACCAAAACAAGGGACTACCTTTCACACCACCCCCTGCCACCCGAACCTTAACAGACGCATCAGACTATGCATAGGGTGCTCACCTGGCAGGGAAGTGCATTCAGGGCAAATGCACCTGCATATCAGTGTTAGCTGTACAGAATGCTCAGACAGCCTTCAAGGACCACATTCTTCCACGACAACTAATGGTAAAGATCGACAACACCACTGTTATGTAGTACATAAGCAGGGGGGTACACATTCTTACCCCCTCTGCAGACTAGCCATGGCATTCTGGAACACTGCCTTGAGCTACCAAGTGCACCTACAAGTTCAATTCCTGCCAGGAAAATTAAATACACTGACTAAGCAGAAACCTCATGGACCCACACGAGTGGAAACTGGAACCAAGGACTTTCAACATGTTGACAAGCAAATGGAGCAAAGATATAGACCAGTTTGCCTCTCTCCAGAACTACCAATTGGACAAAGTTTGCACAAGGACTCTCCACAAACAAGCCTGGAAAGTAGATGCTCTGTCCTAAAGTGGATGCTTTATCCTTCAGCTGGAAAAAAAAACCGGTGTATGCCTTCCCCTCTGCCTCTGCTCTCCCAAAGTACTAAAAATCGAACTAGACAAACCAAGGATGATTTAGATTGCTCCAGACTAACCGCACCAACACTGGTACCCCCTCCTGTGCAGTGTCATGGTTATCTCCATGGCACCTGCCTCCAACTCCTTCCCTGCTGTCTCAGCAGGAGAGCCAGCTTCTAACACCACCTTGCAGCCTGGCTAATTACTTAATCTCTCCTTTACCATCCCTCAGCAAACCTGTGATATAATTTGTGGCAAGGAGGCCTAATACTAGAAAAATCTTTAATGGAAAAGATTCTGTGCCTGGAACCAGTTTACCTCGGATATTACAATACTTAACTGAGATGCTTCACAAGGACCTGTCTTTTTCCGTCCATTAAAAGCCACTCAGCCATTTCAGCTCATAACACAGTACCTCCCCTCTTCTCTCATCCACTGCTCAAGCAGTTCCTCAGAGGGCCAAAAATTTGAGACCACCCAGGAGAGCTCCAACCCCAGCCTGGGACCTTTTCTTTGTCTTGGAGAAACTCTCTACCTCCTTTCGAGCCAGCTGCTACTGCAGACTTAAAATTTCTTTCTTTGAAAACAGCTTTCCTTTTAGCTATCACTTCAGCTAGAAGGGTATCTGAATTACAGGCCCTTATGGCAGTGAAGCCTTTCATCTTTCAGAACCAATCCATCCTTCATACCAAAGGTATCCAGTATGGCATCAGTCCATTAATTTGCCACCCTTTTGCAAACCACAGAATAAAGGGGAACTGATGCTGCATTTCTTAGATGTGCACAGACTACTTAGATTCTACTTGGACAGGACTAAACCTCAAAGGAAATCGGCTGGTGGCATTTGCTGCAGGGGCAGAGGGGAAGGCTATTTCAAAGCAAACTATTTCTAAATGGATAAGCCATTGCATTCATTTCTGCTATAAGCACCATGGAAAATCTATCCCCCAGGGGATCAGACTTCACTCCACCAGGGCTGCATCTACCTCTACAGCCTTTCTTAGAGGCGTCCCTACCAGGGACATCCTAGAAGCTGCTACCTGGAGTTCTGTACATACTCATCAGTTTCCATTTTTCTCTAAATCCAGAGCTGGGTTTGCCACTGCAGTCTTGCAGGGCGTTGTAGCTGGCCTTAATGCTATCTAAATTCCTCCTTCCAACCATAGCTTTGGGAATCTACCCAAATGTAATGACTGCAACAGTGAAACACAAACTTAGTACAGTTGTGTAAGTTTACTATAAATGTAGATGTTCGCGTGTATTCATTGTTGCAGTCCTGGTTACCTTCCCTCCAGCCCCCTAACTTTTGGCTATACCTGTACATGTTCATCATGCATACAGCTGCAGTAATCACAGATGGGTTCTCGGTCGGCCGAATTCCAGTCTAGGCCCGGCGTCGGTTTGTGTCGCTTTCTCTCTACGTCAGTGAGGCCAGAGTATACAAGACACAGCCGACGCCATGTTCTGTCTTTTTTGCCGCGCGGTGCCTGAAGCAGTTCGCAAGTGCCGGTCGGCCAGCTCCTGAATTTACGAAAAATTGGAAACCGAAGTCTTCATTAAAGCTAAGTACCCCGTTGGGGAAACTTTTCTTGCCTCTGACCGATGTCAGAGAAAGTTAACAATTGTATTTCTTGTGGGGAAGCAAATACCGCATAAGGATTTCCATTCCCTCTGTATACCTTGTTTAGGCCCAGACCACGACGTCTCGGGCTGTCGCTTTTGCACTACTTTCAATAAACGCACTTGAGCATCGGGCGGAGTTCGTCCAACACTTTTTTGGAAAAGCCTTTGATTATAAAATGTCGTCTGAGACTCAGACTACTGTTTTGTCCAAAAAACACAAGGACAGACACCACAACCGGCTACATGTGGTCCGGTTCTCAGCGAGATGCCTTTGCAGTCCCTGCCTACCGGCGACACTTCCTTGGCGGTGTCCTCTGTACCTGAGACCACAGGTACCTTGGCCCTTTCAGACTACAACCGAAGCCATTGCTAATGTTGAGCCTCCTAATGTGGACAGGTCCACTTCCACCCATGGTGTCTTTAGACCCTCATCTTCTTTTTCTATTAAGGCCTTTACTAAATCCAAAGCAGCCAGGCATCCCAAGAGGCCTGTTGCACAGGGCCCTTCTCCAGGCCCCATACCTAAAAAAACAGATGCTGAAAATGGCTGAGGATTTGATTATGCTTATCAGGGGTTCTCAACCCCCTCCAGACACTTCCAGAGTGGAGGAAGATTCTACCTCTTCTGATCAGGGCTCCATTTTATCAGAACATTCTGATGTAGAGGAACACTCTCTTACTCCCCTTTTGAAGATTCGGATGCAGAGCAGTCCATTCCTTCTGTATCTCCTCCTGAGGATTTTTCTTTTGGGGAAACCTTACACACTTTAAGGGAACACTTCCATTGGGAAGGCCAAGACTTTTCTGATTCCAAGAAAAGACTTGGGAATTTCTTTCGTTACCTCAACACAGGCCTCTGGTGATACCTCCTGTTTTGGACATACTTGATGTTTATTCGGAGGCTTGCCTTAACCCGGATTCCCTGCCTCCAGCACCAGTCAAACCTGATAGGTACTACAGAGTTCCTAACTCACCAATTTCTCTACAAAAGCCATAATGCTGACCCTGAGACATTTCTCAAGGCCCCAAGGGATTGAAGGCCTCTACTGCCAAGAATCCACTTCCTGCCGCAAGAGTCAAGATCTTTAGAAAGGTGGGGAAAAAAGGTATATACCTCAGCCACCCTTGCCATGAGGGCCTTAAATTGTCAGTTTCATATGCTTAAATGTCAACGGTTCCTGTTATCACAATTAAGGAATAAAATGTCTCAACCTGAACCAGATTTAAAGGAGTTACAGGATATGATGCATAGTGCAGAGCAAGTGGGTAAACACCTTACAATGTGGCTATGATGCCCTAGAGGCCTCAAGTAGAGCGGCTGCTACAGGATCAGTCATTCGTAGACATGCCTGGCTTAGGTAACAAAGCTTGCCTGATCATGTGAAAGCTAAACTTCTAGATGCTCCTTTACAAAAGGATGTGCTGTTTGGAACTAATGCTTAGGAGATATTTCGGAAAATGGAAGAAAAAGCCAAATCTATGCAAACTGTCAAAGCTTTTTTACAGGTCCAACCACCACGTTTTAGCAGAAATTGGCCTTCTAAAAACTGGTCCTTTCCAGCCACTGACAAGCCCCAAAGAGGTAGATACAGACGCACAAGGGGCAGAGGGCAATCACAAGGATCATATAGAGGCAGACAATGGCAAACTCCAGCACAAAGAGGTGGCGAAGACAGTGCACAACAATACAGAAAACAAACCCAATGACTCCCTCATTCCCATGCCAAGCAGGTCTCAGCTGGCAGCACCTTTGGGAGGAAAGCTAGCATTATTTTAAAGAAATTGGCATATTGTCATAAGACAAATGGATCCTGGACGTTATAAACAGAGGCTACAAATTTCTATTCCACACTCTCCAAAAATGAGGCATGCCAAACCTGCTACACAATCAAAGGGCAGAGGCACAACTACAAATTTTAAAGCTCATAAGCATGAGAGCCATACAAGAGGTACCTACTCACGAACAAGGTCAAGGTTTTTATTCAAGACTTTTTCTGGTACCAAGGAAAGGAACAGACTGGAGACCCATTTTGGACTTATCCATCCTAAACACATTTCTACTCGTACCAAAATTCAAGATGCTCACATTACAGCAGCTTCTTCCCATGCTGGGCAAGGAGTTTTGGCTGGTAACATTGGACCTCAAGGAGGCATACCTGCATGTCCCAATCAGACAAAGTTGCAGAAGATACCTCAGATTTCTTGCAGGTTCAATCCACTATCAATTCTCTGGATTGCGCTTTGGCTTATCTACTGCGCCCAGAGTATTCACAAAGTGCCTGGCATCAGTGATTGCCTACTGCAGACTTCAAGGGATACAAATTTACCCTTATCTGGACTACTGCCTGATCCAAGCGGACAGCAAGCACATACTTCTGGAACATCTGGCTTATGTAACACTGTTAATGCATTCTCTGGGATATACAATCAACAAAAAGAAATCCAGGCTGACACCATCTCAGAAAATAACTTTCCTGGGTGCCAACTTGGACACACACCCAGATGGCCTATCTAACTCCAGAAAAACAGGGGCAGCTAACTCAGTACTTCAAAATACTAGCAAAATGTACCAGGCTTACTGCAAGGAAAATCCTGCAGGCTCTGGGCTTCATGGCATCTTGCATTCTTTTAATCCCATGTGCAAAGCTGCATATGAGGAAACTTCAATGGTACCTAAACCTATGATCTCAACAGTCAGTTTGGAAACTAATACCAATACTTCCATGTTTGCAAAAGGAATTTCTATGGTGGGCCCAAGCATGTCAAACAGGCCTCCCTTTCTGCAAGCCTCAAGCAAACAGTCATCACAACAGACGCCTCAGGCTACGCCTGGGGGGCGCACATGACAGGTGCATTCAGGGCAAATGGTCCCAAAAGGAAAATCACCTTCACATCAATCAAAGAAATGCTAGCAGTAATAAATGCAATTATAGCTTTCAAGGACCTCTTGCATCCAGGACAATTACTGATAAGAACAGACAACACCACAGTAATGTGGTACATAAACAAGGCGGAACACATTCATACCCCTTGTGCAGACTAGCCATGACTCTTTGGAACTTGGCTCTGGAATGGCAAATCGAAATTCAAGCACAGTACTTGCCAGGATTGGTAAACACGCTGGCAATCTAAGCAGAAATGACAGATCCACACGAATGGAAGTTGCATCCTCAGGTGTTTACAGAGATAATACAGGAGTGGGGGAGGCTAGACAGATCTTTTGCCTCCCACAGGAATCAATTGGAAAAGTTTTGATGTCCTTCATGGATGCATCTGCAGTCATAACAAGTGGGTTGTCCTGTCGTCAGGCAGCCCTTCAGTCGGCCGGATTCCAAAGTCCGGGTCCGGCTTCGGCTGTCGCACTCCACCCGACGTCATCTCTGTTGGTCTCCGGGTATAAAGGCATCAGCCGACGCCATTTTCCTCAGTCTTTCTTGCCGCGTGGCGCCCGAAGCAGAAGCTGTTCGCAAGTGCCGGTCGGTCGGATCCAGAGATTACTTCTACCGAATACTACTTCGAAGACTTCTAAAGCTAAGTACCCCGTTGGGGACTCTTTCTTGCCTCAGCCGATGTCAGAAAAAGTTAATTGTTTAAACTGTGGGAAACAAATACCTCAAAGATTTCCACTCTTACTGTCTGCCTTGTTTAGGCCCAGCCCACGACGTAGCAGCCTGTTCGGCCTGTGCTTCTTTCAACCGACGAACGCTTAGGCGTCGGTCGGAGTTTGCAGAACAGTTTTTCGGTTCTGATTTTGCGTACATTATGCCGTCGGATCCTCCTACCCAATCTAGCAAAAAACGCAAAGATAAAGACCGACACTCGCGGTCCGCGGTTTCGGCCGAAACCATGGTCAAGCAAACCGCGAGTGTCTCTGTTTCGGCGAAACCGAGAAAACTGAACAAAGTACAGCTGAACCTATTCCTACAACTGAGGCCCCTGCTACAACTCTTGAAACGACTTCAGAAATTTTACCCACTACGGTGGTTGACTTATCAGACACCATCCCCTTGGATGTTTCTACCCCAGCACGTGGTGCTGCTAGGCCTCCAGCAGCCATGTCCATTAAGGCCTTCGCCAGGGCTAAAGCAGCCAAGACTACTAAAACAGTGCCTGTTAAACCACCCACATCCAGGCCCTCTTCTAGTTCTCAAATGCTTACTTTGGCAGAAGATTTAATTTCTTTAATTAGAGGATCTCAATCTCACCCAGACAGGGCCTCTCAGCCCCCAGAGAAGAGACCTAGGGCAGAGCCCCCCGAGCCAGTGTCCTCTGATTCTGCTGATTAATCAGACATAACTGACCAGCCAGAGGCTCCCTTCTCCAATTTTGAAGATTCTAATGCTGAAGAATCCATCCCAGCTGCTTCCCCACCAGAAGAATTCTCCTTTGGGGAAACCTTGCATGCCATGCGAGAACAGTTCCAATGGCAGCAACAGGATTTTTCAGACTCCAGAAAGACTTAGGACTTTTCTGCACCTCCCACAGCACAGGCCCTTAGCTATACCCCCTGTTCTCTCTGTGGTGGATGATGCTTTCAATGATGTTTGCTCCGCTCCAGATTCTTTACCCCCAGCCCCTGCCAAACCAGACAGATTTTACAGGGTGCCAGATACTCATCACCACCTTTACAAGGCTCCACTTGCAGACCCAGAAACTATATCCCAGGGCCCCAAGGCAGTAGCCGCGACCATAGCTAAAAACCCTATTCCTTCTGAAAGGGAAGCAAGGTCATTAGATGGGGTAAAAAGGTCTACACTTCAGCTACTCTCTCAGCTAGAGCTTTAAACTGTCAGTTTCACATGATACAATACCAAGAGTTTATGCTGGATCAGTTAACTAAAAAACTAACCACTGATGAATCTCTTGATAAGAAATATGTATTAGAGATGGTAAATAACATACAACAGGTTAGCAACTATTCCTTAAAATGTGGCTATGATGCACTGGAGGCTTCATTTAGATCAGCCATGACAGGCACAGTGATAAGAAGGCATGCATGGCTAAAGGAACAAGCTTTACCGGATCATGTTAAAGCTAAGTTGCTAGATGCTCCTATGGACAAGACAAGTTTGTTTGGTACATCTGCCCAGCAGGTTATGAAGAAAATGGAAGAAAAGGCAAAATCTGTTCAAACTGTTAAAGATTTCTTGCAGGTTCAACCCCAAGGTTTAGCAGGAACTGGCCTGCCAAAATTGGTCCTTTCCTGACTCCACAAAATTTCAAAGGGGCAGGAATAGACGTTCCAGAGGCAGAAACCAATCCAGAGGAGGTGCCTACAGAGGAAGACAGTGGCAAGGTAACAACAGAGGCACAGACACAGCCACTGCCACTACATCAACACAACCACAGTGACTTAACCCTAAATCCGCCTACCAGGGAACAAATAGCAGCTCCTCTAGGCGGAAAGTTAACCTTATTTTCAAAGAACTGGCACTACATAACAAAGGACAAGTGGATTTTACAAACCATAGATCAAGGTTACCGGTTTCACTTCCACACTTTTCCAGTCAAAGAGGAATGCCAAATCTACCTCCAAATCAAAAACAGAGGCTCTACGCCAGATAATGGAGTTAGCAAACATGAGAGCTGTGGAAAGAGTGCCAACAGCAGAGCAAGGAAAGGGTTTTACTCCAGACTATTCCTAGTTCCAAGAAAGGAAAAAAGTTGGAGACCAATTCTCGACCTGTCCACCTTAAATACATACATCATTGTCCCAAAATTCAAAATGCTGACCCTACAGCAACTTCTTCCCATGCTGGGCAAGGAGTCTTGGCTGGTAACTCTAGATCTCAAGGAGGCATACCTGCACGTCCCCATTCGACCAATCTGCAGAAGATACCTCAGATTTCTTGCAGGATCAGAGCACTATCAATTCTCAGCATTGCCTTTTGGGCTTATCTACTGCGCCCAGAGTATTCACAAAATGCCTGGCATCAGTAATCGCCCATTGCAGACTCCAGGGAATTCAAATTTACCCATACCTGGACGACTGCCTGCTACAAGGGGACAACAAAAGCAAGCTGACAACAGATTTACAAAGGGTCATTTACTTGTTACAAGCACTGGGATACACAGTCAATTTACAAAAGTCAAGGCTGATACCATCCCAAACAAGGACATTCTTGGGCGCGGAATTGGACACAGTAAAACAAATGGCATTCCTGACTACAGAAAAACAAAAAACTCCCTCTATACTTCCTGGCACTAACAAAGCTGAACAAGTTAACAGCAAGAAAAGTACTGCAGGCCTTGGGCTTCATGGCATCATGCATAATCTTGGTTCCATTTGCCAGACTACATATGAGAAAACTACAGTGGTACCTGAAGAATTTATGGTCCCAACACAGACACAGTCTAGAAACAGAAATCCCACTAATTCCATGCTTAAAACAGGAGTTCCTATGGTGGGCTCAGGCATGCCAGTCAAACCCAGGCCTACCCTTTCGCAGATGTCAAGCAAGCCAGACCATCACAAGACGCTTCAGACCTAGGATGGGGGGCCCACATGCTGGACAAATGCGTGCAAGGATTGTGGACACAGGATCAACTCCAACTGCACATCAACCTAAAAGAAATGCTGGCAGTAAAACTGGCAATCCAAAAGTTCAAACCATTTCTCAGAGGGCCAGTTGATAAGGACAGACAACACCACAGTCATGTGGTACATCAACAAACAGAGAGGCACTCATTCATACCCCCCATGCAGAATGACCTTGGAGCTGTGGACCCTGGCACTCAGCTACAACATCCAGTTACAGGCAATATTTGTACCAGGGAAAGACAATACCCTAGCAGACATATTAAGCAGAACCACTTTGGATGCCCACGAATGGAAGCTTCACCCGGACATCTTCAAGACCATCTCAAAGAAATGGGGAATGCCACAGATGGACCTATTCGCATCACCTCTCAATCACCAGCTCAAAAAATTCTGCACAAGGACATTCCACCCATTAGCATGGAAAGTGGATTTGCTCTTTCAACTGGAAAGGCCTAACAGCATATGCATTCCCGCCTCTTCCTTTGATACACAAGGTACTACTGAAAATCAAGGAAGAACGTCCAAGGATAATCCTGATAGCTCCAAACTGGCCAAGACAACACTGGTACCCACTACTGAGGAGCATGTCTCGAACAATATGTGGACAATTCCCTGATGCCCTTGATGTTAACGCAGAACAACTACAGCATCATACATCCAAACCTAAAAACCTTGCAACTGACTGCATGGAACATCACATAACAGCAGCTCTTCCAGAACTTTCCCAAAGAGTTAAAGACATTATTCTTGAAGCACGCAGACCTTCAACAAGAAGGAACTATGCTGGAAAATGGAAAAGGTTTGTCATCTGGAGTACGGAAAGGGGAAAAGATGTGTCAAACATAGATATGCCTAACATTCTGGAGTATCTGGCCGAACTTCATTCAGGCCTGTCCTACTCCTCCATCAAGATACATGCATCAGCTATTTCAGCAGAATACAGCTTTGATACACCTGTTTTTTCGCACCCTTTGCTCAGGCAATTCCTCAGAGGAATCAAGAATGTAAAACCTCCAAGGAAACCACCATTACCAGCTTGGGATTTAAACTTTGTGCTAGAAAAGTTGACACTAGCACCCTTTGAACCAGCAGCAACAGCAGACCTACAACACCTGTCATGGAAAACTGCTTTCCTACTGGCAATTACTTCAGCAAGGAGGGTTTCAGAACTACAGGCCTTAATGGCAGTGCAACCCTTCCTAATCTTCCACCAAGATAGTGTCCATGAGGACTAATCCTACATTTATGCCTAAGGTGGTATCCAGACTGTCTTTAAACCAGGCAATCCACCTACCTACCTTCTTTCCCAACCCACAAAACAGAGGGAAAGAATACTGCATACCTTGGATGTACATAGACAGCTACGCTACTACTTGGACAGAACAAAAATAGCAGAAAGACTGACCAACTTTTTGTAGCCTATGCAACAGGAAGGGAAGGAAAAGCTATTTCCAAACAGACAATCTCCAAATGGATAGGAAATTGCATACGCTTCTGTTACTCCTTCCATGGAAAACCAATTCCACAGAACATAAGACCTCATTCTACAAGGGCAACAGCCACTACCACAGCCTTCTTACGAGTGGCGACCAAAGACATTATTGAGGCGGCTACTTGGACCTCCGTGCATACATTTGCCAAGCATTATAATTTGCCTCTATATTCCAGATCCCGAGCAGGGTTTGCCACTGCTGTGCTGCAAGGGATCCTAAACACACCATAATCTATTTTTATCCTCCTCCCCTAGTTGGCTATGGTATTCTACCCACTTGTTATGACTGCAGATGCATCCATGAAGGACATAGTACAGTTTTGTACCTACCATAAATGTAGATGTCCGAACTGGATAGCATCTGCAGTCAGGATTACCCTCCCTCCATCCCCTCTGTGGTACTCCTAGGGTGTTTACCCTTCTAATAGCTAGCTGTTGGGGGGGGGGGGGGGGGAGTCTTTTATGGTGTATTTGTGTATATGTACATACATGCTTATTGTTGTGCTTACCTCTATCTATTTGGAAACATTGGCATCTATCCAAATTTTAGCCTGCAAGAGGGCTACTGGCATCTGGGGCAAGAAACACTGAGGAAAATGGCGTCGGCTGATGCCTTTATACCCGGAGACCAACAGAGATGACGGGTGGAGTGCGACATCAGCCGAAGCCGGACCCGGACTTTGGAATCCGGCCGACTGAAGGGCTGCCTGACGACAGGACAACCCACTTGTTATGACTGCAGATGCTATCCAGTTCGGACATCTACATTTATGGTAGGTACAAAACTGTACTTTCAAGGACCTTTCACCCAAAGGCCTGGAGTGGACGCCCTTTCATTTGGACAGCATGGACAGTTTACGCTTTCCCACCTCTGCCTCTTCTGCCCAAGGTGCTCTTGAAAGCAAGAGCCGACCGAAGATGATACTGATTGCTCCAGATTGGCCAAGGCAACAGTGGTATCCGCTCCTGAGGAGTCTAACACTCCTTCCTGGTCCCTACCTCTAATGCCTCTTCTGCTGACTCAGCGCAGCTACAAAACGCTTCAAGGTCAGCTGAAAACACTCAATCTTGCTGCATGGAAAATTCCTTAACACCACAACAGACCCTACTTTCCAATGAGGTGCAGGATGTCATTTTGGAGGCCAGAAGACCATCTACTAGAAAGGCTTACACCGCAAAATGGAAACTGTTCTGCTCTTGGAATGAGAAAAAAGGCCAGGACCCTAAAAAGCTGAATTTGCCTCAGATATTACAGTATCTAGCAGAGCTACTGAACAGTGGACTTTCATTTTCTTCTATAAAAATCCATGCCTCAGCCATTTCTGCAGAATACAACTCGGATCCACCTTTATTTTCTCACCCACTCTTACGACAGTTCCTCAGAGGGGCTAAGAATACAACTCCTCCAAGGAAACCACCAATACCAGCCTGGGATCTTAATTGCATTCTAAAAAAATTAACTTTGCCCCCTTTTGAACCAGCTGCATCAACAGATTTGCAATATTTGTCCTGGAAAACAGCCTTTCTGGTCATCACTTCAGCTCATAGGGTTTCGGAACTACAGGCCCTCATGGCGGTGCAGCCCTTCCTCATCCATCAGGACAGGGTTTCCCTTCGTACCAACCCGTCATTTATGCCTAAAGTGGTATCCAGGGTAGCTTTAAACCAAGCCATACACTTACCCACCTTTTACCCCAATCCTCAAAACCAAGGGGAAAGGTTGCTACATTCTTTCCATAGACAGCTACGCTATTATTTGGACAGAACAAAGTCCTTCAGGAAATCAGAACTTTGTGTCCTATGCTGTAGGGGCTCAAGGGAAGCCAGTGACCAAGCAGACAATTTCTAAGTGGATAGGCCACTGCATATGGTTCTGTTCATATCATGGGAAATCTGTTCCCACAGTCATCAGATCCCACACCAGGGCCACAGCTACCTCTACAGCCTTCCTCAGAGGAGTTCCTACCAAAGACATTTTGGAGGCCGCCACTTGGAGTTTTGTACATATCTTCACAAAACACTACCACCTGCCTTTATATTCCAAAACTAGAGCAGGCTTTGCCACTGCTGTGTTGCAGGGCATTCTGGCTCATGCCAGTTCCAACTAGTACCTACCACCCTGTGTGTAGCTTTGGGATTCTACCCATCTGTGATTACTGCAGCTGTATGCGCGATGAACATAGTACAGTTTTGTACCTACCATAAATGTAGATGTTAGAGTGCTAATACAGCTGCAGTACAAGTTACCCTCCCGCCTTCCCCACTTGGTAAAGGCATAGGGCCTAACCCCCTCTTCATACAACCTGACTGGGTTATCCTTCTATGGTTTGCTTGCATCTACTGATTTTGGATTATATTGCATTGTTTGTATGTGTGGATATAGATATAGATGATATAAAGATGTAGATATAGCTATAGCTATAGACAGACGCCAACCGACGCTGGACCTAGACTTTGGAATTCGGCCGACCGAGGACCCGCCTGACGGCAGAGAACCCATCTGTGATTACTGCAGCTGTATTAGCACTCTAACATCTACATTTATGGTAGGTACAAAACTGTACTTTTCCTTTACTATGCTTAAAAGCCTTTTTGTTGTATTTGCTTTTTTGTTGGAGGGATATCTTTGTACTTTTATATTTAATTGCTTCCCATTAGGGGGACACCTGACATCTGGGGCAAGAAAGTGATGTAATGGCATCTGCTGCATGTTTTATACCCCTGGGGTTAGACTTTGGTACATTCACCTTTTTGAACCAAGTTTGTCTAAACTTTCTGGTGGCTAGAACTTCAAGACTAGTATCTGAACTCCAAGCACACTCTTAGGACTCCCATATTGACTTTTCCAGAAAGATAGTCACCTTGTGCACTAATCTTTTTCTACCAAAAGTTGCCTCAAACATTGAGTGATTCACCTTTTTTTCTGAAATTTGACCGACTATACCCTTCATCTTTTAGATGTGCATGGGCAACTTTGCTTTTACTTTCCCAGGACCAAGTAATTTAGAGAAACTTTCCAGTAAAAAGATGTGAAGATGAGTCTCAAGCTACACTAGCCAACTGAATAGTAAATTGTTTTCTTATGTTTATTCCTTGAGGGCCTAGCCTTGCCAAGACTGCCAAGAGCTCACTTAGCCAGGTCAATCAGCTGCTTTTTGGGCTAGAGCCTTCATTGACATTTGTGCAGCTGCTATAATCTAGTACTCATATCGTAACATTTACAAATTGCAGCTCCAATTGTGGAGATGCCCATTTTGTTCTGAACAACCTTCCATGAGGGCCAGCCAAGGTTCATGTAGCAGAGGACTGTCCCATTCGTTGAACAAATGAAAACTTTTTTTATATAATGTACTCAACTATACATGTGTCAATTTTCATTCTTCCTCAATGTCATCCCACCTTCCCCAGCCATATCTTTGGGAGAGATTAAATGGAATTGATAGGAACTGTAGATATTCTTCATGTTTCACTGTTGCAGTCATCACATTTGGGTTATCTGCCTGCAGGTAGCCCTCAGCCATCCTGAATACCAGAGTCTTGGGATTTCTGTGTCAGATGCTGTCACTTCTTCCATGGTGTCAGGGGTATACAGCATGAAGCAGACACCATTACTTCAGTCTTTCTTACTGTGCAGTGCCTGAAGCAGTTCACAAATGCCAGTCGGCAGACGACTGAAATTTTCGTTTGAGTTTCAGACTTGAAGTCTTCAAAAGTACCCTGTTGGGGATCATTTTTTCTTGCTCTTATTGATGTCAGAAAAAGTTAACAATTGTCTTGCCTGTGGAAAGCAAATACCTCAGTTTTTCATTCATTCTTCCTGCGTCCTCTTTAGGCCCAGACCACTATGTTCCTCGTAGATTTAACACCCGTACTATTCGTCTGGCTGTCTTTGCCACTAACTTTCGTGCTCTCTCTCCATAGTCTGAAATAGTTTTAAGCCGTCCGAATACAGATACATTGAAAAAATGTAAGGATAAAGACTGCATTGGCCAGTACTCAGTGAGTGAGGTGCCTTTGCAGCCCCTGATATTCGCTTTTACAGATTCGCAGGTTTCTACCGAGATCCATTTGGAGTCTGGTATGCTGCCAGAGGCTTCTTAAACTATGGAACCTGCAGATGTCTACCTTGGATGGGTCTGGAGCCACTGTGTAGGCAGTGGCTTTTTGAGGGTGTATTCAAGCCTTCAGATTTTCATATTAAACGGACTACTTTTCAAACCAAAAATTCCGGATTTCTCAGGCCCAGAGTTCGCACTATACACCTAGGAAACCGACCAAAGTGCGTTCTCAGGCCCACATGCCTCAAACAAATGCTTAGAATGGCTGAAGATCTTATTGCTTTGATTAGGGGAAGCCAGCCTTCCCCCTCAAAGATCAAGAATTGATTTTCCTTCTGATTCTTCATTTCATGAGTCTGACTCTGATCGTCTGATTACCAGGACATACCCTTGTCTCTTATGAAGATTCTGATTCAGAGGATTCCATTCACTCTGCTTCCCCACCAGAAAATGTTTTCTGTGGCGAAACCCTACATACCCTTAGAACACTTTCTGGGAGTGCCAGGACTACTCTGTCCAAAAAGACTCAGAATTTTTAAATCTGCCTCAGCACAGGCCTCTAGCTATACCTCCTGTTTAGGAAATTGTCGATGTCATTTTGGAGTCCTGCCTTGCCCTTGATACTTTGGCCCCAGTTCACAGGACACCTGACTGGTACTACAGAGTACCTGACTCCCACAAATTTATCTTTAAAAATCCTACTGCGGATCCAGCAACCATTTCCCAGGGACCTAAAGGAGTTATGGCTACAACAGTCAAAAACCCTACCCCTTCAGACAACAGGGACTCTAGTGCTTTAGACAGATGGGGTAAAAGTATACACTTCTGCTACTCTTGCCATCAGGGCTTTAAATTGCCAGTTTCATATGTTAAAGTATCAGCAGCATATTATGGAACTAATTAATCAGAAAATGTTTATTCCCGATTGTGCAGAACGTAAGTATTTACAAGAGTTGATGCATTCTCTTATCCAAGTTGGAAAACACTTTACAATGTGGTTGTGATGCCTTAGAAGCATCTTGCAGGGCTACTGTCACTGGGTCTGTTCTTGGAAGGCATGCTTGACTTGAACAAACTTTGCCAGACCATGTCAAAGCAAAATTACTAGATGCACCATTAAACCAAGAACTGCTTTTTGGCAATAAAGCAGAAGTCCTCAAAAGGATGGAAGAAAACACTATATCTATGGAAACTTGTTAGATTTCCTGCAGGTGCCTACCTAGATTCAGTAGGCATTGGCCTTCAAACTGGTCTTTTCCAGTCCCACCCAGAACACCTCGGTCCAACCCAGGGGTAGCAGTCCACCAAGACTAGACTCTGGGTACACGCATCTAAGCAATTAAGTGCTCCCACCTATAAAACTGAGTAGAAAGCCGCCATCTTAGTGTAAAATCTCACACTGATTTATCCTCAACTCTTCCAAGCCTTGCTCAAGTACTTGCACTTTCAGGAGAAACTTACCTGCATGCAAAAAACTGGCAGTACATTACCCAGTACAGATGGGTTTTATTCCACTTTCAGTCACTGCCATCCCCAAGTGGATGACCAGACCTTCCCGCAAACCAGGGAGCAAAGGGCCAAAAAGCAAGTATTTTCTCTTCAGTATCAAGGCTATTCGACCTGTCCCAGCTGAGTAAATGGGGGGAAAGGCTTTTATTCCATACTGTTTCTGGTACCCAGAAAAAAACTCTCTGCGCCCTATCCTGGATCTGTCTATTCTCAGCACCTTTTTGGTGGTTCCAAAATTCAAATTGCTTACACTCCAGCTGCTTCCTATGCTAATCAGTTCTCTGCACTTCCCTTTGTAAATACTCTGGGCGTAGTAGATAAGCCAAAGTGCTTGGCTCCAGCCATTGCATTTTGCAGGCAGAGAAATATTCAGATTTACCCATAATTGGACAATTGCCTGATTCAGGTAGTCAGGACTTGCTATTGTAGCACCTGGCATTTGTAAATACACTTCTAACTTCACTGGGGTACACCATCAATGAGAAGAAATCGCACTCATTACCCTGCCAATAGATTGTATTCCTAAGAGCAAGCTTTAACACTTCCCAGATGGCATTCCTCACTCCAGAGAAGTTTGACAACCTACTTAAATGTACTGGCCATAAAAGCCCAGCTATCTGCAAGGAAAATCCTGCAAGCCCTGGGGTTCGTGGCCTCCATTCTGTTAATTCCATATGCAAGACTTCATGTGAGGAAACTTCAATGGTATCAAACTTCTATGGTGTCAACATGCTCAGGACTTGCCAAAGATTCCTGTTCCTTGCCTAAGGGCAGAATTCCTTTGGTGGGCTGAGGCCTGCAACCACAGCAAGGGACTTTTTCATTCTACTCCCTACTCCCTGCCACCCAAACCATAACAGATGCATGGGGGGCTCAAATGGCAGGGCAAGTGCATTCAGGGCAAATGGAACTGAATACAGATGCACCTGCATATCAATCAAAAAGTAATGGCTGTACAAAATGCTCTGACGGCCTTTAAAGACCTTATTCTTCCAGGACAACTATTGATAGAGAGAACACCAGATCTGAAGTAGGATATTCATTTGTCTGCAACCTGTGGGTTATGGATCCGATATCGGATCCGAACCGGCATAGTTTTCCAGCTATGGATCCAAGCTCTCAGCTCCTCCCCTCACCCATAATGCCCTGCTCTACCCTCATGACCTCAGATCTTGTTTGCCGCGCTGGTAACTAGATGTGGATACATAGCTCTCAGCTAAGTAGACTATTTTTCTTGTTCAAAAATAGAGAATTTTTTCTTTATTTAACAATTTTTGTGTGAAAGTTGTAGGTTTCCTATTATTATTGACTGTTTTAGTTTAATTTAATTTTCAGTAGTAATTTTATTCCCTCGAGTGTGTGTGAGGCCTGTGTGCTTCTTTTATTGTTTAAGTTACTTTCTGTAACTTTAGGTTAATTTTAGAGACTATGGCTGAACAGCCTAAGTCCATATTTTCTAAATGCTCAGTGTGGCCATAAGCTCTCACCGGCTGATGGCCACACTCGGTGTGTTAAGTGTCTTGGGGTTGTACACCTCACATCTGGTTGTTCCATTTGTGCAGGGTTCCTGAGGAGGTCCAAGCTGGTCTTGGCGGGTCTTTTACCGGACTCGGCTCCGACCTCCGCTCCTTCCCCTGCGGTTGTTCCCCTGTGGCACCCTCCTGCTCCTGGGACTCAAACTCCCGCTTCAGGACAGGAGAGGGATGCATCTAAAAGGACGGAGGAGAAGCACCTGGCGGGCGAGACCTCTGTTTCAGCCCGCCAGCCAAGCGGCTTCTCCGGTCTCCTCCTTCTCTGCTCCGGTCCCTGTGTGCTTCTCACGGGTCCTGAGGAGGAGGAGACCCGATCTCCGTCGAGGCTATCGAGGAGGCATTCCAGGCCTACCTCGGTAGCCGGATGCTGATCTGGACGGATGATAAGGTTCATCCAGGCCCAGATGCAGATGGGAGTGCTCTTGCCTCCCCTCGGGAGCTCAACACCCTTTTAAGCCTATTGCTCCTTCTCCGACCCGCTACCGGGTTGAGCAACTGGAGCCGAGCAGCCGGAGGGGAGGTCGGGCTGATAGTACTGGTGCCGGATCCGACCATGCCCCGGATCCGATCTCGGAGCCTGGATCCGAGCCGGATCCGGGGATCAGTGCTCCCGGGCAGGGCGCAGTCTGTGTCGGGCGCACTGTCCCGGATCGCGCCCGGCTCCGATCCACTCTTCGGATCGAGGGAGCCGATTGTCGGATCCTTTGATCGAGGCTCCTCGGCTTTTGATGTAGTGGAGAGGGCTCTGTTGAGGGTCTCGGACCCCCGGCTCCGTCCAGCTCCCTCTGCACTGGGCCAGGCTTCCACCATCCGGCCCCTGGGACAGCCCATTTCTGTGCCCCAAGTTGCTCCCATGGAGCAAATTGCTGTTCTGAGGACTCCTCTGACAGCCCCCAGAGGAGGCCGGAGGCACATTGACTCCCGAGTCTCTCACTGAAGACACGGACTTGGAGGAAGGGAAGGCTCCCACGGTCACCCCGAGGATGTCTCCGGAGACATCATGGAAATGCTCCGTATTAGGGGTGGTCTTCCCCAAGTCTTCCTCGGACGAGTCCGTGTTCTTGGAGGCATTAGCGGGCCCGTCTACCTCTTGGGTGTCCCCTGCCGACCCCCTGGTGGACCTTATTACCACCAGGGCGTGGAAGGAACCGGACACCATGGAGCCAATTCCCAAAAGACCTGACAGGATCCTTAGCCGCCCTCCGACAGGACCCATTGGAGTAAGGGGCCTCCTGTAGATGCCATGTTGATGGCGGCGGCCACAAAGAGGGAACTGGCTCAGGAGAGTCCCTCAGTCCACCCACCGAGCAAGGAGTCTCAGATGATGGACCGCTTGGGAAGCGGATGTTCAGTTGACCTTCGGTAAGGCGCTGAACTATTTGGCACATGTTATTCGGATGCAGCGAGACCTTATTACGCTGCATCCCAGTCCATTTCGGAGGAGGACAGAGCTCTGCACTCCACCAAAATGGCCACTCTTAGGTCAGTCACAAATACTTCTATCGGCTACTCTCCCATGCTACGGAGGCGCTAGAGCTGCGGGACAGGACTGGTCACTAGGCGTCAGGCCTGGCTCCGCCCTGAGCCCTTCAAGGCTTTGATGGTTCTGCTCTGTTTGGCAAGACCGTTGAGGCGTTGACCCGCTGTCTGCCGTGAATCCGCTTCTCTGCACCCCAGAGGCCCTATTCTAGGAACCAAAAGGGTCAGAAGAAGATGTGGTTCGAAGTCGCAGCAGTCCCAGCCTGCTCCGGACAACCAGTCCTTCCGTGGCAGAGGAGGACAGGGAGGGCCGCCCTAGAGGCAGAGGGCTCCCAGAAACTTCGGGTCCAGGAACCTTTCTCTGAACGGCCCGCAGCAACCCTGAGGGTTGCCCGACTGCTCTACTCTGGAGGCAGTCGGGGCGTTGGGCACCTAGCGGCATGGGAGTCCATAACATCGGACCGCTGGGTTCTCCAAATCATATCCAGGGATATCGCATTCCTTTCCTTCACCTTCCAAAGATGAAGTCCCTCCCAGGCGTACCACCCGGTCAAGGGAGGCAGCTTTGGCAGAAATTGGCCATCTGCTAGAGAAAAGAGCCATCCAGCCCGTTCCCCAGACCAGATCGGATCAGGGTTCTACTCCAGGTTCTTTTAGTGCCAAAAGGCGGGGAACTAAGACCAATCCTAGACCTCTCTCTTGAATCTGGCAGTCCCCAAAGAAAAATTCGAATGGTCACTCTACAATCTATTCTCCCCTTCTGGGAGAAGGCCACTGGATGTGCTCGATAGATCTCATACTACCACATCCTAATGGACAGACGCTCCAGGAGGTTTCTCCGCTTCCGGCTGGGAGCCAGTCACTACCAGTTCGGGTCCTTCCCTTTGGTCTCACCACAGCCCCAGGGTGTTTACCAAAGTACTAGCAGTGGTAGCGGCCCACCTGAGGCTTCAGGGGTGCAGGTCTTTCCCTACCTGGACGACTGGCTCCCCCCAACAAGGCATCTACTTCTCTCGTGTGAGACTCCTTTCTCCATCTTGCTCCATTTCTGGGCATCACAATAAATACAAACAAGTCCAACCTGGCACCCACTCAGCTCTTAGATTTCATAGGGGCCAGACTAGACACAAGGAGTTCTGAGCCTTCCTCACTGCGGACAGAGTTCTAAATCTGCAGCTCCAGGTGCGGGCCATTCTCCATTCATGTTCTGTTCCAGCGGAGTTGGTCCTGAGGGCTCTAGGGTCCATGGCCGTCGATAGCACTTCTTCCTCTTGCCAGGCTCAATATCGCATTCTACAGTGGGCGCTCTTAGTACAGTGGTCATACCTTGCTCTCCCATGCATCATCCCATAGCGATCAGCAAGGCTTGCAAGCGGTCCCTCTTGTGGTGGCTCCACTCCCGGATCTCCACGAGCGCCCATTTTGTGCTTCTCCCCTCGCCACAGTGACCACGGACGCCTCCGGGTGGGGGGGCACTTCTTGAGCGGACAGTCCAAGGCACGTGGAGCGATTCAGAGACCTTACTGCATATCAATGTTCTAGAGATGAGAGCAGTGCTCTTAGCGTTGCTAGCACTTCAGGACTTTCTTCCCTTGGGAACAATTGCGATTCAATCGGACAATATGTCTGTTGTCTGGTACATCAACAAGCAAGGGGAACAAGGTCTTACCCTCTTTGTCGAGAGGCCATGAGAGTTTGGGAATGGGCAATCTCCACCAATCGCTTTCTCATAGCCATTCCGGTCGGTCCAACATCCTAGCGGACAAGCTCAGTCGCACCATTCTGACCCCTTACGAGTGGTCTCTCAATTGTCAAGTAGCGGGGAACCCTTCATGCGATCTTTTGCTTCTCCCTCAAACACCAAGTCGACAGTTTTTCGCTCTAATACCTCCTCCAGGAGGTACCCCAAGGCAGCTCTGGTGCATGCTTGGCCACCCGGTCTTCTGTATGCCTATCCACCCTTGCCTCTGATGCTGCAAGTTCTTCAGAAAGCCTCTCGGGTGGGTTGCAGAATGATTCTCATTGCTCCATTCTGGCCTCGACAGATCTGGTTCCCCTTCCTAAGGTCTCACTCGGTGAATCCTCCTTGGATTCTAGATCCCATTCGGATCTGATATCCCATCCATCCTGCATTCCTCCTCCGAACCTGGACAACCTGAAGCTGACCGCTTGGCTGCTCCAGTTCCACTCTTGATAAGGACTCGGTATTTCTTCACGGTAAAGGCTATTTTGGTGGCGGCTCATAAACCATCCACTAGAAAGGTTTACGAAGCAAATGGAAATTTCTCTGTGTGGGGAGCGGCAAGGCCTAGATCCCTTCACGGTTCCTCTCCCTGTAGTGCTTGATTTTCTAACCTCTCTCTTTAATGATGGTGCCAGCAGTTCCACAGTCAAAGTTCAACTGGCGGCAATTTCTCACTATCACATTGGTCAAGAGTCTAATCCTCTTATGTCAGCCAAATTGTGCAAAACATTTCTCAAGGTACTTTCCTTCTCAGGCCCCTATAAAGCAAGCAGTTCCTCCTTGGGACCTTTCTTTGGTCCTACAGGCCTTGGGCTACAGTGGATCTCAAATTCTTGTCTTACAAGACAGCCTTTTGGTAGCCATTACATCAGCCAAGAGAGTTTCTGAACTTCAAGCTTTATCAGCTAAACCTCCTTACTTGGTTTTATCCGGACCGTGTCTCCCTCAGGACCAACCCGTCCTTCCTTCCTAAAATCGCTTCTGAAGCAAACATCAATCAATCCATTAACCTCCCTGTTTTCTTCCCTAAGTATGAAAACAAAGGTGAATATAGGCTACACTCACTAGATGTTCACAGGCAACTAAGATTTTATCTCAACAGGACAGCTGGTCATAGGCATTCCGACCAGCTGTTTATTTCCTTTGCAAAATTCAATTTGGGCAAGCCAATTTCTAAAGGTTCTCTGTCGCTGGATTTCACAGTGCATTTTATTGGCTTATCAAGCGTCAGGAAGGCCAGCACGGGGGTGTTCATGCCCATTCAACCCGGTCAGTATCTACCTCGGCAGCCTTCAAGGCTAGGATTCCTCTAGATGATATTTGTGCAGCAGCCACGTGGGCTTCATCTCATACATTTATTTCTCACTATAAGTTGGATCTTGCATCTAGGGTAGAGCATCCTTTGGCTCCGGTGCTCGGAATATCCTTCCATGATGGCGCCCAAGATTCAGGTAGCTGGGGACTCTGTCCCACAGGTTGCAGACAAATGAATATCCTACTTCAGATTTAGAAGTTATGTACTCACCATAACGTTCCATCTGAGTAGGTGTATTCATTGTCTACCCCTGGCCTTTCAGTTTCCTGCATATTCCTTGTTACCCTTTTGAGGGTATTGTTGCTTTGGCAAACTCGATCTGAGGTCATGAGGGTAGAGCAGGGCATTATGGGTGAGGGGAGGAGCTGAGAGCTTGGATCCATAGCTGGAAAACTATGCCGGTTCGGATCAGATATCGGATCCATAACCCACAGGTTGCAGACAAATGAATACACCTACTCAGATGGAACGTTATGGTGAGTACATAACTTCTAATTACGTGGTACATAAGCAGGGGGAACCAATTCCTAACCCACTCTGCAGACTAGCCATGGCTCGAACACAGATTTGAGCAACCAAGTTAACCTACAACCTCAGTTTCCTGCCAGGCAAACTAAATTCACTGGCAGATTTAAGCAGAAATCTCATGGACCCACACGAATGGAAACTGGAACCCAAAATATTAAAGCTCTTGAATAAATGGAGGATGCCAGAGGTAGACCTGTTTGCCTCCCTTTGTAACTTCCAATTAAACACATACTGCACCAGAACTCCCCACAGTCAAGCTTGGGAAGTGGATGCCCTGTCCTTCACCTGGCAAGGCCTCTCAGTTTATGCCTCCCCGCCTCTCCTCTCGAAGGTCCTACTAAAGATCAAACAGGACAAGCCAAGAATACTGATTGCACCAGATTGGCCATTCTAGCATTGGTACTCCCCTTTTGAGATCTGACAGTGCTACAACCATGGCACCTGCCTCGGACCCAGTCCCTGCTGTCCCAGCAGGCAGGACAGATTCTGCATCCTCAGCTTCAAACCTGCACCCTGGCTAATCCCCTGAACTCGCCTCTAGCAACCCTCAGTAAGCAGGTGCTGTATGTCATTCGTGAGGCAAGGAGGCCTAGTACTAGAAAATCCTATTCAGAAAAGTGGAAAAGATACTGTTCCTGGAGCCGGTCTCAGGGGTTGGGCACAACGGTGCAGAGCTTACAATAGAACAAGGGCCTATCTTTCTCCAATTTAGTCATGCTTCAGCCTTTTCAGCACAATACTGAGCCACCCCTCTTCTCTCATCCACTGCTAAAACAATTCTAGAGGGGCCAAAATTGACCCCCCCGGAGAGCTCCCACTCCAGCCTGAGACCTAATCTTTGTGTTGGGAAAAACTTGCTCCCCCCCCTTGAACCAGCTGCTACAGCAGAGTTGAAATTCCTTTCTTGGAAAATGGATTTACTTCTGCAAGAAGTGTCTGAACTGCAGGCCCTTATGGCAGTGGAACCATTCCTCTTCCACGCGGACAGGGTGTCCCTCGGGGCTAATCCATTTATGCCCAAGGTGATATCTAGTGCAGATCTGAGCCAGTCTGTTCATTTGCCCACCTTTTTTCCCTAATCCCCAGAATAAAGGGGAAAGGATACTGCATTCCCTGGACCTGCACAGATAGCTTGGATCCTATTCACAGGACTAAGTCTCAGAAAATCTGACCAGCTGCTAGTCAGCTTTGCTGCAGGGGTAGAAGGGAAGGCCATGTCAAAGCAAATCATTTCCAAATGGATAGCCCACTGTATCCAGTTCTGCTACAAACACCATGGAAAATCTACCCCACAAGGGATAACCCATTCCACCAGGGCTGCATCTACCTCTACTGCATTTCTCTGGAGTCCCTACCAGGACATCCTGTAATCTGCAACCTGGAGCTCTGTACATACTTTCACCAAGCATTACCACTTGCCTGTTTTCTAATTCCAGAGCTGGATTTACCACAGCAGTCTTACAGGGCTTGATTGCTAGCACTAAGGATCTTTACTACCTCCACCCTTCCTTAGCTTTGGAAATCAACCCAAATATGACCAACACTGAAACATTAAACAATAGTACAGGTGTGTACACTTAACCATAAATGTAGATGTTGGTGTATTCACTGTTGCAGTCCTAGTTACTCTCCCTCTAGTCTCCTGACTTCTCTTGACTCTTACCTATCCTATTTTGTTTGGTGTGGAATATATCGTGTGTTTTTTTTGCTGGGGTGTTCCATATAGAATTGTGTTCTATTGAGGAGGCACCTGACATCTGGAGTAAGAAACTGATGTAATGGTGTCTGCTGCATGTTGTATACCCCTGACGTTATGGAAGAAGCAACAGCATCCGACTCGGAAATCCCAAGACTCTGGTATTCAGGCCGGCTGAGAGCTACCTGCAGGCAGATAACCCAAATGTGGTGACTGCAAAAGTGAAAACGCAAACTTCTATGCTTCCTGTCAATTATCTTTTAATCTCTCCCAAAGACATGGCTGGGGAAAGTGTGCTGACCTTGAAGAATGAAAATGGGCACATGTATAGTTGAGTACAGAATGATATAAGTTTTCATTTGTTCAACAAATGGGACAGTCTTCTGCTACATGAACCTTGTCTTGCCCTCATGGAAGGTTCAGAACAGAATGGGCATCTCCAGAATTGGAGCTGCAATTTGTAATTAAGTATGAGCATTAGATTATGTAGCAGCTGTACAAATGTCAACGGAGGCTTTAGCCCAAAAAGCAGCTGATGTAGCCACTGACCTGGCTGAGTGAGCTTTTGGCAGTCTTGGCAAGGCTAGGCCACAAGGAATAAACATAAAATCCACTTCATTTGGCTAGTGTAGCTTTTGAGACTGGTTTTCACATCTTATTACTAGAAAGTTTTCCTATCTTATTACTAGAAAGTTTTCCTAAATTACTTGGTCCTGTGAAAGTAAAAGCAAAGCTGCCTGTGTATATCTAAAAGATGAAGGGTATAGTCTGTCAAATTTCAGAAAAAAGGTGAATCACTCCATGTTTGAGGCAACTTTTGGTAGAAAAGATTAGTGCACCAGGTGACCATCTTTCTGGAAAAGTCCAATATGGGAGTCCCCAAGAGTGTGCTTGGAGTGCAGATACTAGTCTTGAAGTTCTAGCCACCAGAAAGTTTAGAAAAACTTGGTTCAAAAAGGTGTATGTACCAAAGTCTGTAACACCAAAGTCGGGTCCCTAATCGGAGGTCTAAGCAGAAAGGTACCTTTAAGGCCTTGCATAACTTGGATGAAGCTAAAACATTATCTCTGATGTGGTAGTTGGAGATGGCTGTTAAATGAAATTTGAAGCTTGCCCTGCTTTGAAAGATGGAGGCAAGGAATCAGTCGTGAGTGGAGCAGTGAAATTATCAACTTTGAGCTCAAAAAGGAAAAACCTCTTCAATTTGCTCTTTCTTCCTAGTAGAGGGTTTGTGGGATGAAAGTGGCAAAAAGGGGAAGAAAGCCTGGAGTGTCTAGGGTTTACTATTAGAATATTGAAACTAACTCAGTTGACTGTACTTTTGTGTAACACAGAAGTTTGAAAATGGTAATATCAAAGACCAAAAACCAACCTAGGAACTAGTTTTAACATGGGTCAAGCTAGGGAAGAGGTTTGTAGTTCAGAATAACACTGAACACTTATCTCGACCCATGATAAGTTGTCAATCTCGCCTTCATTCTTGCTGGATGGGTTCGGAGCCGATCCTCTGCTCCGACTCTGCACTTGTTAAGCTCGAGAGCTAATTTTACCAGCTCGAGGCAACCCTATATCCCATGATGCAAGGCAGAGACTACCCAGATCTCGTTTGCTGCTTCGCTTACAAAGTGCCTCTTTTACCAGCTCTAGGTAAGTTTTCTTAAGACTTAGTCTCACCCCTTTTAATTTTCATAACCTTAGTTTTGTGAACCTTAATGTGTATTTTAACCCTATTCCCGTTGGTGTTCCCTTTCGGGTTATTTATCCCCTTCCCTAGGTTAGGCCTTAGGCCTTCCCCTTTCCTAAATTTTCCTGTCAGGGATTTTTGTCTGAGTGTTGTATCCCTGTTTAGTTTGGATTGGGTGTTTGTGTGTCTGTTTTTCTTGTCAACTTGTGTTTCCTCGACACAGCTATGTCTAAGGACACAAAGGTCTCAGGCTTCAAGAAGTGTGACTCGTGCTGTCAGAAGATGTCTCTGACAGACTGTCACACTTGTGTTTACTGCCTGGGACCTCTGCACCTGCAGGACTCTTGTGCTATCTGTCATGCCTTCAGCCCAAGAGTCCTGCAGGAGCGCAGAAATTAATATTGAGGTGCTTATTAAAGCCTGAGAGCTCCCTGACTAAGTCTGCTCTGGGGAAGCCCTCTAAACCTGTCAAGCCTTCGGCTGCAAGTCCCAAGCAGTCTGCTACTGGTTCAGCTTCTTCAGTGTTGAGATCAGCTCCGGCCGGAGCCGATCCTTCCATTCTACAAGTCACAGTATCTGCTCCATCTGGGGCTAATACTGCCAGATCTGGACACTGTCTGCTCCAGCTGGAGCAGACATCCTCGGCTCCTTCGGCTCCACCTATCTCTAAAGAGATCTCGATCCCCCTCATTGGAATCGATACATTCGGCTCAGATCACCCCTGCTCTCCGAGTGGAGCCATCGGAGCCGTTCTCGGTCGTCCAGGCTGTCTGATCACAACCTCGAGAGAGTGGTGAGTAGACTATTAAAGTCTCAGGCATTGGCCCAAATGCTCCATAGCCTCAACAGACAGTAGCTATTTCACATCCACCTAACATTCCTCCTTAGACTCTCTTACAGAGCTCGGAGCCGGAGCTCCTCGGAGCCGTGACTGTTGTAGCTTCGGATCCGATACCACCCCTTTCGGCATCTTCCTCTGCTCTGATTTCCTTCTTGAGGCCTTCATTGGAGGGATCCGGGTGTCTGGTCTCTCGTCAGCTCCGAGGGGGCGAGTGGCGTCAGACCCTTGTCCGACCCCGTTCTCCCTCTCGCTTCGGTGTTGGTGAGCTCAGCCCCGACATTTGCCTCGGAACCTTCTCTCTCGGTGAGGCCTGGAGTTCCTCTCTCTTCTGAGCGGGAACCTTCTGGTCTCTCTGATGGGGAAGCCTTCGAGGTGATGAGTGTACTAGCCCCTGGGCGTAGCCAACTGTCAGTTCTGTCAGCTCCTCTCACTACAGTGCCTGCTGACGTCTCTTCCCACTCCCTTGCTCCCGGACCCAGAAATCCAACGCCTCAGGTTTCTCCATTGGGAATATCTTCCGAGGCTTCTCCTGATCAGTCGGGTGAACCTCCGCGTAAGAGGGACATGTAAGAGGAAACATCTAGACTCCCCCTAGTCTATTACATCTGATACTGACTTGAGTCGGAGGGATCCCAAAGGTCCTCCTCTGAGGATGTCTTTCTCAGACCTCCTTGAGCTACTTAAGCAGAGGGGGAACTGGCCCTCCCTTAATCCTTGAGGGGGAACTGGCCCTCCCTTAATCCTTGAGGGGGAACTGGCCCTCCCTTAATCCTTGAGGGGGAACTGGCCCTCCCTTAATCCTTGAGGGGGAACTGGCCCTCCCTTGATCCTTGAGGGGGAACTGGCCCTCCCTTGATCCTTGAGGGGGAACTGGCCCTCCCTTGATCCTTGAGGGGGAACTGGCCCTCCTTGATCCTTGAGGGGAACTGGCCCTCCCTTAATCCTTGAGGGGGAACTGGCCCTCCCTTGATCCTTGAGGGGGAACTGGCCCTCCCTTGATCCTTGAGGGGGAACTGGCCCTCCCTTGATCCTTGAGGGGGAACTGGCCCTCCCTTGATCCTTGAGGGGAACTGGCCCTCCCTTAATCCTTGAGGGGAACTGGCCCTCCCTTGATCCTTGAGGGGAACTGGCCCTCCCTTAATCCTTGAGGGGAACTGGCCCTCCCTTGATCCTTGAGGGGAACTGGCCTCCCTTGATCCTTGAGGGGAACTGGCCCTCCCTTAATCCTTGAGGGGAACTGGCCTCCCTTAATCCTTGAGGGGAACTGGCCTCCCTTAATCCTTGAGGGGGAACTGGCCCTCCCTTGATCCTTGAGGGGGAACTGGCCCTCCCTTGATCCTTGAGGGGGAACTGGCCCTCCCTTGATCCTTGAGGGGGAACTGGCCCTCCCTTGATCCTTGAGGGGGAACTGGCCCTCCCTTGATCCTTGAGGGGGAACTGGCCCTCCCTTGATCCTTGAGGGGGAACTGGCCCTCCCTTGATCCTTGAGGGGGAACTGGCCCTCCACCTCCTGGGTGTCTCCGCCTTTCAACCCTCTTATGGACATAGTGGCTCGGAAGGCGTGGATGGCCCCGGATTCGGTGGAACCTATTCCTAGGAGGCCTTAGAAATTCATTACGGCCCCACCAGATAGGCAATATTTGACAAGGTGCCATGGTTGATGCCATGGTGGTGGCTGCAGCCACCAAGAAGGAACTAGCTGATCCTTCAGTACCTGTCCATCCTCCTAACAAGGATTCTGGGACTATGGACAGGTACGGCAAGCGGATTTTTTCTTCAGCGACCTTTGCCATGCGATCGCTGAACTAGTGTCACTTCACCCGCCTTCAAAGAGATGTTCTTAAAGAGTTGGGAGAAGTTTTACAGGATCAGTCAGCTGCTGGGTCTCTGGATAAGATTAGCTCACAGATAGGAATCCTTAACTCCTCCATGCGGCTCATTTCTTATGCAGCCAATGGAGCGAGTAGGGCCGCAGGCACAGGAGTGGCTTTAAGGCGTCTGTCCTGGATGCGGCTTTGTAATTTTGCAGACCTTCAAGGCGTCCTTCACAACTCCCTTTTGATTCAACCTTGTTCGGACCTCAACTTTGACTAGATGCGAACAAGATGTCAAGACTCTCTGCTGTAGGAGTCAGTTTCTCCACCCCTTCAAGACCTTACCCAAAAGGTCAGAAGGGAGGGAAGATGTGGTTCCGCAAATCTCAAGGAGTCACGCCTGACGCATGAGGTCAGTTTACCCCCAGAGGCAGAGGGGGTAACAGACGCTGCCCTAGGGACAGAGGGGGTCCGCAGAATCAGAGTAGCAGAGCCTCTTTCTGACACCCTTCCAGCATCCCTGAGATGTTGCCAGATACACCTTCGGAGGCAGTCGGGGGAAGATCATCGCTGTACCCAATAGCCTGGCTTTCCCTCAAGACAAATGGGTACAGTCGATTATATCTGAGGGTTACAAAATTCCCTTTATTCAAACCCCAATTCAGCAAAAGGGAACCCTTCCAGACGTTCCACCCGGTCTAAGGGAACTAGCAGTACCAGAGATATCAAAACTGCTAGCAAAAAGAGCCATCCAGCCAGTCCCAGCAGACCAAATAGGATCTGGAATCTGCTCAAGGTTCTTTAGTACCATAAAAGACAGGGGACTGGAGACCAATATTAGATCTGAGCAAACTAAACAAGTTTGTAAAAACAAGATTCCGGATGGTCACGCTTCAGTCCATTCTACCCTTTCTGGGCAAGGACAATTGGATGTGCTCGGTAGATCTTCAGGATGCGTACTATAACATAAAAATTCACAGGCGCTCCAGAAGATTTCTCCGCTTTCGGCTGGGGACCAGTAACTTCCAATTCAGGGCCCTGCCCTTTGGACTCATTACAGCCCCCAGAGTGTTCACCAAATGTATGGCAGCAGTTACGGCTCACCTGAGACGTCGAGGATTCCAGGTGTTTCCATATCTAGACGACTGGCTCCTCACTGCCACCACCAGGCATCAACTTCTCCAAGCCAGAGATTACACCATTCACATTTGCAGAGGGCTAGGGATTTTTATAAATTTCAAAAAATCTGCCTAGTCAATCTATTACTTTTATAGGCGCAAAATTGGACACCGTACAACTTTTCAGCAAAGTTAACAGACCAAAGGATCTTGGACATTCAAAGTCACGTCCAGGTGATTCTTCTCTGCTACAAAATTCAGGCCAGATTTGCTCAAAGTATTGGGTCTTATGGCGGCTGCCATAACACTTCTTCCCTTCGCCCGTTTTTACATGCGTCTTCTACAATGGATGCTATTCGCCCAATGGTCCTTTCAAAAACTACCCATGCGTCACAGGATTATAATAACCAACTTGCAAAAGGCATCTGACCTGGTGGATATCGTCTCAAGTCAGTCAGAGCAGACCCTTTGTTCCTCCTGCCCCGGTCGCCACGGTTACATCTGATGCCTCCCTGATCGGGGTGGGGGGGTATTATCAGGGCAGGATGGTCCATGGCACTTGGCAACCTTTCAAATACCATCTGCACATAAATGTCCTAGAGATGAGCAGTGCTTTAACGTTGCAAGCCCTCAACGACTCTCTTCCCCTAGGAACTATTGCAGTCCAAACAGACAATATGTCCGTAGTGTGGTATATCAACAAACAGGGCGGAACCAAATCCTATCCACTATGTCGAGAGGCTCAGACTTTGGCAGTGGGCAATCTCTTCTCAGCGGTTTCTGATAGCAACGCATATCCCCAGGAAATCCAACATCATAGCGGACAGGTTGAGCAGAGCTATTCTCATGCCTCACGAGTGGTCTCCAATCAGTGACTGAAGAGATTTTTCAGGAGGGGGGCCTTCCTTACTGCGACCTTTTTGCTACACCTCAAAACAGCAAATGCCCAGACTTCTCTCTTCCCCCTTCCAGGCCATCCCCCCCAGAGACGCTCTAACCCAAGATTGGCCCCGGGGACGACTTTATGCTTTCCCCCCTTTCCTCTGACCTCAAGTAAGTCAGAAAGCAACCGCCTTGAGAGCCAAGCTGATTCTCATTGCCCTTTATTGGCCTCTACAGATATGGTTTCCGTTCCTACATCGTTATCTCTTGGTACAGCCATGGCATCTGGACCCGGTTCCAGATCTTCTGACCCACCAGTCGGGGCAGCTGCACCAATCCATACCTTCTCTCAACCTCACTGCTTGGTTGCTCCACTTCCATCCTTAGCCAGGCTTCCTATGATTTCTAATCCCGTCCGGGATATCATAGTAGCTTCCCTTAAATCTTCTACCAGAAGGATTTACACTAGTAAATGGCAATGTTTCTCCTTCTGGGCAAAAGCTAGGAATATAGACCCCTATACTGCTCAGATTCATTTGGTGTTGGACTTCCTAGCTGAGATTTTTCATTCAGGATCCTCTTCTTCCACAGTAAAAGTTCAGCTGGCAGCCATTTCGAATTTTCATATAGGCCTTTTGAACCACAACATTGTCACAAACTTGCAACTTTGCAAGGCATTCCTTCGAGGTATCTTTTTACTTAAACCTCCGATTAGAGACCCCCCACCACAGTGGGATCTAAATTTAATTTTAACATCCTTGATTCTCCCCCCTTTCGAACCTGCGACTGCCTGTTCGTTGAAATTTCTCTCTTGGAAGATGCTCTTTCTAGTCGCCATTACTTCTGCCAGGAGAGTATCTGAGCTTCATGCTCTCTGCATTCGTCCTCCCTACTTAATCTTCCACAAAGACAGGGTATCTCTTAACGACTAATCCATCTTTCTTGCCCAAAGTGGCATCGCAGACTAACTTAAATCAATCCATTGATCTTCCAGTTTTTTCCCAAATTATTCTGATAGAGCGGAACAAAAATTACATTGTCTTGATGTTCACCGCCAGCTCAGATATCTAGACAAAACTAAACATTTTAGGAAATCTGATCAACTGTTTCTATCCTATACAGAGAACAGGAAAGGCCTTCCAGTTTCCAAGGTGACTTTATCTAGATGGCTGTCTTCTGTGATTACTTACATTTATCAGCTCTGAGGCAAAGAGTTGATTTCTATGCCAAAAGCCCATTCTACCAGAGCTCTAGCTACATCTACAGCTTTTCAGGCTAGACTTCCAATAGACTATTTGTGCAGCAGCCACATGGCCTCTCCTCATACCTTTGTTTCACATTACAAATTAGACTTGGCCTCCAGAGACAGTTCCACCGTTGTCAAGAGTCTGTTCCATTGAGCCACCCAGGATAGAGGTGCTAGGGACGCGGTCCCATCCAGCAAGAATGAAGGCGAGATTGACAACTTAACATTAAGTTATGCACCTACCATAACGTTCCATGTTGTCTTCTCTCGCCTTCTTTCTTGCATCCCGCCCTCCATCCCCCTAGCCTGGTCAGACTGAGATTATGCCTCTTCTAAGAGGCTTTATTCTTCTAGCTAATCAGCTTCTAGTGTCACTAGGTTGATCCTTTTCAGAGGATGATGATGATTATGATTGTCATTTTTAGTATTGTTACTTTTTCTTCCTCCTTTACAGTTGGAAGAATATATTCCATAATTTCCTTAACTACCAAATGAGATCTGGGTAGTCTCTGCCTTGCATCATGGGATATAGGGTTGCCTCGAGCTGGTAAAATTAGCTCTCGAGCTTAGCAAGTGCCGAGTTGGAGCCGAGGATCGGCTCTGAACCCATCCAGCAAGAAAAGGCGAGAGAAGACCACTAACATGGAACGTTATGGTAGGTACATAACTTCTTATTAAAACCCGTTCGTTTTTTTTGCCATAGATGTGTTTCACTGTTGCAGTCATTACATTTGGGTAATCTGCTGACAGGTTTCCTTCAGTCTGCCTGAATTAAAGTCTTGGATCCTGCTTAGGTTGCTGTCTCCTCTTCCATGACGTCTGGGGTATAACCTGCAGCAGACACAATTTTCTTTAGTCTTTCTTGCTACGCAGTGCCTGAACCAGTCGGCAGACTACTGAAATATTGGAGTTTCTGTTTCAGAACCGAAAGTACCCCGTTGGGGAGACTTTTTTTTCTTGCTCCATACTGATACAAAGTTAATTGTATTTGGAAGCAAATACCTCCATGGGAAGCAAATACCTCCATAAGGATTTCCATTTATACTGTATTCCTTGCCTAGGCTCCGATCACAACATGCCTGGCTGTTGGTTTTGTGCTAGATGTAACCAGCGCACTAAGTGTCTGTATATTTTTCCCTCAAAGTATTTTGGAAACCGATTTAACTGCCCAGAAATGTCTGATAGCAGTCGGACTACCAGAGTACATAAACGCAAAGAAAAGGACAAAGGCAGTAGAGATCTGAAACTGACTACTAAGCTTCTCCTAAGCCAGTTGTCGGTTTGCTGGTTTTCAGGCACTTTCGCAGCCCCTGCTACCTTCAAGTCGCAGGCCTCTACAGACACCCATGTGGAGTCTGCATGCCGCAAGATACTGAAGGTATTGGACCGGATGCATCTCCCTTGGGTCTGGAGCCGCTGAGCAGGCACCGGTTTGAGGGTGTATTCAGACCTCAACATTTCTATATCAAACTGACAACAGCTGCAAAACCAGACAAAAGCAACTTCTAAAACTAAAACACGACCCATGAGCCACGTGCACAGGCTCTATGCCTAAAAATCAAAATGGCTGAAGACCTTATTACCTTGATCAGGGGTACCCATCCCCCTCCAGATAAGAGGCAAGACACTTATGAATCTTCAGATCATTCTTCTATTTCTTCTGATTCCTCTTCTGATCAAGAATTATAAATACCTCCCTATGAGGATTCTGATGCAGAGGAGTCTACCATCTGCTTCTCCTGAGGATTATTCATTTGGGGAATCTTTTCATACTTTGAGTATTTTCACTTATTTTGACTTAAAAAGAGGCTCTGGGATTTCCTTCTCCCTCAGCACAGGCCTTTAGCCATTCCCCCCGTTTTAGACATTGTGGATGTTTTCAGAGTCAATCTTGACCCCTGACTCCTTACAGCCGGCTCCCAGTAAGCCTGACAGATATTACAGGGTCCCTGACTCGCATATTTTTTAGAAACCCTGCTGCTGATCCTGAAACCATTTCTCAGGGTCCAAAGGGAGTTGAGGCCTCAGCAAAAAATCCTACCCCCTCTGACAAAGATTCAGGGGCGCTGGACAGATGGGGCGGGGGGGGGGTTCTACATCTGCAACCTTGGCAACCAGAGCCTTAAACTGTCAATTTCATATGCTTAAGTATCAAGATGTTATGGGATTGCTGAAACAGAAAATGATTTCTGAATGTGCAGAAATTAAAGAATTGCAAGAATTATTGCATGCAGCTGACAGGTTGGAAAGCATACTTTGCAATGTGGTTTTGACTCGAGGCCTCCTGCAGGGTCACTTGGATCTGTGATGCCTGGCTAAAGGAACAATTTGCCTGATCATGTTAAAGCTAAATGCACCTTTACAGCATGACACTGTTTGGTATTAAGGCAGAGGTTTTAAAGAAAATGGAAGACAAAGCTAAGTCTATGCAAACTGTTAGACTTAAGTGCAGCCACCAAGATTCAGTAGACACTGGCGTACAAAGAATTGGTCCTTTTCTGTCAGAGCTCAAAGGGGCAAATCCAGGCACCCTAAGGGTTCCAGATACCAGGCGCAAGATTCATACAGGTCAAAGCAATGGGGCACTTCTACCTACAAATCTGGAGGAGATAAAGCGCAAACCTACAGAACAGTCCCAATGACTTCCTCTGCCTATACCAAGCACTTACTTTTGGCAGCACCCTTAGGGGAAAATTAGCACTTGGTACTCAATTGGCAGTTAATTACCCAGGACAAGTGGGTACTAAACATAGTATCACAGGAATACAGATTCCATTTCCACACTCTGCCAATGGCAAACGGTTGGCCAGATCTGCCCAAAAATGGGCAGAGGCACAAACAGGTTACGTCCCTCATGGATATGTGGGCCATTCAGCCAGAACAGGAAAGGACTTTTTTTACTCTACTGTTCTTGGTACCGAGAAAGGACAAGCCTTGGTGGCCAATACTGGATTTATCGATTTTTTTTGAACACATACCTGGACATTCCAAAATTTAAAATGCTGATTTTGCAGCAGCTTCTGCCCATGCTGGGCAAGAATGCTTGGCTGATATTAGACCTAAGAGGCATACCTGCATGTCACAATAAGACAGTTGTGCAGAAGATACCTCAGATTCAAGGCTGGCTTAATGCATTACCAATTCTCTGCACTGCCCTTTGGCTTATCTACTGCACCCAGGGTCTTCAGTGTCTGGCACCAGTAATTGCATTTTGCAGACAAAGTATACAAATATACCCTTACTTGGATGACTCTCGAGCAGAGAGCAAGGACATTCTTCAACACCTGGTGTTTGTGAAAAGGCTTCTAACATGCCTAGGGCACACAAACGAAAAATCACAACTGGTACACTCAAAAGATAACATTCCTGGGTGCAAGCTTGAATACAACTGCTCAGATGGCTTACCTCATGCCAGATTAGCAAAGGCAATTGACTACTTCAAACTGGCGACACAAACCCAGTTATCTGCAAGACATATTCTGCAGGCTTTGGGCTTCATGGCATCCTACTGATTCCATATGCAAGACTGCATATGAGGAAACTTCAGTGGTACCTAAAGTTTTATGGAGTCAACATTCTTAGTCTGGAAACTAATGATTCCTCTCATACCCTGCCTACAACAGGAGTTTCTATGATGGGCAAAGCCATGTCACCAAAACATGGGATGGTCCTTCACTCTCCCCCTGCCAGCCAAACCTTAGACTCATCAGTTTGCCTGGGGGGCCCACATGGCAGGAAGATGCATTCTGGTTGATGTGTAGATGCATTTGTTTTGGGGTCCATATGCCCTGAAAGAGCTGCTAAAAATGCCCCAACAGCTTTCAAGGACTTCATCCAGGACAACTACTGATAGACTAGCAACACTATGGTCATGTGGTATATAAAGCAAGGGGGCACTCATACCCCCTTTGCAGATTAGCCATGGCACTGTGGTTCACAGCTTTGACCTACCAAATACATCTCCAAGCCCAATTCCTGCCAGGAAAGCAAAATACTCTGGCAAACTATAAGCAGAAACCTTATGGACCCTCACGATTGCAAACTAAATCCACAAGTCTTCAGCATAAGAGACATGGGGGAGCCCAGACATCTATTTGCCTCTCCTCAGTTATCAATTGAAAAGATTCTGCACAAGGACTTATAATAGACAAGCATGGTAAGTGGCTACTCTAACCTTCAGTTGGAAAAACCTATCAGTTTACACCTTTCCTCCTCTGCCTCTTATTCCCAAGGTCCTCCTAAAAGTCAGACAGAAACCAGAGATACCAATTGCCCTGGACTGGCCCTGCCAATACTGGTACCCAGTCTTAAGGAACTTGTCAATACCCAGCTTGGACCTTACCTCAAAGACCTCAACTACTGTCCCAGCAAAACCATCAGATCCTGTGCAGTCAACTCCAGACACTGAACCTGGCAGCATGGCTGATCATGTAGTTATACAAACTCCTCTCAGTAAAGCTGTGATGGATGTCATTTTGGAAGCCAGAAGGCCTAGTACTAGAAAATCTTATGCTAAGTGGAAGAGATCCTGTGCTTGGAATCTAGCACAAGGAACTGATACCACAGAACCAAATATTCCTCAGATATTACAATACTTAACTGAGATGCTTGACAAAGGCTCATCTTTCTCAAATTAAAATCCATGCCTCTGCCATTTTGGCTCATTACAATACAGAGCCACCAATCTTTTCTCATCCTCTACTAAAGCAGCATCTTAGAGGAGCCAAAAATGTAAGGCCTCCTAGATCACCCATTACCTGCATGGGACCTCTATTTATATATTGAGAAAGCTCACCCTGCCTCCATTTGAACCAGCTGCTACCGCTGATATAAAGTTCTTACGGAAAACAGCTCTACTACTAGCAATTACTTCAGTAAGAAGAGTTTCAGAGCTACAGGCCCTCATGGCTGCAGAGCCTTTTATCATGTTTTACCCAGACAGGGTGTCTTTGAGGACAAAACCTACATTGATGCCTGAGGTGGTTTACAGTGTGGCTCTTAACCAAACAATTCTTCTGCCAAACTTTTATCCAAATCCGCAGAACAAGGGGGAGAGAATTCGGCATTCCTTGGACATGCACAGTCAGCTAAGATTCTACTTGAGCAGAACTAAAGCTCTAAGAAAATCTGAGCAATTACTAGGGACATATGCTGCAGGATCAGAAGGAAAGGCAATTTCAAAGCAGACTATTTCAAAAGTGGATAAGCCACTGCATCGGTTTCTGCTACTTACACCATGGTAAATCTGTGCCCAAGGGCATTAGGTTTCATTCCACCAGAGCTGCAGCTACTTCAGCAGCCTTTCTCAGGAGTACCAACCGAAGACATTCTAGAGGCTGCTACTTGGGAGTTCTGTTCACAACTTTACAAAGCATTATCATTTGCCCCTCTACTCCAAGTCCAGAGCAGGCTTTGCCACTGCAGTTCTGCAGGGCCTTGTAGCAGCACCTAATGCTTAGCTCCAGCCTCCCAACCATAGCTTTGGGATTCTACCCAAATGTAATGACTGCAACAGTGACACTAAGAACATAGTACAGTTGTGTACACTTGATATAAAATAGATGTTAGTGTTGCAGTCAAGGTTACCTGCCATCCCACAGTAATTATCGAGTTTTATCTTTCCTTCTCTATCTTCTACAACCTGTGTGGTGTATTTGCTTTTAGATGAAGGTAAAGTTTTGAGACCTTTTTGGGGGCACCTGACATCTGGGGCAAGACAAACTAAAGAAAATGGCATTGGCTGCATGTTGAGACTGCAACCGACACAGGACCAAAGACTTTGAAATTCAGGCCGACTGAGGGCAACCTGCCAGCAGATTACCCACATGTAATGACTGCAACAGAGAATACACTAACATTTTACATTTATGGTAAGTGTACACAACTGTACTTTTTTGAACTTCGTGTTCAACAATAGTACAGTCGACCTGAGTTCATTTTGATATTCTAATAGTAAACTATCTAGCCATCACGAACTGGAGAAACCATGCAGTCAACTTGAGGCCTGCAATATCCAGATTAATCATCCCGACAGGTCTGGACTGGGATCCAGTGTCCAAGGCGAACATACTAGGAAAGGCCATAGGAAGGGAAAAGTACAGTTGTGTACATTCTACATAAATGTAGATGTTGGTGTATTCACTGTTGCACTCTTCACACTTTTGGGTT
Source organism: Protopterus annectens (assembly GCF_019279795.1). NCBI lineage: Eukaryota > Metazoa > Chordata > Ceratodontiformes > Protopteridae > Protopterus > Protopterus annectens. Next base: position 830,555,701 of record NC_056734.1, read on the forward strand.
ATCTGCTTGCAGGTAGCCCTTAGTTGGCCTGAACACCAGAGTCTTGGGATTTCTGCGTCTGACCTGACGTCATGGAAGTAACATCAGGGTATAAAACATACAGCCAACGCCATTACATCAGATGTTAGTGTTTCACTGTTGCAGTCATATTTGGGTTATCTGCTTACAGTAGTCCTCAGTTGGCCTGATTAACAATGTCTTGGGTCCTATGTCAGTTGCTGTCTCGTCAGGGGTGTAAAACATGCAGCTGACATTACATCTGTCTGTCTTGCCGTGCGGTTCCTGAAGCAGCAAGTGCTGGTCAGCAGATTCCTGAAATTTTCAATTTCAAGTTTCAGAACTGAAGTCTTCAACTAAAAGCCAGTACCCTGTTGGGGAAACTTTTTTTTTTCTTGCGCTAAACTAATGTCAGTAAAAGTAAATTACATTTCTTGTGGAAAGCAAATACCTCAAAGATTTTCATTCGTGCTGTACCTTGCCTAGGCCTTGACCACGACGTACCTCGCTGTCAGTTTGTGGTTTAAATAAGGCATAAAACAATCTGGTATATTTGCGGTATTAAATTTTTTGGTGTTCTGTTCAATTATCCTGATATGTCTTCGGTAAGCCATCAGACTACCAACATTCCGAAAAAACGCAAAGATAGACAAGCTGCCCAGTTCGCCAGTACTCGCTGAGGTTCATGCCCACTATTCAGATTTGCAGGCCTCTGAGACCCATTTGTAGTCCGGTATGCCATGTGATGCTTCAACTGTGGAACCTGCGGATGTTTCTACCTTGGATGTGTCTGGAGCTGCTGCTGTGCAGGCACTGGCTTCTGAGGGTGTGTTCAGGCCTACTGACTTGCGTATTAAAACGGTCATCTTAAAGGCCTAAAACACTAACCATGCCTAGAAAACCGAATGGTCAGGCCTCTATGCCTAAACATAAGAATGATTGAAGACCTTATTACTTTAATCAGGGGAAGCCAGACCTAGGACTGACTTTGCTTATACTTCTGACCAGGATTTTGAAATTGTTTCCTCTGACCAGGATTTACCCTTATCTACTTATGAGGATTCTGATGCTGAGGACTCTATTCCCTCTGCCCCCCCCCCCCCCCCCGAGGATTTCTCTTGGTTAAATCTTGCATATTCTCAGGGAGCTTTTTCGTTGTGAAAGTCATTTCTCTGATTCTAAAGAGGCTTGGGGATTTATTACTCCTGCCCCAGCACAGGCCTTTAGCTATACATCTTGTACTGGATGTAGTTGATTCCTTTTTGGGATCTAGCATGGCCTCTGACTCGTTACTTCCTGCTTCCAGAAAACCTGATAGTTCCTGACTCAAGTTCCTTTTCTAAAATCCTACTGCAGATCCTGAAAGTTTCACAGGGACCCAAGGGCATTAAAGCTACTACCAAAAATCCTACCCCCTCTGGTAGACTCCAGGGCGCTGGATAGATGGGGTAAGAAGGTATACACTTCTGCAACTTTGGCCATTAGGGCCTTGAATTGCCAGTTTCATATGTTAAAGTATCAGCTGCATATTATTGAATTGCTTAAACAGAAAATGATTCCCGATTGTGCTGAAAATAAGAATTTAAAGGATTTTATGCATTCTGCTGAATAAGTTGGTAAACATACATTGAATTGTAGTTTTCACTAGAGGCATCTTGCAGGGCTGTGGTAACTGGGTCTGTACTTAGAAGGCATGCTTGGTTTAAGGAGCAATCCTTGCCAGATCATGTTAAAGCAAAATTACTGGATGCTTCCTTAAAATCAGGACTGCCTGTTTGGCAACAAGGCAGAACATCCAGGCTTTAGTCCCAGGGGACACCGGACTAAGCAGTGGGGGGGGGGGGGGGGCTCCATTTCCAAATTTGGGAGTAATAAAACTCCCACCTAACTCCTTTTTTTAAACTTCCAAGCACTTCTCACAGACTGCCCCTTTGGGGGGAAAGATTGCACTTAAGAACTGGGGTCACATTACACAGGACAAATGGGTTTTAAGTAGTGTCCCAAAGATAGATTTCACTTCCACATGTTACTAACTCCAAGCAGTTGGCCAGCTCTACCTCCAAATCAGTGGGCAGAGGACCAAAAGAAAGTATTCAAGTATAGGGGCTTTTCAATTGATATCAAGAGAAAAAGGGACAAGGTTTCTACTTGAGATTTTTCCTGGTACCCAGAAAAGACAATTCATGGCGTCCTGTCCTGGACCTGCCTGCTCTAAACGCCTTTTTTCTTTATTTCCAACATTTCAAGATGCTGACTCTTCAGTTGCTTCCTATGCTAAGCAAAGATGCCTGGTTGGCAACACTACATTTTAAAGTAAACATACCTGCACATCCCAGTCAGGGAGTCTAGCAGAAGATACCTATGCTTCAAAGCTGGCTACACTTGCTCAGTTCTCTGCACTGCCCTTTAGTGTATCTACTGCACCCAGGGTATTCACAAAGGGCCTAGCTCCAGGCATTGCATTTTGCAGGCAAAGATATTCAAATATACCCTTAACCTGGACAATTGTCTAATTCAGGCAGAAAACCAGGGCATACCTTTGAATCATCTGGCTTTTGTACAGAGGGTGCTAACTTGTCTGGGGTACACCATAAACTAAAAAATTACACCTGCTACCCTGTCAACAAATTGTATTTCTGGGAGCAAGCTTGAATTCAACTTCCCAGATATCTTTCCTCACACCAGAGAAACAAATTCACTTTACAACCTACTTCAAGTGGCCACAAAAAACATATCTGCAAGGCAAATACTACAAGCCTTGGGGTTCATGGCCTCCTGCATTCTTCTAATTCCGTATGCGAGACTATGTATGAGGAAAGTACAATAGTATCAAAGCCTATAGTGTCAACATTCTCAGGATCTAGAAGCAATGATTCCTATCATTCCTTATCTACGTCTAGAGTTCCTTTGGTGGGCAGAGGCCTGCCAACAAAAGGGACTACCATTCACTGCCCCCTGCTGCCCAAAGCCTAACAGATGCATGGGGGGGGCACACCTGGCAGGGTAGTGCATTCAGGCAAATGGAAACCAATTCAAATGCACCTTCACATCAATCATAAGGAAATGTTGGCTGTACAGAATGCTCAGACAGCCTTCAAGGACCCCATTCTTCCAGGACAATTAATGGTAAAGACTGACAGTACCACTGTTAAGTGGTACTTAAACAAGCAGGGGGGTACACATCCATACCCCCTCTGCAGACTAGCTATGGCATTGTGGAACACAGCCTTGAGCTACCAAGTACATCTACAAGCTCATTTCCTGCCAGGAAAACTAAATACATTGGCAGACTAAGCAGAAATCTCATGAACCCACACAAGTGGAAACTGGAACAAAGGATTTTCAACATGTTGACAAGCAAATGGGGGAGCCCATATATAGACCTGTTCCCCCCAGAACTATTGATTGGAAAAATTTTGCGCAAGGACTCCCCACAGACAAGCTTGGAAAGTGGATGCTCTGTCCTTCAGCTGGAAAAGCCCATCAGTTTGCCTTTCCTCCTCTGTTTTCCAAAGTACTACTAAAGATCAAACAATACAAACCAAGTTTGATTTTGATTGCACCAGCCTGGCCACACCAACACTGGTACCCCTCCTGCGCAGTGTCACTGTTGGGCCCCATGGCACAGCCTGGCTAATTACCTAAGATCTCCTTTACCATCCCTCAGTAAACCAGTGATGGATGTAATTTTAGAGGCAAGGAGGCCTAGTACTAGAAAGTCTTGTGCTGAAAAATGGAAGTTTCTGTGCCTGGGATCGATCTCGAGGGATTAGCACAGCAGGCCCAATTTACCTCAGTTTACAATACTTAACTGAGATGCTTCACAAGGGCTGGTCTTTCTCAAAAATTCACGCCTCTGCCATTTCAGCTCATAACACAGAACCTCCCCTCTTCTGTCTTCCAGTACTCAAGCAGTTCCTCAGAGCGGCCAAAAATTTAAGACCACCCAGGAGAGCAACTCCAGCCTGGGACCTTAACTTTGTATTGGAGTAACTCCCCCTTTTGAGCCGGCTGCTACTGCAGATTTAAAATTGTTTTCTTGGAAAACGGCTTCCCTTTTAGCCATCACTTCAGCAAGAAGGGTATCTGAATTACAGGTCCTTATGGCAGTGAAACCATTAATCCTCGTGCGGACAGGTTGTCCCTCAGGACCAATCCCTCTTTCATGCCAAAGGTGGTATCCAGTGTGGCCTTTAGGCAATTAGGTAGGCAAATTAATGGAATTAATCTACAAAATAGAGGAACAGATACTGCACTCAGATGTGCACAGACAACTTGGATTCTACTTGGACAGATCTAAACCTCAAAGGAAATCTGAACTAGTGGCATTTGTTGCAGGGACAGAGGGGAAGGCTATTTCAAAGCGAACCATCTCCGAATGGATAGGCCATTGCATTAATTTCTGCTATAAGCACCATGGAAAATCTATCCCACAGGGGATCAGACCCCACTCAACCAGGGCTACATCTACCTCTACAGCCTTTCTCAGAGGCGTACCTACCAGAGATATCCTAGAAGCTGCCACCTTGAGTTCTGTACTTTCACCAAGCATTACTATTTGCCAATTTTCTCTAAATCCGGAGCTGGCTTTGCCACTGCAGTTTTGCAGGGCCTTACAGCTGGTCCTAATGCTTTCTAAATTCCTCCTCCCATCCTTTGCTTTGGGAATCTACCTGCAACAGTGAAACACTAAACATAGTGAAGTTGTGTACAGTTGGCATAAATGTAGATGTTTGAGTGTATTCACTGTTGCAGTCCTGGTTACCCTTCCTCCAGCCCCCCTGACTTCTGTGTTTGGGGTTTGTTTCGGAGTCTTTCCTTAGTATGCCTTTGTGATTTTTAGCAACGGAAAAGCAACATTTGTTCCATGTGCGTTATTCTACGAAGGTAAAGATTTTGTTCTGTGCTGGAACTTTGGCGAACTACTGTATGTGAATACATATCGGCTGGACAGTACGTTTTTATCAGTTGAAGGACAGCATCCAAATTACTCTTTGGGACTAACTATCTCAATACTATCTCAATACATGGAGTAATCTGTGAACCATTTTAGGAATATCGCTAGCATTGTCAACGACAGGACCGAAAGGTTTTTCTACTAGTGTTCTCATGCTTGTTTTAATTCAATAAATAGACTTGCAGTATTTTATCTGATTCTGTGTCCACGAATTTATTTTGGCTGTGGTGCAACAGTTTGTTTTTAGTGTTTGATTTTTTACTTTCTGTTGCCTTAGTGAGTAATTCATTATTTTGCTGAAGTAACAGGTTAAGGACATTATGGGTAAGGGAGGAGCTCGAGTCAGATCCTGTAATCTAGAGTGGCAGTCTGATCAGAGGTTTGGATCTGAACCCATTCACTGAATGAAAATGTACTCGCTGTTCACTGCATCTGTGTTGTCCATAACTACTTGGGCGTTAACCTGTAAGCCAGAAAAGCTAAGCTTGGAGCAGCTAGTTAACCATGAAGATCATAGCAGTAACATCTAGCCTTCACCCTAGGCACCACTCTGGTGACTGCTGTAAAAGACCCTAAACCATAATAGCCCAGCTTTAAGTCCTGACTATATGAAACTTCACTTTCCTAACGTCTCTACCACCTCTATAGGTATCTGTAGATATCCTGAGACTGTAGCAATTCTCATGTACTCAGGCAATGCTTTAATTTTTAAAGAAACTAATGTAGTAAGAGTGAAACATAACTTCTTGGTCAGAACCATGCTTGCAAAACAAGGTGGTCAGGCATAAAGCACACACCGGTCACCAGAAATGGATATTGTACTGAGGCACTTGCAGTTTCATGTTTCAAGAGGTCTTCATTAAACACCTGCCCTCTGCAGTTCATTAAGCACACACCAGAAGCAACACTACGCAACCCTAAGCCCAATGACCTACTACGCAACCCTAAGCCCAATGACCTACCCCACCAAGAGCAAAGCGCACAAGGGAAGCTAATGTTTAGAATCTCCTATATGACAAGACTACAGAGGTATGACTCAGATTCTCATCACCATATTGGACAAGAGAACTGGTTGTCTACCTGGAGCTAGGATCCCCACAGTAACTTGGGTCACTGCACCACAGGCACAAATATGATCACTGTCCATGTGGGTGCAGTTGACCTGACCAGTTGACCTGAGTTACCTCACTGGACTATGACAAAGACTAGGATTTCTGACATGTACATGCCTTGCCTTGTGCAGCATTCTACCTTCAAGAATGCCACCCAAGCTAATTACTTTTATTAGACCCAATAGTTGGATCTGGAACATGTTGCCAGTAATCTGGTTTTCACCATAGCCAGGGTAGCAGTATCCTGTTTTGCCCAGCTCATAAGCAAGGGTATAGCATCTAGGTACAAGTAATGGTTTACTCTGACCTTATCCAAACCCATTGAGCACAGTCCCTTAGCCAGGCAGTTGAATTAGTTGGAATGCCCTCAAAGGTTTCTCAGGAGAATCCAGGGTATGAACTGTCCTGCACAGATCACTTTAAGGTCTTATCTCTGTATTCTCCTGTCCTACAGGTTGAGAGGCTGTCTGCCTACTATGTAAGTTTGCCTCTGATCCTGCTCTGATGGTGCTATTGCATATCTGCAAAGCAAGCACCAGAAACACTAGATTCAAGGGCCTGAACATTGTCCCTCCAGCAGGTTGTTGCAGACTAATATCTGAGGATCCCCAAGCTAGGGAATAAGCTCTCATCTGTGAAGCAAAGTTGATCCTTGCCCTATTCAAAAGAACCTTTATCATTGGATGTGAAATTCCAGATTCTTGACTGGCCTGGCTCCCATCTGTTTGGACAGCAAATACCCAACTAATCACCACACCATGTAGGTGCTACTTTACTAACATATCCCACCATATAAGCATTTAAGGACTCTGGGACAAAACTAGGTAGTTACACTATTGGGCTTGTATAGACCCTGGTGGTTAGCCTTATATGAACCCATGCACCTGTCTTAGATTGCCTGCTTTAGTGGCTTCTCACTGGATCAAGATGTTCATGTTCCACTGTTGTAGTCATTACAGTTGGGTTATCTGCTTGCCGTAGCCCTCAGTCAGCCTGATTTGGGTCTTTCGTCAGATGCTGTCCCTTACATGACGTCAGGTTGTCAGGGGTATAAAATATGCAGCCGATGTCATTACATCAGTCTTTCTTGCCATGTGATGCCTGAAGCAGTTTGCAAGTGCCGGTCGGCCGACTCCCGAAATTTTCTATCCGGACCAAAGTCTTGAACTAAAGCCAAGTACCCCATTGGGGAAACTTTTTCTTGCTCCTTAACGATGTCAGTAAAAGTTGAATCTGAAGTAGGGACTTCATTTGTCAGCAACATTTGGGTCTTGGATCCGACTTTGGATCAGAGCCAGCAACTTATTTTACAGCTTATGGATCAGAGCTCCTAGCTCCTCCCCTTACCCATAATCCCCTGCCAACCCTGATTGACCTCAGATCTAGTTTGCCACTCTTAGAGCTGGATTTCAGAGCTCCTGGCGACTTTCAGATAAGTCTTGAAGAAAAACTTGTCAATATAGAAAATCTTGATTATTTTTTTTTTTTTTTTTTTTTTTGGTGTAAGATTCCCTTTTGTTAATTTTATTCATTTTTAGTGTAATTCCTCCCGTCGCTGGTTCAGAGTGTATGTTGCTTGTGTTTTTGGGGCCTGGTGTGTTTGTGTAGTTTTTTTCTAATGTCGGAGGCCCCAAAACCCATTTTTTCTAAGTGCGCAGTGTGGTCATAAGCTTTCACTGGCGGATGGCCACACTCGGTGTCTTTGGGTTGAACACCTGTCCTCGGGGTGTTCCATTTGTGCAGTGTTCAACCCCAGGGCACTGAAAGAGTGGAGGTCGAAGTTGGTTCTGGTGGGACTTTTGCCCCCGGATCCAGCTTCTGCCTCCGGTACTCCCGTGGCTCCTTAGTCCTTGGTGGTAGCCACTCCTGCCCTCCTTCCCCCGGCCGGGACTCAAACTCCCACTAAGACGGAAAGGGAGGCCAGGAGGGAGAAGCACCACAAGCGGCGGGCCGAGGCCTCCGCTTCGGCCCCCCCAGCTAAGTGGGCTTCTCCCTCCACGGCTTCTGGGTCCCCTCCTCGGATCTGATCCCCTTGCTTTTCCCCGGGACCCGAGGAAGAGACCCGATCTCAGTCTGTCATCAAGGCGGCATTCCCAGCCCGCCTTGGTGGCCTCATTGAGATCTACTTAGTCTTTCTGATGCAGACTTGGACCGGATGATAAGGTTCATCCAGGCCCAGCTGCAGATGGGAGTGCTCTTGCCTCCCCCCCCCCCTTCGGGGGGGGGAGCTCGACACCTTTTTTTTTGCCCCGATAGCTCTTTCTCCGACCCACTTCCTGGGTTCGGAGCGCTCTGAGCCGGGCAACGGAGCTGGGGGTGTCGGTGCAGACAGTACTGGGTACTTCGGATCTGACCCTGCCCTAGTCTGTCAGGTCCTTTGTCGGATCTGACCTCTCTGAGCCGTGGGCCAAGCTTTGAATCCAAGGGATTCAGTGTGCCTTCTGCTCCGTCCAGGTTTGAGCACACGGGTCCTTTGGATCCAGTGACCTCTGTGCCAGTTCCGATCCCTTCATCGGATCAGAGCGGGAGCCGGCTTTCGGATCCCAGGGAGAGAGGCTCCCCCTCGGTCTTCAATGTAGTGGAGAGGGCTCTGTTGAGAGCATCTGGACCCCCGGTCCTTGCATCAGCTCCACCCTGCACTCCTCTGCTGGGTCAGGCTTCCATCACCCGGCCACAGGGACGGCCTGCTTCGATGTCCCAGGTTGTTCCACTGGAACAGAATATTGCTGGTGAGACCTCCACTGACAGCCCCCCGAGGAAGTGCCTCGCAAGCATAAGTGTAAGAGGAGACACGTGGACTCCCCCAGTCCTTAACAGAGGACACTGACTTGGATGAAGGGGAAGGCTCCCCAAGGTCACCCCCCAGAGGATGTCTCCTTTGGAGACCTCATGGAAATGCTCAGGATCAGGGGGGGTGGTCTGCCCCAAGGCTTCCTCAGAGTCCGTGTTCCTGGAGGCATTCGAAGCAGGCCAGTCTACCTTTTGGGTGTCCCCTCCAGCCAACCCCCTGATGGACCTTATCACCACCAGGGCATGGAAGGAGCCGGACAAAGGACACTGGAGCCAGTCCCCAAACGCCCGGATAGAATAGTCCCCCTGCAGACCAGTCCCATTGGAGCAAGGGTCCCCCCGTAGATGCCATGTTGATGGCGGCAGCCGCGAAGAGGGAATTGGCTCAGGAGAGCCCCTCGTTCCATCCACAGAGCAAGCGAGTCCCGCTCGATGGATCGCCTCGGGGAAGTGGGTATTTAGTTCAGCGACCTTCTCAGAAAGGTCCCTGAACTACATGGCACATGTCATCAGGATGCAGCGAGATCTTATCAAAGAATATGCTGCTCCCCCCAGAGTTCATGTCTGTGGAGGACAAGCAGTTGTACTCCACTCGTATGGCCACTCTAAGATCAGTTTCAAATACCTCTATGCGGCTTTTGTCCCACGCCACAGAGGGGACTGCTAGAGCCAGCAGAGCGGGTCAGGTTTGGCTCCGACATTGTGACGTCGCGGAGCCCTTTAAGGCGTCCTTTGCTAATGCCCCTTTGATGGTTCTGCCTTGTTTGGCAAGACCGTTCGCGAGACACTTGTCCAGAGTGAAAAGGATGGGAAGATGTCTGCCGTCGGAGTCCACTTCTCTGCTCCCCAGAGGTCCTTCTCAAAGAACCAAAAGGGACAGATGTGGTTCCGGAAATCGCAGCATTCCCATCCTGCTCCAGACGACCAGTCCTTCCGTTGCAGAGGACAGGAAGGATGCCGCCCTAGAGGCAGAGGAGCCCCGAGAAATTTTGGGTTCAGAGAAACTTTCTCTGATTGGCCCACACAGCAGCCCTGAGGGGTTGCCTGACTGCTCCACTCTGGAGGCAGTCGGGGGGGTGCTTCTCGAAGCACCTGGCGGCTTGGGAGTCCATTACATCAGATTGCTGGGTGCTTCGTATCCTATCCAGAGGTTACAGAATCCCACTGCACCATGTCCCCAGACTCAAACCTCCCCGATGTACCACCCGATCAGAGGAAGGTGGCAGCTGCAGAAATTCAGCAGCTGCTAGAAAGCCATCCAGCCAGTCCCCCAGATCAACTCTGATTAAGGTTTTACTCCAAGTTCTTTCTGGTGCCAAAAAAGACTGGGGACTTGAGACAGATTCTCAACCTTTCACTCTTGAAACAGTCAGTAACCAAAGCATTCCAGATGGTCACCCTTCAATCCATTCTCCCCCGCTTGCGGGAGAGCGACTGGATGTGCTCAGACCTCAAGGATGCGTACTACCACATTTTAATGGACAGACGATCCACGAGGTTTCTCCGCTTCCGGCTGGGAGCCAGTCATTATCGGCTCAGGGTCCTTCCCTTTGGTCTCACCACAGCCCCCAGGGTGTTTACCAAAGTGTTAGCAGTGATAGCGGCCCACCTGAGACTCCAGGGAATGTAGGTCTTCCCGTACCTGGACGACTGGCTCCTGTCCACCCCAACAAGGCATCTACTCTGTGCAGCCAGAAATCACCTTCTCCGGCTAGCTCCCCATCTAGGCATTACGATCAACCTGGACAAAATCCTCCCTTGCTCCAACACAAGTGATTTCATAGGGGCCAAACTAGATACGAGTAGTCTGCGAGCATTCCTCACTTCGGAGCAACTTCAAAACCTGAGACTTCATATGCGGGTCATCCTCCAATTAAAAGCCCCACTGGCGGAATTGGTCCTGAGGGCATTAGGCTCTGGCAGCAGCAATAACTCTTCCATACTCTCGTCTGAATAGGAGGTGCTACAGTGGACCCTTTTAGTCCAATGGTCCTTTCAGTCTCCCCCTCAACCATCCTATCTCACTCGGCAGGGCTTGCAGGAGGGCCTTATGGTGGCTCCAGTCCCCGGACCTTCATACGGGGCGACCCTTCTGCACGCTGCGCCTCTCCTCGGGTGGGGGGGCATTGCTCAGGCAGAACGGTCCAAGGCACGTGGAACGAGAGACCTCCTTGCATGTCAACGTTCTGGAGATGAGGGCGGTGCTGTTGGCGTTGCAAGCACTTCAGAACCTTCTCCCTGTAGGAACTATTACGATACAGACTGACATGTCAGTTGTCTGGTACATCAACCAACAGGGGAACCAGGTCCTACCCTCTGTCGAGAGGCCATGAGGTTGTGGGAATGGGCGATCTCCACCAACCGCTTCCCTATCGCAATGCACATTCCGGGACGGTCCAACATTCTGGCGGACAAGCTCATCTGCACTATTCTTTCCCCTTACGAGTGGTCTCTCAATTTCCAGGTAGCGAAGTGGATTTTTGCCGAATGGGGGCAACCTTGCTGCAATCTTTTTGCTACTCCCTCAAACATGAAATGCTCCAGCTTCTTCGCTCTCCCCCCCCCTCGGGGAAGCTCCGAGACGCTCTAGTGCATGCTTGGCCTCCCGGTCTACTTTATGCCTATCCTCCTCTACCCCTGATGCTGAAACTGATACAGAAAGCCTCTCGGTTGGGGAGCAGAATGATCCTCATTGCCCCTTCTGGCCTCGTCAAACTTGGTTCCTTTACCTGTGGTCTCATCTGGTGAATCCTCCCTGGATTCTGGATCCCATTCCGGATCTAATCCCATCCCTTAAGCCTACCGACCCCAAATCTGGACAACCTGAAGCTGACAGCTTGGCTGCTCCAGTTCCACTCTTAGTCAGGACTCCCAGCATCTCTTCACCAGTTAAAGCCATCTTGGTGGCAGCATGTAAACCTTCCACTAGAAAAGTCTATCGCAGTAAATGGGGAAACGTTTTTCCATCTGGGCGGAACACGGCTTTGTTGCAGTCAGTCTTGGATTTCCTCACTGGACTTTTTCATCGGGGAGGTAGCTGTTCTACGGTCAAGGTTCAATTGGCAGCCATTTCTCATTACCATGTGGGACACGAGTCAGGTCCCTTGATTACTGCGAAATTATGTAAAACCTTCCTCAAGGGTACCTTCCTGTTCAGGCCTCCTGTCAAGGAAGCTGTACCCCCTTGGGGTCTATCATTAGTCCTTCAAGCCTTGACTGCCCCTTCCTTTGAACCAGCTGCCTCGGCCGAACTTAAATATCTTTCCTGGAAAACTGTGTTCCTTGTCGCCATCACTTCAGCGAAAAGAGTTTCCAAACTTCAGGCCCTTTGTGCGAAACCTCCCTACTTGATTTTTCATCAGGATAGTGTGTACCTCAGGACCAATCCCTCCTTTCTTCCTAAGGTGGCCTCAGAAACCAATATCAATCAGTCCATTAACCTGCCAGTTTTTTCCCCCAAGTACCAGAATAAAGGAGAATACAAGCTGCATTCCTTAGACGTGCACAGATAACTGCGCTTCTACATTCATAGGACTGCTGGTCACAGACAGATCAGTTCATTTCCTTTGCCAAATTCAATCTGGGTAAAGCTATTTCTAAGGTCACCTTATCACAATGGATTTCAGTGTATTCTTCTGGCCTATAAAACTTCGGGGAGGCCCGCACCTTGGAGTACGGGCGCATTCTACTCTCTCCATATCTACTTCTGCTGCCTTTAGATCTAGAGCATCTTTGGATGATATTTGCTCTGCAGCCACTTGGGCCTCATCTCATACCTTTATCAACCATTATAAGCTGGACGTTATTTCCAGAGGGAGAACATCCTTTGGCTCTGCAGTGCTCTAACATCCTTCCATGATGGCCGCCCAAGATTCATGTAGCTGGGGACTGTCCCAAAGGTTGCTGACAAATGAAGTCCCTACTTCAGATTAAGAAGTTATGTACTCACCATAACGTTCCATCTTCAGAAGTCTATTCTTGAATGTCCTTTCTTGGTCCCTTTTGAGACACTTTGGTCTGAGATTTGGTATAAGGGCAAACTTGATCTGAGGTCAATCAGGGTTGGAAGAGGATTATGGGTAAGGGGAGGAGCTAGGAGCTCTGATCCATAAGCTATAAAATAAGTTGCCGGCTCTGATCCAAGACCCAAAGGTTGCAGACAAATGAAGTCACCTACTCAGATGGAACGTTATGGTGAATACATAACTTATTGCATTACGTGTGGGAAGCAAATACCTCAAGGATTTTCATTTGTATTGTATTCCTTCCTAGGCCCTGACCACAACGTACCTTGCTGTCTGTTGTATGCTTTATTTAATCAGCGTACTATCAGTCGGTACATTTTTGCTTCAAAATATTTCAGTTCTCTGTTTATCCAGAAATTACATCAGTTAGCCATCAGACTACCAGAATACCAAAAAACACAAAGGCAGGCCGTTGACGTCCAAAACTGCCTACTACACTTCTAAGCCAGTCGCTGGTACTCTGAGGTGCTTTCGCAGCCCCTGAAACCCACTACTTCTGATTCGCAGGTCTCTACTGAGACCCATTCTGAGTCCGGTATTCTGCAAGATGCTTTACCTATGGAACCCACGGATGTCTCTTCCTTGGATGGGTCCGGAGCTGCTGTGCAGGCACCATCTTCTGAGGGTGTATTCAGGCCTACAGATTTGCATATTAAACACTCCACCTTCAACACTAGGGCCTTAATCTGTCTAAAAAAAAAAAAACACACCCAGCCAACACGTTCAGGCCCCTATGCCTAAAAAACAAATTATCAAAATGGCTGAAGATTTGATTTAATCAGGGGTAGTCAACTCTCCCCCCTCTTCTAAGAGGCCTAGGGCTGAGCTTGACTATGAATCTTCTGAACAGGACTGTTTCTTCGGACTCAATGACCTGGATTTGTCCAGATCTACTTATGAGGATTCCATTCCCTCTGCTTTCCCCCCTGAGGACTTTTCTTTTGGGGAAACTTTACATACCTTAAGGGAGCATTTCCACTGGGAGTCAGGAATTTTCTGAATCCAAAGAGGCTTGGGGATTTCCTTTCTCAGCATAGGCCTTTGGCTATATCTCTTGTAGTAGACATTGTTTTCGGAATCCAGCTGTTCGTGTTTCACTGCTGCAGTCATAACTGTAAGGTTCTTCCTGCCGGCAGGCGGCCCTCTGTCGGCCAGAATCCCAAAGTCTGGGTCCGGCATCGGCTGTTCAGTCATGCTCCCTGATGTCAGAGCGGCAGGAGTACAAAGCTGGCAGCCGATGCCATGTTCTCCAGTCTTTCTTGCCGTGTGGTGGAAGCAGTTCGCAAGTGCCAGTCGGCTGACTCCTGATATTTTTTCGTGCTTCATTCCGAAGACTTACCTTCTCAAAGCCAAGTACCCCGCTGGGGAAACTTTTTTTCTTGCTCCAGTCCGATGTCAGAAAAAGTTAATTGTATTTCTTGTGGGAAGCAAATACCTCAAGGATTTCCACTCTTACTGTATTCCTTGTTTAGGCCCTGACCACGACATAGCTAGTTGTTGGTTTTGTGCTAGATTTAACCAATGTACTATTAAGTGGAGGTACGGTTTTGCTTTTCACTACTTTGGCAGGCTAATTGTATATGTCTGACACGCTTCCGTCTGCCAGAGTTCACAAACGACGCAAGGATGAGGACAGGTCTCAGAGGTCCAAATCAGACTACTGTTTTCAAGCAGCCAGCTACAGGTTTGGCCGTAGTCAGTGAGGCGCTTTCACAGCCCGTCTGCCATTTCATAACAGATTGCCGAAACGGACTCCCACAATGCTCTCTGATGGGTCCAGAGCCGCTGTGCAGGTACCGGCTTCAGAGGGGGTTTTCAGGCCTACACAGCTTCTGATAAGGGCAAAGACTCCAGCCCAGGCCTCTTCTGATCCGGGACTCAAATCTCAGAAAGAGCTGCTTAAAATGGCGGAGGACTTTCTAATCATGATTAGGGGTTCACATCCCCCTCCAGACAAAAGGCCAAGGCAAGAATTGGATTATGAATCCTCTGATCAGGTATCTGTTTCTTCAGTGTCTTCCTCTGAACAGGAATATACTTCCCTCCTTATGAGGATTCTGATGCTGAGGAATCCATTCCGTCAGCTTCTCCCCCTGAGGATTTTTCCTTTGGGGAAACTTTACATGACATGGGGGAACATCTTCACTGGGACTGACAGGAGTACTCTGAATATAAGAGAAGGCTTGGGGATTCTTTTTCCCCCCCAGCATAGACCCCTGACTATTCCTCCTAGTTTGGATATTGTGGATGATGCCTTTTCTGAGGCTAATTTAACTCCTGACTCCTTTCCTCCAGCCCCTGCTAAGCCTGACAGATATTACAGGGTCCCTGACTCCCACCAGTTCTTTTACAAAAATCCTACTGATCCAGAAACCATTTCTCAGGGTCCTAAGGGGGTTAAGGCCGCCTCTGCTTAAAACCCTATTCCGACATAAGGATTCTACATCTTTGGAGAGATGGGGCAAAAAGGTGTACACTTCTGCTACTTTATCTATTAGGGCTTTAAATTGTCAATTTCATATGCTACTTTATCTATTAGGGCTTTAAATTGTCAATTTCATATGCTAAAATATCCACAATTCCTGCTGTCTGTTAAGAAACAAAAGCTAGGTACCATTTCTAAGGAATTACACGATTTGATGCATGCTACTGAGCAAGTGGGGAAGCATGGTTTACACTGTGGTTTTGATGCCTTGGAGGCTTCATGCAGGGTGGCTGCCTCTGGCAGTCAGAAGGCATGCTTGGTTAAAAACAAAACTTACCTGATCAAGTGAAAGCAAAGTTACTGGATGGTCCTGTCCAGCATAATGTTTTGTTTGGGTCTAAGGCTGAAGAGGTGGTAAAGAAAATGGAGGATAAGGCAAAATCCATGCAAACGATTAATTTCTTACAAGTTCAGCCCCCAAGATTTAGCAAAAATTGGTCCTTTCCCAGCTCTGACAGGCCTTAGAGGGGTAGATATAGGCGCTCCAGAGGGAGGGCCCAAGCACAGACCTCTTACAGACCTAGACAGTGGAGTGCTTCCACCCCCAGGGGTGGAGAGGACAGACCTCAATCTTGTAGAAAACAGGCTCAATGACTCCCCCTGCATGGCTCCAGGAACTTCTCTCCTGAAAGCCCCTCTAGGAGGAACTCTTTTTCAACAAAATTGGACTTGCATAACCCAAGACAAGTGGGTTCTGGATGTAGTTTCAAGAGGTTACAAATTCCACTTTCATACCTTGCCAAGACCAAACGGATGGCCAGACCTACCAAAACACCAATGGGCAGAGGCATTAAACCAGGTGGGATCCCTCATGGCTGAGGGCCATAGAACTGGTTCCACAATCAGACTGGGCAAGGCTTTTACTCAAGGCTCTTTTCTAGTTCCCAGAAAACAAACTTCATGGAGACCCATCCTGGATCTGTCAGTCTTAAATACTTTCTTGGCGATACCAAAGTTCAAGATGCTTTCTCTGCAGCAGCTCCTGCCAATGTTGAGCAAAAATGCATGGATGGTGACATTGGATTTAAAGGAGGCTTACCTACACATCCCTATCAGACAGGAGTGCAGAAAATACCTCCGGTTCAAGGCCGGCTCGAAACATTACCATTTCTGTGCGCTGCCCTTTGGCTTGTCTACTGCGCCCAGGGTCTTCAAGTGCCTGGCACCAAGGGAATTCAAATTTACCCTTATCTGGACGACTGCCTTATTCAAGCAGACAGCAAGGATGTCTTACTCCAGCACCTGGAATTTGTTCAAAATCTTCTCAAGTACCTGGGATTCACTGTGAACATAGTCTGAAACTTGACACCCACACAACAGATTTTTCTGGGTGCTATTCTAAACGCAGCAACCCAGATGGCATTCCTGACATCCGAAAAACTACAGCTGGCTTCAATTTTCAAAACCTTGGTGTCATTGTCTCAGCTAACTGCAAGGAAATTCCTGCAGGCTTTGGGTTACATGGCCTCCTGCATCCTTCTCATACCAAATGCAAGGCTACATATGAGAAATACAATGGTACCTAAAAAGTGTATGGTCCCAGCATTGCCACAGCCTAGACACACAGATTGCTGTCTTGCCTACAAATGGAATTCCATTGGTGGACCATGGCATGTCTTCACAACAAAGGGAAAGCCTTCAGTCTGCCGCCAGCCAAGTGTTAACCACAGACGCCTCTGATTAGATTAGACATGGGGAGCCCACTTGCAGGGAAAAGGCCTGCAAGGATTTTGGACAGAGGATCAGAAGCGCTTGCATATCCATTTAAGAGATGCTAACTGTACAGAATGCCCTCTTGGCTTTCAGGGATCTTCTACAACCGGGACTACTGCTACGGACAAACACCACAGTTGATACATAAACAAGCAAGGGGGTTCACACTCCTACCCCCTTTGCAGACCAGCCATGACTCTATGGAACACAGCTCTAGCTTGCAAAGTGGATCTACAAGCTCCGTTCCTGCCAGGGAAACGATGTTCTGGCAGACAGTCTGATGAGGAACCTGTCGGACCCACACGAGTGGATGCTAGACACCCAAACATTCAAGATTACAGAAGCCTGGGGCTGCCCGGACATAGATCTATTTGCATCCCCCCTCAACCACCAGTTGCACATTTTTTGCACAAGTTCATTTCACAAACTAGCATGGAAAGTGTATGCACTATCATTCAGTTGGAGAAACCTCTCTGGGTATGCCTTTCCTCCACTATATCTCTTTTTCAAGGGTGTTATTAAAGATCAAGCAGGACAAACCCAAGATTATCTTACTGGCCCCAAACTGGCCTCATCAATTTTGGTACTCAACACTGATGAATCTATCCCAGGAGCCTCCTTGGATTTTACCTCAGATTCCAAATCTTTTGTCCCAACACAAGGGCCAGGTTCTGCACTCATATCAAAACTCGCAGCCTGGCAAATTCAGGGTCTATGATTAATCCTACCCTTCCCAAACAGGTCATGGACGTTATCTTAGAAGCCAGACTGCCTAGCCCTAGAAAATCTTATGCAGGTAAATGGAAGAGATTTTGCACCTGGATGCATGCTCAGGATTCAGATCCTCTCATTCCTAAAATCCCACTGATTTTACTTTACCTGACAGACATGCTACATAAGGGTTTATCCTCCTCCATAATACATGCCTCCGCTATCTCTGCACATAATACAGATCCTCCAATCTTTTTGCATCCACTTCTGAAACTGAGGAGCAAAGAATTTAAGGCCCCCTAGGACACTACCCATACCTGCCTGGGACCTCAACTATGTTCTGGAAAAACTCACTGCCTCCTTTTGTGCCTGCTGCCACATCTGACTAAGTATTTATGATGGAAGACTGCTATCCTACTGGCTTTGACTTCAGCCAGTCTGAGTTACAAGCACTCATGGCTGTGGAACCTTATATTATTTTTCACCAAGATAGTGTCTTTAAGGACTAATCCTACTTTCATGCCTAAAGTGGTTTCCAAAGTGGCTTTAAATCAAACTATTCACCTGCCAACGTTTTTCACTAATCCACAAAATAAGGGGGAAAGTATCTTGCATTCCTTGGATGTACACAGGCAACTGTTTTTACCTGGACAGAACCAAGGATATCAGGAAAACAGAGCAACGGTTTCTTATGCAACAAATTCCCAAGGCAAAGCCATTTCAAAACGGACCATCTCTAAATGGATTGCTCATGGAATCCGATTTTGTTATACATCATGGAAAGCAAATCCCAGGAAAAATTAGGAGACTCTCTACCAGAGCTGCTGCTACTTCTGCTGCCTTTCTCAGGGGAGTACCTACCAAAGATATTTTGGAAGCTGCAACTTGGGAGTTCAGTGCATATTTTCTCTAAGCACTATACTCTCCCTCTTTATTCTAAGTCTCGGGCAGGCTTTGCTTCTGCAGTCTTGCAGGGCCTTCTAGCTGCCCCTTCTACTCTATAACCACCACCCTTTATCTCAGCTTTGGGATTCAACCCTACAGTGATGACTGCAACAGTGAAACACGAACATAGTACAGTTGTGTACACTTACCATAAATGTAGATGTTGGTGTCTTCACTGTTGCAGTCTGGGTTACCCACCCTCCTGTTCCCTCTTAAACTTTCATTAGTGTGGTTTCCTTCACCCTTCTGAGGTGTATTTGCTACAGGGTATGAGGTTTGTTACATTTTTGATTTACTATTAGCCCTCACTTTTGGGCACCTGACATCTGGGGCAAGAAACTGGAGAACATGGCGTCGGCTGGCAGCTTTGTACTCCTGGTGCTCTGACGTCGGGGAGCATGACTGAACAGCCGATGCCGGACCCAGACTTTGGGATTCTGGCTGACCGAGGGCTGCCTGCCGGCAGGAAGAACCCTACAGTGATGACTGCAACAGTGAAGACACTCCAACATCTACATTTATGGTAAGTGTACTGTACTTCTCTGGTATCCCATGTGGCCAGGCACTCCCATCAGATGTTTTTCGTGTTTCACTGTTGCAGTCATCACATTTGCAGTTATGCCAACCTGGAAACTGTGAAAAAGGGAGTCTGGCTTCCAAAATAATACGGGAGGATAAGGGAGGATTTTTGACAGTTTTAAGGGATGCAAATAGTCGGTAAAATAGCTACGAGATACACAAATCTGTTAAAGTGCACTGTCAACCATTCCATACTGCCCCTATCATGTACAACTGCAACCATTTATGTTTATTGCTTACCCTTGAAAACGAAGAACAAAATGTGATATGTTTGCAGCAATCAAACTTTATCATTAAACGGCATAAACATATTTGCAGCTGACAACAGTCACTGATAACTATATACATTCATTTTCATTCTCCGACATGTTTGTGCACTGTCTTGACGTTAGTTTGCCATCTGATGAAACAGTAGTACTTGAGGCTCCCGTTGCCTGTTTTGCCTGTCGCAAAAACTTGTCAGTGAAAGGTGTTGAATAGCAGTGTTGGTCTTCATGGTATTTGTTGGTCTTGGCAATCAGTATCGACTGCAAGTCTTGGCCCCTTGTTAGGCCTGAAATCTGGTTTAGACGGACCTGACTGAAGATTCTTTCAGAGTCAGCATTGCTATGCGGTATCACCAGAATCCCATCACATGTGAAAGGAGATTGTATTTTGGCTTGTTCTGAGTATCTTGTAGCTGGCCCATAAGATGCCACTGCACATCTGCTCTCTCAGCTTTCTGAACACTGGCAATGATCTGTCACACTGATGCAGCAAAAACTGTTGTAACTTATCAAGTTGTTTGCCACCTTCAGGAAGCAGACATGGAAATTGCTTTACAAAGTACAGCAGAGAAGCAAACCTCAAGCTGTCTGATGTTCTTAGTTCAATGTCCACCACTTCAGCATGTTTCAGAAGAGGATCCTGAAGTGGCATCTTGACAGTATATTTGATTGCAGTCTCCATGAAACGTCTTAAACTTTTGTAGAAGGCAAGTTTGTCATCCAACAAACCTTGTTTAGCAATCAGTGATATGACTGTACCACCACAAAACAAGTTTTCATTGTCCTAAATGGACCGATCACTAAATGCCAGACCAGATATACATGTTGCTTCAACTATTGCTGATGGCTTGATGAAACGAACTGCTAATGATTCGAGAAGAGACAGCAGTATTCTCAGTTTATGAATTGAGTTCTGTTCCTGTAGTTTCACATTGACATTGTTGAAATCTGGTAACACTTTGTCAAGGAACAAGCAATACAGCTTTGTCTGGTGATCAGAAGTCGCCTTGTACGTTGTGGTCTACCTTCACTGGCTGTATGGCTTCCAGTAGTACTACTAGTACTGTTTTCTTTTGATGTTGTGCAATCAGAAGACTTCACAGCAACAGGAGACTGCAGTTTCGTTGAAGGCGCTGTTACGGTCTTAGCAGGTTTTTGCAGTTCTTTATGGTCCACCTGTTTTGTCGGTACTCCAGAATCATGCTGTTTTTCTTTAACCATCTTTGCAGTGACACTGACCAGCTTAGCTAGACTGTTACTGATGACTGTACACCGTTTTTTGGCAGATATATTTTCAGGAGTTTTTGCAGTGTCTGACTGCCAGTTTCATTGAACTTGTGACTGTAGGTGCCTTGACCTGGGACTTGAAGTGTTCTGCAAGTGGCTCCCACTGCTCAAGTATGCGTCTAAGACACAATCCCAATGACAGCCAACGGGTGCTGACATACTTCAGGATCTTTCTTCAACATTACATAAAGCCTGAAACTTTTGCAATTCTTGCTGTCGCTTACTGCTCTTGTCTAGAAAGTAATAAATGTCAATGATGAGTTCATCAGCTGAAACCGGAAGTTCCTTTGAAGCTTTCTCTGCTGCTATGTGCAGAAGATGGCACGGGCATCCACTGAAATACACTGGATGTTTTTTGTTAACATAAGCAATAACACCATGCTGTTTTCCAGAAATTACTGCAGGATTATCGGAACCCAGTGACAAACAGTTCCACAACAGGCCATTCTGTGTCGAATTGTCATCTAGCAGCGTGAAAATGTTCTCACCTGTTGCACTTTCACTGCAAACCGGAAGCAACTATCAAGCCATTTGAATGTTCATGTCTTACAACAACTGGAAATAACTTGTTGGCTCCATAGTCATTACTACCATCAGTTGCTATGCTGAAAGAAGACTTAATCTTCTTAACTACTGCATCTGCACTGTCATCTGCCATGAAGTTTCAGACTTGTCGCCTTGGTACGAGCACAGCCAAATTTCTCGGCGATTTTAGAATCAGGACACTCGCCTCAATGGTCCAAAATGGTCAGCAAAGGATACTGGCAAATTGTGCTCTACTATTGCTGAAGCCAGTAGAGCCTCTGCTCTTATCACCTGGAGGTTACTTCCGTAATATGAAGTAATTGACTTGGTTTTGCCTCTTAATTTTGCCGATGTCATGTGCTTGATGGTTGCAGTGTGCTGCTTGATATCATTTTGACCGCCGTGGCCAATAGATATGTCAATAGAGCATATGGTGCAGAAAGCATGCTAGTCACTTTCAGACTACTTTGTAATGAAATTAAAGATTTTACCATACTCTTTATATTTCTGCATCCATTTCTTACACTTTTTATAGATTTTATCACCATTTGTTGCCATATTTACTAAATGGTAAACATTTCAACCGCGCAAATGAAGCCTCGTGCACCATGTGATTTGAATAAAAGTGACTAGACTGGAAACGGGAGTTTACTGCTAGCAACCAGGAGGCCGTATTTTAGGTCTAAAAAACGGGAGCCTCCCGGCGGATACGGGAGGGTTGGCATATCTGCATTTGGGTTATCTGCTTGCAGTAGCCCCCATTTGGCCAGATTATCAAAGTCTTGGGTCCTGCGTCTGTTGCTGTTATCTTCTATGATGTCAGGTAGTCAGGGGTACAAAGCATGCAGCCGACTCCATTACATCAGTCTTCTTGCCGTGTGGTGCCTGAGGCAGAAGCAGTTTGCAAGTGCCAGTTGGCCAACTCCTGCAATTTGAGTTTCAGAACTCAGAAGTCTTCAAGTAAGAGACAAGTACCCTGTTGGGGAAACTTTTTCTTGCTCTTAACAGATGTCAAAGTAAATTGTATTTCTTGTGGAAATCAAATACCTCGAAGATTTTCATTCGTATTCTATTCATTGCCTAGGCTGACCACAACGTACTGCACTCAGTTTTGTGCCTTATTTAAACGAGCTATTCGTCTTCTGTATATTTACGCTTCTAAATATTTTGGTACTCTGTTCAATTATCTAGATATGTCTTCAGTAAGCCACCTGACTAGTCATTCTGAAAAGTCTCCTAGGTCCAAAGCTGCCGACAACACTTCTAAGCTAGTCGACAGTTTGCCGGTACTCTGAGGTGCTTTCGCAGCCCCTGATACCCACTACTTCAGATTTACAGGTCTCTACTGAGACCCATTCGAAGTATGCCACAAGATGCTTCAACTTTGGAACCTGCAGATGTTAGTGTTTCACTGTTGCAGTCATTACTCTTGTGTTATCCTGCTGGCAGGCTACCCGCAGTCTGCCTGAATTCCAGAGTCATGGTCTGGCATCAGCTGCTTGCCTCTTCCCTGACGTCAGTGTGCCAGGGGTATAAAAGATGCAGCAGACAGTTTTCTTCCGTCTTTCTTGCCACGCGGTGCCCGAAGCAAAAGCAGTTTAAAAGTGCCGGTCTGCAGACTCCTGAGATTTTCGTATCTGAATTTCAGAACCGAAGTCTTCATTAAAGCTAAGTACACCGTTGGGGAAACTTTTTTCTTGCTCCAGACCGATGTCAGAAAAAATTAACTTTCTTGTGGGAAGCAAATACCTCAAGGATTTTCACTCTTACTGTATTCCTTGCCTAGGCCCTGACCACAATGTTGCTAGCTGTCGGTTTTGTGCTAAATTTAACCAACGCATAAGTGTCGGTTCGATTTTGCATTTCATTACTTTGGCCGAAGATTATATTACATAATGCCGTCGAACAGCCGACCGGAAAACACAAGGAAAAAGAGTAGGCATCAGAGGTCCAAAACCGTGAAGCCTCCGTTAGACCAGTCACCGGTTATCAGTGAGGCAGTTTTGCAGCCCCTGGCGCCCGCTACATGAGCCGCAGGCTGCTTCTGACTCCCATGTGGAGCCGACTGGGCCTCTGGATACTCAAGGTATTGGGCACTCGGAAATCATTCCCTCAGATGGGTCTGGAGCTGCTGAGCAGGCATCTGCTTCTGAGGGTGTCTTCAGACCTACACAGTTGTATGTTAAACCATCTTCAGCTTCAAATACAAGACGAGACTAAAGCAGCTCTAAAGACAAAGTACAGCATTCTCCTACTCAAACTTCCATGCCTAAAAAAAGATGCTTAAAATGGCCGAAGACCCAATTACTTTGATCAGGGGTTCCCATCCCCTTCCTGATAAGAGGCCTAGGCAAGAGACAGAATATAATTCTTTTGATCAGGTTTCTGTTTCCTCTTCCTCTCTTGAACAGGATTATTCTGTTCCTCCCTGTGAGGACTCTGATGCTGAAGAATCCATTCCTTCAGCCTCGCCTCCTGAGGATTATTATTTTGGGGAAACCCTGCATACCATGAAGGGAGTATTTCCACTGGGAGAGCCAAGATTACTCTGAATCTAAGAAAAGGCTCAGACTTTCTGCTACTTCCTCAGCACAGACCCCTTGCTATTCCACCTGTGCTAGACATTGTAGATGTATTTTCAGAGTCCGGCCTGTGCCCTGACTCTTCCCTGCACCTGCAAAGCCAGACAGGGTCTCAAGATTCTCATAAATTCCTATATAAAAACCCCACTTCTGACCCAGAAGCTATATCTCGGGGTCCCAAAGGGGTCAAAGCTTCCACTGCAAAAAACTGTCCCCTCTGATAGGGATGCTAGTGCACTGGACAGATGGGGGAGGGGGTTGCACTTCTGCTACCTTGGCTGTAAGGGCTTTAAATTGTCAGTTTCATATGCTTAAATATCAGCAATACTTAATGTCACTGCTTATTCAGAAACTGACAAATTCTGAATGCTCTGAACAAAGAAATGCAAGATTTATTGCATGCAGCTGAACAAGTGGGAAAACATACTTTGCAATGTGGTTGTGATTCACTGGAGGCCTCTTGCAGGGCCTCTGTTACAGATTCTGTTAGAAGGCATGCTTGGTTAAAGCAAAATTAGATGCCTCATTACAGCATGATACTTTGGTGCTAAAGTAGAAGAGGTACTTAAGAAAATGGAGGATAAAGCGAAATCCATGCAGACAGTTGAGGATTTCTTACAGGTACAGCCACCCAGATTTAGCAGGAATTGGCCTTCTAAAAATTGGTCCTTTCCAGTGTCTACACACAGGCAGATACAGACGTCCCAGAGGCAGATCTCAGCCCCAAGGCTCGTACAGGTCTAACCAATGGGGTGCTCCTACCTCAAAAGCGGAGAAGACAAATCACAACCTTGCAGGAAACTGTCCCAATGACTTTCCTCTGCCAGGCCCAAGCACTTCTTTTGACAGCCCCCTTAGGGGGAAAACTAGCACTTTTTTCATCAAGTTGGCAAATGGTCACCCAAGACAAATGGGTCTTGAACATAGTGTCCCAAGGCTATAGGTTTCATTTTCACACCTACCAAGGGCAAAAGGTATGCCAGACCTGCCACAATCAATGGGCAAAGGCAAATTACAGCCCTCATGAACATGAGGGCCATTCAACAAGTACCACAAGAGCAGGGGCAAGGATTTTACTCCAGACATTTCTTAGTGCCCAGAAAGGACAAAGCCTGGAGACCAATACTGGACCTGTCTATATTAAACACATTTCTGGAAGTTCCAAAATTCAAGATGACTCTACAGCAGCTACTGCCCATGCTGGGTAAGAAGGCTTGGCTTGTAACTTTGGACCTAGGAGGCATACCTGCATGTCCCAATCAGACAATCTTGCTGAAGATACCTCCGATTCATAGCTGGCTCAATGCATTACCAATTTTCTGCACTGCCCGTTGGCTTAACTACTGCACCCAGAGTCTTCACAAAATGCCTGGCACCAGTAATTGCATTTTGCAGACAGAGGAATTCAAATATATCCGTACTTGGACAACTGCCTTTTTCAAGCAGAGAACAGACATTCTTCTAAAGCATCTGGCATTTGTAAAAAGATTATTAATTTGTGTAGGGTACAAAGTAAATGAAAAATCAAAACTAATACCCTCTCAAGAGATTCCTGGGTGCAAGCTTAAATACAACTGCCCAGATGGCTTCTTATACCAGACAAAAGCAACTGACATCTTACTTCAAAAAGTTGGCAACAAAGACAGTTATCTGCAAGGAAATTGCTGCAGGCCTTGGGTTTCATGGCATCCTGCATTCTACTAATTCCATATGCCAGACTACATATGAGGAAGCTACAATGATATCTAAAGTGTTTGGACTCAACATTGCCACAGCCTGGAGACAGTAATTACCCTCATTCCCTGCCTGCAACAGGAGTTTTGATGGTGGGCACAGGCCTGTCACCACAACAAGGGTCTGCCATTCACTTTGCCCATGGCCAGACAGACACTGACAACAGATGAATCAGATTATGCCTCGGGGGCCCATATGGCAGGAAAATGTGTTCAGGGAGCATGGCCTGCAAGCCAGATGCATCTTCACATCAATCAAAATGCTAGCTGTTCAAAATGCCCTGACAGCTTTCAAGGATCTACTTCAACCAGGGCAGCTACTGAGACACTACTACGGTCATGTACATAAACAAGCAGGGAGGTACACATTCCTACCCCCTCTGCAGACGAGCAATGATCTTATGGGACACAGCATTGACTTATCAGGTTCACTTGCAAGCACAATTCCTGCCAGGAAGAACAAATACTCTGGCAGATGAACTAAGCAGAAACCTCATGAATCCCCAGAAACCTCATGAATCCCCACGAGTGGAAACTGGATCCCCAAGTGTTCAGCATAAGGAAATGGGTATGCCCAGACATAGATCTGTTTGCCTCGCCTCAACTGCCAATTAGATTTTGCACAAGGATTTATCACAAGCAAGCATAGAGAGTGGATGCCCTATCCTTCAGCTGGGAAAATTTAACAGTATATGCCTTTCTTCCACTGCCTCTCCTTCCTTGGGTACTCTTAAAGGTCAGACAAGAGAAGCCAAAAATATACTGTTTGCACCAGACTGGCTACACCAACACTGGTACCCAATCCTAAAGAGCTTGTCTCCAGGTCCAGCAAGGATATTGCCTCAAACTTCACACTTGCTGACCCAACAAAACAATCAGATCCTGCACAGCCAACTCAGGACCTAAAATCTTGCAGCATGGCAGATAATGTAGCCATTCTTAACACTCCTCTCTCAAAAGCTGTTATGGATGTTATGTTGGAGGCCAGTACCAGAAAATCTTGTGCAGAAAATGGAAGAGATTCTGTGCTTGGAACCAGGAACAAGGCATCGACACGCATGTACCAAATATCCTTCAATTTTGCAATACCCAACTGAGATGCTGGACAAAGGCCTTTCCTTTTTCATCAATTAAGATTCATGTCTCTGCCATTTCAGCCCATTACAATACGGAACCATTTATCTTTTCGCATCCTTAAGGCAGTACTTCAGAAGGGCCAAAAACATCAGGCCTCCAAGGAGAGCACCAGTTCCTGCATGGGACCTCAATTATGTCTTGAAAAACTCACTGCTTCCTTTTGAGCCAGCCACAACAGCTGATATAAAATTCTTATCCAGGAAAACAGCTCTGCTCCTGGCAATAACCTCTGCAAGATGAGTCTCCTGAGTTATAAGCACTCATTGCTGTGGAACCTTTATTCATTTTTCATCCAGACAGGGTTTCCTTTGGGAACAAACCCTACATTTATGCCTAAGGTGGTGTCCAGTGTGGTCCACAAGCAAACCATTCACTTGCCTACTTTTTATCCAAACCTGCAGAACAAGGGTGAGAATTCTGCATGCTTTGGACATACACAGGCAGCTACGCTTCTACTTGGCCGGAACGAAAGCTTTCAGGAAGACTGAGCAACTATTAGTGTCATGCTGCAGGATCGCAAGGAAAGGCCATCTCAAAACAGACTTTCTAAATGGATAGGCCATTGCATCCATTTCTGCTGTTCTCAGCATGGCAAATCAATGCTTAGGGGCATTAGGCCTCATTCTACCACAGCAGCAGCCATTTCAGCAGCCTTCCTCAGAGTACCAACCAAAGACATATTAGAGGCTGCAACTTTGAGTTCAGTGCACTTTTTTTTTTTTTTTTTTTTTACAAAGCACTACCACTTGCCTCTTTACTCTAAATCCAGAGCAGGCTTTGCCACTGCAGTTCTGCAGTCTCATAGCCTCTCCTAATCCTATTTAGCACAACCTCCCATCCTCAGCTTTGGGAATCAACCCAAGAGTAATGACTGCAACAGTGAAACACTGAACATAGTACAGTTGTGTACCTACCATAAATGTAGATGTTGGTGTATTCAATGTTGCAGTCCAGGTTACCCTCTCACTGTCCCCCTTTTGCTGGGGTTTATCTGTACTTTATTCTATAAAACCCATGTGGTGTATTTGCTTGTAGATGAAGGAAATGTGTCTTTACTGCATGTATGTTTGTTGGCATATTTTTAGCCTACCCTTTTGGGGGCACCTGACATCTGGGGCAAGAAAAACTCAAGAAAATGGCCTCTGCATCTTTTTTATACCCCTGGCGCACTGACATCAGGGAAGAGACGACAGCAGCAGACGCTGGACCAGGACTTTGGAATTCAGGCCGACTGCAGGTAGCCTGCCAGCAGGATAACCCAAGAGTAATGACTACAATAATGAATACACTCAAACATCTACATTTATGGTAGGTACACAACTGTACTATGTCTCTACCTTGGATGGGTCTGGAGCCGCTGTGCAGGCACCAGCTTCTGAGGGTGTAGTCAGGTCTACTGACTTGCATATTAAACAGATGCCATCTTCAAGGCCTAAAACTCAAACAATGCCTAGAAAACCGCCCAGACAGCATGGTCAGGCCTCTGCCTAAAAAAAAAGAATGGCTGAAGACCTTACTAAATCTGGGGAAGCCAACCTTCCCCCTCTGAGACCTAGGACTGAATTTGCTTATACTTCTGATCAGGACTCTGAAATTTCTGTTTCCTCTGACCAGGATTTCCCCTTGGCTACCTATGAAGATTCTGATGCAGAGGTCTTCCCTTTGCTTCTCAAGAGGATTTCTCTTTGTGAAACCTTGCATACTCTGGGGCAGCATTTCCGCTGGGAAAACCAGGATTACTGTGATTCTAAAAAGAGGCTTGGGGATTTCTTTCTCCTGCCCCAGCACAGGCCTTTAGCTATCCCCCTGTACAGGACATTGTTGATGCCTTTTCGGAATCTTGGTTTGCCGCTGACTCTACCTCCTGCTCCCAGAAAACCTGATAGATATTACAGGGTTCTGGGCTCATTTTCCTTAACAATCCTACTGCAGATCCTGAGACCATTTCACAGGGACCAAAGGGCATTAAGGCTACTACTGCCAAAAATCCTACCCCCTCTAAGAGATTCCAGGGCGAGCTGGATAGATGGGGTAAGAAGGTATACACTTCTGGATCCTTGGCAGTTAAGGCCTTAAGCTGCCAGTTTCATATGCAGCATGTTATTGGATTGCTCAAACAGAAAATGATTCCTGACTCTGCTGAAAATAAGGATTTACCGGACTTAATGCTTTCTGCTGAATAAGTTGGGAAACCTACTTTGCAATGTGGTTTTGGAACCACCTGGTTTGTTTTTTTATATGATTTATGAATAAAAGATTTTACAAAATCCTTCAAGTGCAATTTCCTGCTGTGTGGAACTTATGGTGCATTTCCTGGCTTAGGACATCTGCTTTTTGTTTTCTTGGTACCGGTTTGTTGTCCTTCACCAATAGTCTTTTTGGATTACTAGAAAATCTTATGTTAAACTGGAAAAGTTTCTGTTCCTGGAACCGAACTCAAGGAATGGGCACAGCAGCGCTGAGATGCTTCTCAAGGGCCTTTCATTTTCCTCCAAAATTCGTGCCTCAGCCATTTCAGCTCATTACAACACACCCACACCTCTTCTCTCATCCACTGTTCAAGCAGTTCCTCAAAGGGGCCAAAAACTTAAGACCACCCAGGAGAGCCCCAACTCCAGCCTGGGACCCTAACTTTGTATTGGAAAAACTCACTGTACCTCCTTTTGAACCAGCTGCGAGTGCAGAGTTAAAATTCCTTTCTTAGAAAACTGCCTTCCTTTTAGCAATCACTTCAGCAAGAAGGTTGTCTGAATTGCAGGCCCTTATGGCAGTGTGGCCTTTCATCTTTCATGTAGACAGGGTGTCCAGGACCCAATCCCTCCATGCCCAAGGTCGTATCCAGTGTAGTTCTTAATCAGTCCATTTGCCATCGTTTTTCTAATCCCAGAACAAAGGGGAACGGATACTGCACTCAGATGTGCACACAGCTTAGATTTTACTTGGACAGGACTAAACCTCAAAGGATGTCCGAACAGCTGCTGGTGGCATTTGCTGCAGGGGCAAAGGGGAATACCATTTCAAAGCAAACCATTTCTAAATGGATAGGCCATTGCATTCATTTCTGCTATAAGCACCACGGAAAACCTATCCCACAGGGGATAAGACTACACTCAACTGGGGCTGCATCTACCTCTACAGCCTTTCTCTGAGGTGTCCCTATCGGGGACATCCTAGAAGCTGCTACTTGGAGTTCTGTACATACTTTCACCAAGTATTACCATTTGCCTGTTTTCTCTAAATCCAGAGCTGGTTTTGCCACTGTAGATGTTAGTGTTACACTGCTGCAGTCATCACACTTGGGTTATCCTGCAGTCAGGCAGTCCCGCAGTTGGCCAAAGTCTTGGTTTGACGTCTGTTGTCGCTTCCTTGATGTCAATGCGCCAGGGGTATATAAGGCATTCGCCATTTTCCAGAGTCTTTCTTCCCGTGTGGTGCCCGAAGCAGAAGCAGTTCGCAAGTGCCGGTCTGCCGACTCCTGATATTTTCTAATCTAATTTCAGACTGAAGTCTTCAATAAAGCTAAGTACCCCGTTGGGGAACCTTTTCTTGCTTCATTCCAATGTCAGAAAAAGTAACAATTGTATTTCTTGTGGGAAGCAAATACCTCGTAAGGACTTTCATTCTTGTATTCCTTGCCTAGGCCCAGACCACGACATCACAGGTTGTCTGTTTTGTGCTCAGTTTAATAAACTATTAAACTGATTTCGCCCGACATTACTTTGGTAGGAAATTTAATTATACCATGCCGTCTGAGCAACCGACCGGCATGCATAAAAAACACAAAGATAAGGACAGGCAGTAGACGCAAACCAGACTCCCGAGACCTCTGCTGGGCCAGTCGCAAGTCCTCTGGTTTTCAGTGAGGCGCCTATGCAGCCCCTGACTACCGCTGATTTAGTACCTCAGATTGCTTTTGATTCCCAAGCGGAGATTACTAGGCTGCCACAGCCTTCTTTAGGCCCTTCTGACTCCAGAGCAGAAGGAGATTCTGGTGTAGTTGAATTTCCTTCAGTTGCAGAAGGGGTCTTCAGACCAGCTACACTCGCATCAAATCTTATGCTAAGCTGAAAACTCCTTTAAAAACAAGACACTACAGCAGTCTCCAGTACAAGGCCCCATGCCCAAGAAACAGATGCTTAAGATGGCTGAAGATTTAATTACCCTAATCAGGGGTTCCCATCCCCCTCCTGATAAAAGGCCAAGACAAGAGGAGGATTATGCTTCCTCTGACCAGGAATGCCCCCCCCCCCCCCATGAAAACTCTGATGCTGAAGAGTCTATTCCCTCGGCATCTCCCCCAGAAGACTATTCCTTTGGGGAAACTTTACATACCATGAGGGAACATTTCCAGTGGGAAGGCCAGAATTACTCTTTTATTCTAAGAAAAGGCTCAGTTACTTTTACTACCCCAGCACAGACCACTTGCTGTCCCTCTCCTGTTAGACATTGTGGATGATGTCTACATAGAATCTAGCCTTAATCCAGACTCAATCCAGACTCTCTACCTCCTGCTCCAGCCAAACCAGACAGATACTAGAGTCCCGGACTCACACAAATTCCTATATAAAAGCCCTGTTGCTAATCCAGCAACCATTTCCCAGGGTCCCAAAGGAGTTAAGGCCTCTTGCTAAAAATCCTGTACCCTCTGAAAGGGATTCCAGAGCACTAGACAGATGGGGAAATACCTCAGCTACTCTAGCTATGAGGGCCTTAAATTGCCATTTTCACATGCTGAAATATCAGCAATTCCTGATGAATAGATTAAAACAAATGATCACACATTCAGAGCAGCCTAATTTCAAGGAAATGCAAGATTTCTTGCATGCAGCTGAACAAGTGGGAAAACGTACTTTACAGTGTGGATTTGATTCATTGGAAGCTTGCTGTAGAGCAGCAGTGACTGGTTTTGTCATACGTAGACATGCTTGGTTAAAAGAACAAACCCTACCTGATCATGTTAAAGCAAAGTTATTGGATGCACCTTTACAGCAGGATGTGTTAGGTGTAAAAGCAGAAGAGGTTTTAAAGAAAATGGAGGATCTGGCAAAATCTATGCCAGACTGTCAAGGATTTTTTACAGGTTCACCCCCCTCGTTTCAGCAGAAATTGGCCAACAAAAAACTGGTCCTTTCCAGCTTTTGACAGACCTCAGAGGGGCAAATACAGACACCCAAGGGGCAGAGCAGTCACAAGGCCCTTAAGATTCTCCAATGGGGTGCTGCAACCCAGAAAGGAGAAGACAGGCCCCAAGCTATCAGAAGACAAACACAATGACTTAACCCTCAGACTGCCAAGCAAATCTCTCTTGGCAGCTCCCTTGGGAGGAAAATTAGCACTTTTTGCAGACAACTGGCACATCACAAAAGGCAAATGGGTCCTAAATATTGTCTCAAGGATGCAGATTACCCTTTCACACCTTGCCAAGGGTAAAAGGAATGCCAAACCTGCCACCACATCAATGTGCAGAGGCTCAAACAAATTTCAGCTCTCATGGACATGAGAGCCATTCAATAGGTACCTACACCGGAGCAAGGACAAGGATTTTACTCAAGACTCTTTCTAGTCCCCAGAAAGGACAAGGCCTGGAGACCTATTCTGGACCTTTCATTCTAAACACTTATCTGCAAGTACCCAAATTCAAGATGCTAACACTACAGCAGCTTCTTCCCATGCTGGGCAAGAAGGCTTGGCTAGTAACTGATCTCAAGGAAGCATACCTGCATGTCCCTATCAGACAAAATTGCAGAAGATACCTCCGATTTATTGCAGGTTCAACCCATTATCAATTCTCTGCACTGCCCTTTGGCTTATCTACTGCACCCGGGGTCTTCACAAAATGCCTGGCATTAATTGCACACTACAGACAGAGGAATTCAAATATATCCATACCTGGACTGCCTTATTCAAGCAGAAAGCAAGGATATTCTTTTAAAGAATCTGGCGTTTGTCAAACGCCTTTTAAGTTGCCTAGGGTACACAGGAAACTAAAAAATCAAAACTAGTGCCCTCAACATAATATTCCTGGGTGCCAGCTTAAATAAAACTGCCCAGATGGCTTATCTCACCAGACAAGCAAGGACAGCTGACTCAATACTCCAAAATGATGGCACCAAAGACCCAACTCCCTGCAAGAAAAATTCTGCAGGCCTTGGGATTCATGGCATCTTGCGTACTACTACCATTTGCAAAACTGCATATGAGGAAATTACAGTGGTACCTGAAAAGCGTATGGACTCAGCACAGCCACAGCTTGGAAACAATACCACTCATTCCCTGCCTTCAACAGGAGTTTCTATGGTGGGCACAGGCATGTCACCTTAAGGGTCAGCCTTTTACCTTACCCACAGCCAGGCAAACTATGACAACAGATGCATCAGACTATGCCTGGGGAGCACACATGGCAGGGCAGTGTATTCAGGGCAAATGGTCTGCAGATCAAAGGCATCTGCATATCAATCCAAAAAGAAATGCTAGCTGTACAGAATGCCCTAACAGCTTTCAAGGACCTTTTGCATCCAGGACAACTCCTAATAGACTGACAATACTGACAATACCACCATAATGTGGTACATAAGCAAGGGGGCACACGCTCCTACCCCCTATGCAGGCAAGCAATGACCTTGTGGCACAGCACTGACCTACCAAGTTCAACTACACGCACAATTCCTGCCAGGAAAGAAACACATTGGCAGACCTAAGCAGAGACATCATGGATCCCCACGAGTGGAAACTAGATCCACAAGTATTTGCAATGATAAATGGGGATGCCCAGACATCTGTTTGCCAACCCCCAAAACTACCAACTTTGAAAACTTTGCACAAGGACATTCCATCCACTAGCTTGGAAAGTGGACACCCTCTCATTCAGTTGGAAAACATTAACAGTGTATGCCTTTCCTCCACTGCCTCTTCTAGCAAGGGTGCTACTGAAAGTCAGATTAGAGAGGCCACAAATGATGCTCATTGCTCCTGACTGGCCACGCCAGCACTGGTATCCAATACTAAGGAACATGGCCCACAGCCCACCATGGATTTTACCTCAAATTCCTCACCTGCTCACTCAGCAAAACAATCCGATTCTACACAGCCAGCTCAAGACTTTAAATCTGGCTGCATGGCAAATTACCTAAACCAGCCAACACTTCTCTAAAGCTGTTATGGATGTCATTCTGGAGGCCAGGAGGCCCAGCACCAGGAAAACCTATTCAGACAAATGGAAAAATTTGCCAAAGGCCAAAATCCCCTTGTTCCAAACATTCCTCAGAGATGTTGCACAAAGGACTTTTTCATCTAGTAAGATCCACGCCTCAGCGATTTCAGCTCACTACAACACATCCTCTATTTTCACATCCACTGCTAAGACAGTACCTCAGAGGGGCTAAGAACATAAGACCGCCCAGGAGAGCACCGACACCAACTTGGGATCTCAGCTTTGTTCTGGAAAAGCTTACACTGCCACCCTTTGAACCAGCTTTTACAGCTGATTTACAGTTTCTATCATGGAAAACTGCCATGCTGCTAGCAATAACTTCATCTCTGAGAGTCTGAGCTACAGGCCCTAATGGCAGTGGAGCCTTTCCTCATTTTTCATCGAGACCGTCACTATGAACTAACCCTTCCTTTATGCCAAAGGTGGTATCCAGTGTGGCACCAAACCGTTGATTTGCCCACCTTTTTCCCAAACCCCCAGAACAAAGGAGAAAGGCTCCTGCACTCTTGGACATTCACAGGCAGTTACATTACTAGGATAAAACTAAGGCTTTCAGAAAATCTGACCAGCTCTTTGTATCCTATGCTGCAGGATCACAAGGAAAAGCCATCTCAAAACAGACCATTTCAAAATGGATAGGACATTGTATCCGTTTCTGCTACACACATCATGGGAAACCGGTAC
This sequence comes from Protopterus annectens, assembly GCF_019279795.1. Taxonomy (NCBI): domain Eukaryota; kingdom Metazoa; phylum Chordata; order Ceratodontiformes; family Protopteridae; genus Protopterus; species Protopterus annectens. The sequence goes on from NC_056734.1 coordinate 830,590,439, forward strand.
CAGCTAGCATTAGGTCCCATTCCACCAGGGCTACAGCTACATCAGCAGCCTTTGTCAGAGGGGTACCAACCAAGGATATTTTGGAGGCTGCAACTTGGAGTTCAGAGCACACCTTCACCAAACACCATCACTTACCTCTATACTCCAAAACCAGAGCTGACTTTGCCACTGCAGTTCTGCAGGGCCTTCTGGCTTCTTCAAATCCTGTTCAACTCACCACCCATCCTTAGCTTTGGGATTCAACCCAAGTGTAATGACTGCAGCAATGTAACACAAGCCTAGTACAGTTTTGTACCTACCATAAATGTAGATAGTGTTCACACTGCTACAGTCCAGGTTATCCTCCCTCCACCCCCCTCTGACCTAGCTGAACTTTTCTATACCTTTCTGTTACAACCTTTGTGGTGTATTTGCTTGCAACTGAAGATATTCCTTGTATTTCCTTTACATGTTTTATTGGCAATATGTATTGCCCACCTACTTGGAGGCACCTGACATCTGGGGTTAAACTAAAGAAAATGGTGTTGGATGCCTCTTGTATATACCCCTGGTGCACTATCAGGGAAGAAGCGATGGCAACAGACGCTGGGCCAAGACTTTGGAACTCTGGTAGACTGCAGGACTGCCTGACGGCAGGATAACCCAAGTGTGGTGACTGCAGCAGTGTGAACACTCTAACATCTACATTTATGGTAGGTACAAAACTTTACTTTTTGCAAGGCCTTATAGCTGGTCCTAATGCTATTCAAATGCTATCCAAACTCCTCCTCCCATCCTTAGCTTTGGCAATCTACCCAAATGTGATAACTGCAACAGTGAAACACTAACATAGTACAGTTGAACATCTACATTTATGGTAAGCGTAAACAAGTGTATTCACTGTTGCAGTCCTGGTTACCCTCCCCCATCCCCCTGACTTCTGTTGTCTATACCTCTATTCTTTGCTATGCTTAAAGGCTTTTTGGTGTATTTTCTTTGGAGATGTAACCTTGTATATAATTGCTTTCTATTATGGGGGCTTGGAGGTGTAACCTTGTATATAATTGCTTTCTATTATGGGGGCACCTGACATCTGGGGGGGGACTGATGTAATGGCATCTGCATGACTACCTGATGTCATGGAAGATGAGACTGCAACCGACGCAGGACCCAAGACTTTGATAATCTGGCCGACTGAGGGCTACTGCAAGCAGATAACCCAAATGTGATGTCTCCAACAGTGAGTACACCAACGTTTACATTTATGGTAAGTGTACACAACTGGACTTTATGACTCAGCAGAGGCCTCTACTAGATCAACTGCATCAGTTCTGTGTAGATTCCGGCTCCAACCACTGCCAGAAGATTAAGTTTAAAATCCTAAACTCACCTCTTGATAGCCTGTTTGGTAAGCAGTTTGCAGAGCTTTTTAAAAATCTACAGAAGTGCAAAGAGGTAACACCTGCTGGTTTCTTTCTCCCTTACCAAAGTACTATAGAAATTATCCTGCTAAAACATCCTATTTCTAAAGAGTCCCCCTCTGACCCCCTTCTACCAGGCATGGGAAAGGGATTAGGAGGCAATCCTTCAAGGACCACCTCTTTGACAGCCCAAAGACTGCCTTTTCAGGACAGAAATGGCAATGTGACTGCCTTGCCCACGTCCTTCTATCCTGTCTGCCCTTTGGGAAGAGCCACAGACAGCTGGGTGCTGCCAATACTGGAAAAAGGGTATTTACTATCCTGGCAGGGAAGACCCACCCCACAAGGCATTCCTGCTTCACCCATTTCCCCACATTGTCCAGGATCTGCAGGCACAAGACACCATAGAACCAGTCCCGTTAGGACAAGGAAAGAGTTTCATCTTCCTAGTTTCAAAAGATGAACCATGGCGACCCAATCCTGGTCTTAACCTCTGACCCTGCTTCCACTATTGCCACCACAAGCATTCGTGACCCCTTTGGACCCGAAGGAGGCTTTACCTCCACATCCCCATAAACCCAAACCACGAGAAATACTTTAGCATTGCTGAGCCTTGCTCATTTTCAATTTATTGCCTTTTGGTTTGTCCACTGTACCAAGGGATTTCACCCAATGCCTGGTTGCTACCATAGCCTTCTGTAGAACCAAGGGCATATAGTTCTATTCCTACCTAGACTATTCTTTCAGAAAGCCGCTCAAATCTCCAGATGTTCATGGTTCACTGTTGCAGTCATAACTTGGGGGTTATCCCTGCTGGGTAGCTCTCAGCTGGCCTGAATACCATAGTAAAGGAATTCCCTCCTGTCGGCTGTGGAGAGACTGTGGCAGATGTCAGGGCTATAAAGGGTGACAGCTGACACCATTACATTGGTCCTTCTTGCCTTGGAGCCAGAAGCAGATTTGCGAGTGCGTTGTTACCAGAGTGAGGAAAACTGTCTAACGTACCCTGTTGGGGAACATTTAATAGCTTTTAACAGACTATCTGTAGTAGTTGACTTCATTTTATCTGCAGCCTGTGGGTATACAGATCCGTATCTGATACGAGCCCGAAACTTTTTTCTAGCATCTGCTCTGGGCTCCTCCCTTTACCCATAATGCCCTACCATCTATCTTCCCTGAGATCTCATTTGCCACACCAGTAGTGTGCATCGTGGGTCTCCTGAGCTAAAAAGGGATATTAAGTGGAAACTATCAAGTGTGCTTGTTTAGGATTACCCTTCCTCCCCTTCTGTAGTGATGCATTGGTCGTTGGTGTAAAAAAAAAAAAAAAAAATTTTTTTTGTATTGTAGTAGTCAGGCCTGCCCTTCCCCTACCTGTGTTTTTGTTGGGAAGGTAGTACCTTTACCTTTGAGTGCAGGACTATGGCTGACCAGCTAAAAACCTGTGTTCAAAAATGTACAGTGTGGCCATAAGCTTTCCCCTGCTGATAGTCACTCTGTAATTAATATGTTTAGGAGTGGCACATTTATCCACCTTGGTGCTTATCTGTTCAGGCTTCAACCCTATGGCCCTTGGGGATCGTAAGGCCAAGCTAGTTAACAAAGGCCTTCTCCCTGTTGCCATGCTGGATTCTGCCTCTGTTGCTAGTGCACCTCCCCAGACAGGGACTCTACCTCCCTCTGTCTGGCGATGGGTCCTCAAAGGACAAGATCTTATGTCAGCGAGTCTGACAAAGATAAAGACGCAGAGAAGGAAAAGTAAAGACGCAGAGAAGGGGGAAAAGACAGGCATCGCAAGAGATCCCCAGAGAGGGAGCAGATGTTCTTCATCTCACATTGCTGCAGTCCTTGCATATGGGTAGTCCGCTGTCCTCGGTCGGCCCGAATATCAAAGTATTAGGCTGACGTCGGTCAAGGCGCTTAAGACTGACATCAGAACGTCAGGGTACAAATGCGCATGACCGTCATATCCTCAGTCTTTTTTGCCGCATGGTCCGATGCAGAAGCAGCGTTGCAAGTGCCGTTCGGCGTTCTGAAATTTTTCGAGTTCGGAGTTTCAGACCGAATCAAAGTTGGTTAAGTACCCCGTTGGGGAATATTTTAGTTATTTCTTGCCTCAGTGGTTTACCGGATGTCAGAAAAAGTGAATAACTGTATTTCTTGTGGGAAACAGATACCACATAGGGATTATCATTCTTTGTGTATTCCTTGTTTGGGGCCTGAGCACGACGTTGTTGGGTGTCGCTTTTGTGCTAGGTTCAATAAGCGCACTATTAAGCGAAGGTTAGATTGTGCTAGGCTGGTCTTCGGGAAACGGTGCAATTATAATATGCCGTCGGATTCTCCGGCGCCCGCTTCTTCGAAAAAGCGCAAAGACAAAGCAGTTAAACCCAGGCAAGATGAGTCGTCCGTTCCGGACGCCGGTTCTTTAGAGGCGTCAGTGGAACCGGTGGTTCCGACGGAGGCTTCTCTGGTCTCCCAGGGGGAGACTTTGATATTGCAGGATGTGGCCTCTCAGGAGGCAGGTCAGGCTGAAGGGGCTTCTCAGGTTACTGTCCTCCCCTCCCTTCCTAGGGTGGTTAGGCCCTCTCCTTCTGTTTCCAAGGCTTCTCCCAGAGGCAGGCCAGGTTTAGCTTCTGTTGGTGTCACTCCTAGTTCAGCAGGGTCTGTGCCCAAGAAGCACATGCTTAAAATGGCAGAAGATTTGATTACTTTGATTAGAGGTTCTTTGCCCCCTCCTGATAAGAGGCCTAGGGTGGAGCCAGAGTTGGGGAGTTTTGAGCAGGCTTCGGATGTTTCAGAGTCTTCGGCTGAAGACTTGCAGGAGTACTCTCCTTATTCTGATTCTGATGCAGATGATTCGACTCCTTCTGCTTCTCCTCCAGAGGATTTTTCTTTTTCAGAGACTCTTCATTCCATGAGGGAACACTTTAAGTGGGAAGGTCAGGACTTCTCTGATTCCAGGAAAAGGCTTAGGGAATTTTTGCTTTTACCCCAGCATAGGCCCTTGGCTATACCCCCTGTTCTGGATGTTGTGGAAGATGTGTTTGCAGAGGCTTCACTTAATCCTGATTCCTTGCCTCCTGCTCCTGTTAAACCGGATAGGTATTACAGGGTGCCTGAGGCTCATAAATATCTTGGACCCAGAAACTGTTAGTCAGGGACCTAAGGGTGTCAAGGCCTCTGTTGTAAAAAGTCCGGTTCCTCCAGATAAAGAGGCCAGAGCTTTGGATAGATGGGGAAAGAAAGTCTATACATCTTCTACCTTAGCTATGAGGGCTTTGAATTGCCAGATGTTATGTGATCCTATCTCGCCTACATTCTGAATGATGGGTTCGGAGCCGATCATGCCAAAGTCTCTTATTGGCTGAGCTTACTATATCCCAGGATGCACCACCACCAGTTCCCCAGATCTCGTTTGCGCTTCCGCGTGGTCTCGAGCTGGCTGGGCTAAGTAGTTTATTAAACTAACTTTTCTGTCAGTTTTTTGCTGTTTTTGCTCACAAAAGCTGTTTTAACAGCTATCGCTAACTTTGTGTACGATTTGGATTTGGAATTGTTGGTGTGATTGGGTTCAGTTTGTTTTCGGCCCCCCCTCCATCCAGGGCCTTCCCGGACTGTTAATATTTTAATTACAGGGTCTCTAATAATTGTTCAAATTGGGTTAGAGTTACCTGTTCTTTTTACAGGAAGAGTTGGCTTTATTTATTACTGTAAGCTTATATCACTAGTAAAAATTTAGTGTACTTTCCTGTCAGAGTGACTAGATTTGTGTATCAACATGTCTCAACCCCATAGGCCTTCGGGCTTTAAGAAATGTTCTAAATGTGCTTTTAAGATGTCTGTTACTGATGACCATCTACTTTGTGTGTATTGTTTAGGGGCTAAGCACTTGCAGGAGTCATGCAGCGTATGTCACGCTTTTTCCTCTAGGGTCCTCCAGGAGAGGAAAAATTGATTCTCAAAGGCTTGATTAAACCCTCTTTTGAAGAAGCCTTGGCTTCCGACTCCTGCCAAAACCAGTCCGTCTGATCCGACTGCCGAGAGAGCTAGGCAGGCCTCACCATGGGCTGCAAAGACTTCGATGCCTCCAGTATCGACTCCTCGGATGACTGGGCATCGAGGCGGGTCACCTTCGTCGGCTCCACTGCTCTCGGAGCCGGCTCAGACACTTCCTCAAGTCTACCTCGGCACCGATGGAATCTGGTGTCGGCGCCGATTCTCATCGAGCGGTCCCCTAGTCCCTTGGGGAACCCGTTCTGTTTCCTCAATGTCGGATTCTGATATTGACAGGGTGCTCCAAAGACTTTTCCAGTCCCCAGTCTTCCAAAATTTGTTTCGTTCAGCCGATGACCATGACCCACCCCATTGCCATTCCTCCTCCGACTGCTTCCGGAGCAGGTGCTCTTGGAGCGGTGGAGATCTCAGGGTCGGCGGGACCTATGCTTTCAGAGCCTCCTGCCATCATGGCCCCGGATTCTCCCAGGATTCTGGGGTCCGGCTTTCAGGGCCATGAGGAGTGCCCAAATCCTCTTCGCCATCTCTCCGGTTCTCAGCACCTTCCCTGGGCGTGGAGACTGGGTCTTTGCAGTTCAGGCCTGAGGTTACCCCCAGTGGGGGTTCCTTCCTGAGGGTTCTTCTCCAGAGACACGGATATGGATGATGCGGAGGGTCCCACGATGTCTCCTTGCAGACATCTTAGAGATCCTCAAACAACGAGGCTGGATGTCCAAACCCCTCTGCGGACGAATCAGTGCTCCTCAAGGCCTTTGGGGCTCAGCCCTCCGCCTCCTGGGTGTCTCGCTTCTGGATTTAGTTTGTCCACCCGGATACCGTGGGAACAAACAAATTCTTATCTGCTCCCCCGAAGGAGTTCCTTACTAAAGGTGTGGCTGTAGATGCCATGGTGGTGGCATCTGCTAGGGGGCTTCCAGCGTCCGTCCATCATCTCTATAATAAAGGACAGGAGGGGATAAAATGCAGAGCGCGCTGACTAACTATGAAGCCTTTTACCTTAAAGTCTCCGTTATATTTTTTTGTTTACCAGACTTCTTCAAGGATGGTCGAGGGGGGTTGTCAGACTCCCTCTCGGGTAACTACTGGACAACTAGCCCAGTCACAATGGACGTGGCAGAGGCCCATCCAGTATCCATCCTCAATAGGAGTCTAGAATTATGGATAGATGCCGAGGAAAATACCCTGACTCAGCCTACCTTAAGCTCTCTGGATTATTTGGACACCAGACTTCAAGAGGGATTCAGGATCTGGGAGTTGTCCAGACTCCCTCTCCTCTCGGTAACACCCTGAGCAGCTAGCCCAGTCTGTTAGCCGGCGGAGTCGGCGGCAGGCACAGAAGCGTTGCTCTACGTGAGCAAGCCTGGCCGCGCTTGTGTCAGTTCTTGAGAGCCTTTAAGTCTTTCCTTCACACCGCTCCCTTTGATGGGTCCTCATTGTTTGGACCCAAGGTGAAAGACACCCTTATCCGCTGTGAGCAAGCCGGGGGGTCTGCTTCTCCACTCTTCGCCCGTTATTCCAAGGAGAAAATATACCGCGAAGTTCAAAGGAAGAAAATGTGGTTCTCATCTCGTAAGTTTTTCTCCCAACAGCAGGAAGATTCCCCGCCCAGAGGCAGAGGGCGGGGGCCAGGGAGACTGCCCCAGAGGCGGCAGAGGGGCCCGCAATTCTGGAGACCGCGAAGTCTTTTCGTGGCTCTTCAGCCTCCATTGCCGCTCTGCCCTGCCGAGCCAGTCGGGTGGTGTCGTTTGCCAAGCACCTAAAAGCCTGGGAGTCAATCATCACACACAGATGATGCTTCGATAATTGCCGGAGGTTACACCATCCCATTCAAGTACTCACCCCTCCGTCCAAGAGAATCCCGGACCCACCACCCAGTCAAAGGGAAATAGCAGCCGCAGAAGCTTCAAAGCTGCTAGAAAAGGAGTCATCCAACCGGTCCCCACAGACCGTCGGATCAGGAAATTACTCCAGGTTCTTTTAGTGCCAAAAGACAGGGGACCTGAGACCAATATTGGATCTCAGCAGACTAAACCTATCCGTCCACGAAATCCAAATTCCGAATGGTCACGTTGCAATCCATTCTCCGAGAAGGATGTTTGGATGTGCTCCATAGACCTCAAGGGCGACTTATTATCACATACTTATACACATCAGGCCCAGAAGGTATCGCGCTTCAACCTGGGAGCCAGTCATTACCAATTTTGTGCTCTGCCCTTTGGTCTCACCACAGCCCCAGGGTGTTCACCAAGTGTTTGGCAGTAGTGGCTCACCTGAGGAGTCTTGGATTCCAAGTGTTTCCTGACTGCTATCTCGACGACTGGCTCCTGACTGCCACCACCAGGCATCTACTTATGGACAACCTCAAAGCCACCATCTCCTGGGTGTTTCCTAGGGATTACATTCAATTGGTCAAAGTCTGTCTTGCTGCCCTCTCAGCGCATAAAGTTTATAGGAGCAGAGATAGACTCAAGATTGATGCGTGTCTTTTGCGAGGAGGGATCAACTACAGGCCTTTGCCGAAAGGGATTGAACTTTACAGGGCCAAGTTCTAGCTCTGATCTCAAGATCCAAAGCCCCAGCCAGGATGGTCCTACAGGTTCTAGGCTCAATGTCTGCCACGGTACTTTAGTTCCTCTAGCAAGGTTACACATGAGGATTCTTCAGTGGCTCTTATCAACTCAATGGTCCTTTCAAGATCTTCCCTCAATCATCACATCATGATTACGAAATATGCAAAGGGACCTCAGCTGGTGGCTTCAGACATCCAACTTGGATCAGGAAACCCTTGTTCTCCCCCTCCAGTGGTTACCCTGACGACAGATGCCTCCCAGATAGGGTGGGGGGCATTGTCTGGGCAGGCTAGTTCAGGGATCCTGGCTTCCCGATCTAAACTCTTCTCCACATCAGCGTGTTGGAGATGAGGGCTGTACTTCTATCCCTACAGGCCTTACAAGTTCCTTCCTCAGGGCATCATATCGCCATCCACAGACAACACATGCGGGGTTTGGTATCTGAACAAACAAGGAGGGACTAGATCCCCCAGATAGAGAGGCTTTGCAGAGTGTGGGAATGGGCTGTAGCTACCAACCGCTTCTTGGTAGCGACCCACATCCAAAGTTAAATGTATTGGCGGACAAATTAAGCAGACAATTCTCTCTCCTCACGAATGGTCTCTAAACCAAGCAGCCAGTAGCAACCCAGGTTTTCAAGAGATGGGGCGCCGTGCTGTGACCTATTTGCGACTCCACAAAACACCAAGTGCCAAAGGTTCTTCTCCTTGATTCCACATCAGGAAGTACCAGCCATGGATGCTCTAGCACAACCTTGGCCATCAGGGTTGCTTTATCCTTTTCCTCCAATTCCACCTTCCCAAAGTTATTCAAAAAGCTTCTCAGCTAGGGTCTTCAATGATTCTGATTGCCCCATACTGGCCTTGTCAGATATGGTTTCCTTACCTGAAAAAGCATGCAGTGGATGATCCGTGGACCTTAGACCTGATCCGATTTGCTAATCCATCAGTCGGGACATTGGCATCAGTCCCTTCAATCTCTGAAATTGACAGCTTGGCTCCTCCACTTCCAACCTTAGTTAGAAGTCACACACTAGACCGGAAGTTGTTCACATTTTCGATCTTGGCCCACAAACCTACCACTAACAAATTGTACCTCAGTAAGTGGAAGAGGTTTGCTATCTGGGCTCAACTCAAGGGCTTAGACCCTATCACTGCTCCTGTCCCAGAGGTTTTGAAATTCTTAACATCCCTATTTAATCAGGGATCTTCTGTCTCAACTATTAAAGTTAAACTAGCTGCTATCTCTAAATTCCATGAATCCACGGATCCTCCTTTGATGAGCAGCAGATTATGCAAAACATTCATTAAAGGTGCGAGCCTGTTAAGACCACCAGTTTTTCATCCTGCACCTCCGTGGGATCTTGATTTGGTGCTGCCGCATTAACATCTCCCCTTTGAACCGCTGCTACATGAGTTAAAATATCTGTCATGGAAAACGGCATTTTTAGTGGCTATTACTGCAAGAAGAGTCTCAGAGCTTCAAGCCCTGTCTATTAAACCACCGTATTTGATTTTCCACAAAGATAGAGTATCACTTAGGCCTAATCCATCCTTTGTCCCAAAGGTCTGCTCTAGTTTCTGTCTTCAACAATCTCTAGAACTACCAGTTTTCTTTCCAAAATTCTCTAATGAAGCAGAATACACTCTCCATAAATTGGATGTTCACAGGCAATTACGCTTCTATTTAGACAGGACTCAGCAACTTCGTAAGTCAGACCAGTTGTTTGTGTCCTTCTCAGATAATAAATTGGGCCAAACCATCACAAAAGCTACAATCTCAAAATGGATCAGAGATTGCATAACTCAGGCCTATTCTTCGAATAAGCAACTTGCATCATCTATCAAAGCTCATTCTACCAGAGCTATGGCTACTTCTATAGCTTTTCATTCCAAGCTCGCTATTTTGGAAATTTGTGCTGCTACTTGGTCCAACCACACTTTCATTTCCCACTACAAATTGGATGTGGCATCTAAAGGACGAGCTTCATTTGGTTCCACGGTACTCAGGAGTGTTTTCCAGTGAGCCACCCAGGATTCAGGTGCTAGGACGCTGTCCCATCATTCAGAATGTAAGATAGGATCACATAACATCTTTTAGTTATGTACTCACCATAACTTCAGATGTTTGGGATCCATCCCTCCTTCCCCTGCCTTGCAGATCAGAAGAGATTGAACGGTTTTGAGCTCTACTGTTTTTATCTTGTTTCATCTGACTATGTTATATAAGCAGGGTATGCATGTGTGCATGTATGCGGACAAACTAGATCTGGGGAACTGGTGGTGGTGCATCCTGGGATATAGTAAGCTCAGCCAATAAGAGACTTGGAGCCGAGGGATCGGCTCCGAACCCATCATTCAGAATGTAGGCGAGATGGATCCCAAACATCTGAAGTTATGGTGAGTACATAACTAAGTTTCACATGTTGAAATATCAAAACTATCTTCTTTCTCAATTGAAGTCTAAGGTGGATGCTCTGGCGGAAGGCATTGAGTGTAAAGAATTACAAGATTTGGTGCATGTCTCTGAACAGGTGGGTAAGCATTCTTTACAATGTGGTTTTGATGCTGTACAGGCCTCGTCTAGGGTGGCTGCCACTGGTTCAGTTCTTCGCAGGCACGCCTGGCTGAGGGATCAGAATTTATCTGACCATGTTAAGACAAGGATTTTGGATGCTCCTTTACAGTCTGTGTTTGGTTCACCTGTGGAGTCAGTCTTGAAGAAAATGGAAGACAAGGCTAAGTCTATGCAGGCTGTTAAAGATTTTTTGCAAGTTCAGCCTCCAAAGTTTAGTAGGAATTGGCCTGCTAAGGGGTGGACGTATCCTTATGATTCTCAGTCTAGGGGTAGATCTAGACGTGGTAGGGGCAGAGCTCAGAGTTCTTTCAGACCTAGAACAGGGAGTTCACCTGCACAATCTTCGGGTGAGGGCAGGGGCCAGTCCTTTCGTAAACAGGCCCAATGACCTACCTTTTCAGCTGCCAGATCCTTCTTGCCTGGCAGCACCTTTGGGAGGAAGGTTGGCACTCCAAGGAAAATTGGAATTTGATTACCCAAGACAGATGGGTATTGGATATCATACACCAAGGTTACAAGTTTTATTTCCATACCTTGCCTCCTTTCAAAGGCATGCCGGGCGTTCCTCCTCAGCAAAGACTAGAGGCTCACAAACAAAATTTCTCTGCTACTTCAAATAGGGGCCATACAACCGGTCCCTCTGCCAGAAGAGGGCCTAGGATTTTATTCTCGCCTGTTCCTAGTACCAAAGAAAGGGAACGCGTGGAGACCAATTTTGGATTTATCTATCCTCAACACATATCTGGACATTCCCAAGTTCAAAATGTTGACGTTACAACAGCTTTTACCTCTGCTGGGCAAAGATCACTGGATGGTGACTCTGGATCTCAAGGAGGCTTACCTTCATGTTCCTATCAGGCTCAGTTGCAGGAAGTATCTGCGTTGGCTGGGACTTCTCATTATCAGTTCTCTGCATTGCCCTTTGGCTTATCTACTGCCCAGAGTGTTCACGAAGGTTCTGGCTCCAGTGATAGCTTTCTTCAGGCTAAGAGGAATACAAATCTATCCTTATTTGGACGATTGCCTGATTCTGGCCCAAGGAAAGGACGAACTTCTTCATCATTTACAGTATGTGATAGCAGTGTTAAGATGCCTGGGGTATTCTGTGAACGAAATAAAGTCCAGTCTAGTACCCTCTCAGGACATGTGCTTTCTGGGTGTGAGACTGAATACAGCATCCCAGATGGCCTTTTTGACCCCGGACAAACAAAAGAATCTTTCTCTCTACTTCCATCAATTGTCTCGTCAGTCCAGGCTGACTGCAAGGACAGTCCAAGCCTTGGGGTTCATGGCATCTTGTATTCTGGTACTTCCCAATGCCAAACTGCATATGAGGAAGCTACAATGGTATCTCAAAAATGTATGGACACAGCACTGCCAAGATATGGACACTGTCATTCAGATAGTACCTTGCATTAATTTTTGTGGTGGGCTCAGGAATGTCACCTAAACAAGGGACTCTGTGACCCAGCCAGAGGCGAGTCAGATTCTAACGACAGATGCCTCAGACAAAGCTTGGGGAGCTCATCTGAATGGAAAATGGGTACAAGACACGTGGCCTGCCAGACTTCAACATCTACATATCAACTTGAAGGAGATGTTAGCAGTCCAGTTTGCATTAATAGCTTTCAAGGATTTACTTCTTCCAGGGCAGGTGTTGGTTCTAACAGACGACGACAACTGTCATGTGGTACATCAACAAGCAAGGGGGAACGCATTCTTATCCTCTATGCAGACAAGCAATGATTTTGTGGGAGACTGCTCTCAGTTTACAGCTAAATCTTCAGGCAAGGTTTCTGCCAGGAGCACAGAACTGCTTAGCAGATGTGTTGAGCAGACAAATTATGGATCCCCACGAGTGGAAATTGGATCCTCATGTATTTCAGAAATTGACAGTGTTATGGGGAACTCCAGACATAGATCTGTTCGCTTCTCCACTAAACTACCAGCTGCCAAAGTTTTGCACAAAAAGGTTTCATCCCACAGCTTGGAAAGTGGATGCTCTTTCATTCAATTGGAGCAATCTTCATGTGTATGCCTTCCACCTCTGCCTCTCCTCCCAAAGGTACTCCTGAAGGTCAGACAGGACAAGCCAAACATGATTTTAATAGCTCCAGATTGGCCTCGACAGCACTGGTACCCATTACTGAGAAGTCTGGTACGGGAGCCTCCTTGGCCTTTGCCTTCGATTCCTCACCTGCTGTCTCAGGAGAACAGTCATTTACTCAATGTCAAACTTCACTCTACATCTAACAGCCTGGCATATTCTGTTTTAAACCCTGGAGGGTCTCAGCTTCCACAACAAGTTTTGAATGTTATTTTGGAGGCCAGAAGGCCTAGTACAAGGAAAGTGTACGCAGATAAATGGAGGAGATTTTTATTTTGGAGTACAGCAAAAGACTTTGATGTTTCTAAGCCTAATTTAAGTGTGGCTCTTCAATACCTTACTGAGTTACTGGACAAAGGTTTGTCCTTCTCTATTAAGGTTCATGCTGCAGCAATTTCTGCTCACTATGACTGACCCACCATTGTTTTCTCATCCTTTGTTTAAGCAATTCATTAGAGGGGCAAAGAATATAAGACCCCCACGTAGAGCTCCTACTCCTGCTTGGGATCTCAATTTTGTGTTGGAGAAACTCACTCTACAACCTTTTGAGCCTGCAGCTACTGCAGAGTTGAAATATTTATCATGGAAGACTGCTTTTTTGTTTTCCATTACCTCTGCGAGAAGGGTTTCTGAATTACAGGCCCTTATGGCGGTTGAGCCTTTCTTAATTTTCCATAAGGATAGGGTATTTTTGCGTACTAATCCTTCCTTTATGCCTAAAGTGGTTTCTAGTGTGGCTTTAAACCAAGCTATTCATTTGCCTACTTTTTATGCAAACCCCCAAAATAAAGGGGAAAAGATTTTACACACTTTGGATATTCACAGGCAGTTACGATATTATTTGAACAGAACTAAAGTGTTCAGGCAGTCTCAGCAGTTGTTTAATTTGCTTTGGGTTCTCAGGGCAAACCTGTTTCAAAACAAACTATTTCTAAGTGGATTGGTTTTTGTATTGCTTTCTGCTATTCCCATCATGGTAAGGAGATTCCAGCTGGGATTAGGCCTCATTCCACTAGGGCTACTGCCACTTCTACAGCTTTTTTAAGGGGGGTGGCTACTAAAGATATTTTGGAGGCAGCTACTTGGAGTTCAGTGCATACTTTCTCTAAGCATTACCACCTTCCACTTTATTCTAAATCTAGGGCTGGTTTTGCCACTGCAATTTTACAGGGCATTTTGGCAGCTCCTAATGCTTTATAATTTTGCCATCCTCCCTTACCTCTGCTTTGGGATTCTACCCATATGTAAGGACTGCAGCAATGTGAGATGAAGAACATAGTACAGTTTTGTACCTACCATAAATGTAGATGTTCGAAGATCCACATTGCTGCAGTCCAATTTACCTCCCTCCTTCCCTCTGTAGTTAGAGGCGGTTGTGTGGTTTGGGTTGTGAATATTGTAAATATTGTAAATATGATTAGTGCAGGGGTGGTTGGTTGTTTTTTGCTGTCTTTTGGTTTTGGCCTTTCTTTTTAGGGTCTTCTGACATCTGGGGCAAGAAAAGACTGAGGATATGACGTCGGTCATGCGCATTTGTACCCTGACGTCCTGATGTCAGTCTTAAGCGCCTTGACCGACGTCAGCCTAATACTTTGATATTCGGGCCGACCGAGGACAGCGGACTACCCATATGTAAGGACTGCAGCAATGTGGATCTTCGAACATCTACATTTATGGTAGGTACAAAACTGTACTTTTCTCAGCCCTCCATCCAAGATCATGAGGCCTTTCTCTTCTGCTCTGGTCACTGCATTTCTCACTGGAGCCGTTGGAACATTCTGATCAGAGGCCCTCCACCCCTCTGCGCAGACCTGCCAGATCAGAGTCTGTGGCCTCTTCGAGGTCAACTTGGAGCCTATCTGATATGGACAGGATGATGCAGAGATTTCTTCAGACCCAAATTCAGATGGGAGTCTTGCCAGGTCCCCCTCCCTCTGGAGGGGTGACCTCAATGCCTCTTCCACCCCATCTCCTTCCCTGATCCGTGCTTCGTGGCTCTTGTATCAGAGGTTCTTCGGAGCTGGTAGCTCTGCTCTGACTGTTCCTCCAACCTACAACTCCGGCTGTTACCTACTAGTTCCTCTGATCCGACTTGTTCGGATCCAAGTGACACTTGGAGCCGTGGACAGGGAGCCAGACCTGGGGGAATGAATTCTTCGGCTCTGACTTTAGGACCCGACCTAGTCCCTTGGACCTCAGGCTACCCTGTCTTCAGCTCTCCTCCCTGCTTCGGATCCAGGGAGGACTTCTCCCTCTGCCTTCGAAGTGGTGGAGAGGGTTCTCCCAGGGATTGAGACCCCAGCCCATTCCCTCAGCTACCACCCAGGCCCCCCTGGATTTGGCGACTACTTTCTTCCTGTCTCAGGAACAGCCTGTGCCAGAGGATGCCTAGGTCACTTCCCCTGAGGAAACTCCAGCTCGCGGATCCCCTTCTGAAAATCCCACTGGAGGGCCACTGCAAGTGCAAAAGGAGGCACTTGGACCCCGAGTCCCTCCCCACTGACCCTGACTTACATGGAGAAGGTTCCCCAGGTCACATCCTGAAGAGGTCTTAAATTATGGAAATCCCTCTGCCAGAGGGGCGATTGGTCAGCCCCAAAACCTTCTGGGGATGAGTCTGTTCCTGGAGGCCTTTGACACGGGCCCATCTACTTCCTAGGTGTCCCCACCTGCAGACCCCTTGGTGGACCTAATCACCACGAGGGCATGGAAGGAGCCTGACACCATAGAGCCCATCCCCAAATGTCCTGACAAGGTTCTATCTCCTGATAGCATCTATGTTGGTTGCAGCGGCCACAAAGAAGGAACTAACAAGAGTTCCTTAGTCCACCCTCCAGACAGAGTCCAGGTCTGTGGATAGGTTTGGGAAGCATGTATACTCCAGCAACTTTTTCTATAAGTGTGCTGAATTATTTGGCACGTGATTCTACTTCAGCGAGACCTTGCTTCAGAATTTGCTGAGTCGCCCCCAGAGTCTTTATTGCTGCAGGACAGACAGCTGTACTCCAAAAATGTCTACAGGACAGACAGCTGTTCTCCACAAATGTCTACTCTGAAGTCTCAAATACATCTATGCGGCTACTTTCCCACACCACGGAAGGAGCAGCTAGAGTGGCTGGGAACAGACATAGCAATGAGGAGTCATGTCTGGCTCAGATTGTCAGTTTGCTGACCCTTTCAAGGCGTCGTTTATAAACTGTCCCTACGACTGCTCTTTCCTCTTTGGGAAGACTGTACGTGACACTTGTCCAGAGTGAAAAGGACAGGAAGGCTGTCTGCTGTCGGGAGTCCGCTTCTCTAGCCCTCAGCGGTCCTTCTCTAGGTCTGAGGGCAGAAGATGTGGTTCAGAAAATCTTTTTCTGAGATTCTCGGGACAGCTATTCCCCCAGAGGCAGAGGGGACAGGATCGATGCCGATCCAGAGGTAGAGGGGGTCCCAGGAATTTTGGGTCTAGCGAACCCTTTTCTGATGGACCCGGTCAGCAGCCCTGAGGAGTTGCCAGACTGTCCTACTCTGGAGGCAGTCTGGGGACAATTGTCCTTACACCCGTAGCATGAGTCAATTACGACAGATCGTTGGGTTCTTCAGATAATATCCAGAGGTTACTCTATTCCCTTTATTGCCCCTCCAAACATTACAAAACTGATCCACCCGATCACAGGGAGGCCGCAGCTCGGTTTCAAAGCTGCTTCTCACACGAGCCATCGAAATGCCCCCCCCCCCAAAATCAGTCCAGATTAGGCATCTACTCAAGGTTCTTTTTGGTGCCAAAAAAAGACTGGGGACCTCTGGCCCATTCTAGTCCTGTCAACATTAAACCTGTCTGTAGCGAAACAAATTCAGGATGGTCACCCTACAGTCCATTCTACCTTGTATCAAAGTGTGACGATGTGCTAGTTAGACCTTCAGGATGCTTACTACCACATCAAAATACACAAGCTCCAAGAGGTTTCTGTGCTTCTGGCTGGGAGCCAGTCTTTCAGTTCAGGGCCCTACCCTTTTGGTCTCACCACAGCCCCCAGGGTGTTCAAGGTAATGGCAGTTGTAGCAGCCCACCTGTGGCTTCAGGGTATTCAGGTGTTTCCTTACCTGGATGACTGGCTCTTTGCTGCGCACAAGCATCACTTGTGTCTGGCCAGAGATTATTTCATTTGGTTAGCAGACCTACTGGGAATTAGTCAATGTTCACAAATCCCATTTGCAAACAGTACAAATTCTAGACTTCATTGGGGCACTGTTAGACACTTTGCAAATGAAGGTATTCCCAACTCCAGACAGGATTCTACATCTTGGGGGCCACAGCTCAGATAGCGAACTCCAGTCTTCAAAGGTGAGTGAGGTGCTCTGGGCTCCATGGCTGCCACCATATCTATTCTCCTGTATGCACTCCTTCACATGCGGGTTCTTCAATGGACTCTGATCTTTATCGGAAATTCCATGGGTAGGTCTAGCCAAGACCACTGACAGCCAGTCATGTCTGCAGGACATCTCCTCTTTGGTTAACTTCACTAGAGATATCAAAAGGATGCCCATTTGCATTTCCCTCGGTCCAAACCACAGTGACCACAGATGCCTCCCAACTTTGGTGGGAGGGGGGGGTCACTGGGAAGAACAGTCCAAGGCACGTGGTCCCAGACAGACCAATTTGCACATAAATGTTCAAGAGATGAGGGCAGTGCTTTTAGTGTTGGAAGCCTTTCACAGTCCTCCCTCTGATTGCAATTCAGACAACATGTCTGCCGTCTGGTATATCAAGCAGGGGGGAACCAGATCATGAGTGTGGGAATGGCAGATTTTCACTAGTCCGTGATGGCAACAGACATCCCAGGGCACTCTATTTTAGTGGACAGATTGAGCCGGGCCATTCTGATGCCTTACGAGTGGTCTCTGAAACGGTCAGTAGCAGAGGAGATTTTCCTGGCATGGGGTCATCCTTGCAATCTCCATCTCTTTCCAATGCGAAATGCAGCAAGTTCTTGGCTCAGATTCCCTCACCAGGGCAAGTCCCCAGAGATGCTCTAGTCCATGTTTGGCCCCCTGGGCTTCTGTTTGCTTATCCACCTTTACCTCTCATTCTGAAGTTTCTTCAGAAAGCTTGCCGACTATGGTGCAAAGTGATCCTCATTGTCCCGTTCTGGCCTAGTCTGGTTTGGTTCCAATTCCTTTGGTGTTATCTATTAGCTCTCCCGTGGGTTCTGGATCCCTGCGACAGGGACACGTCCAACCGATCTGGGCATACTCAAGCTGACAGCTTGGTTGCTCCAGTTCCATTAATTGCCAGGACTCCAGTCTTTCATCTTGGGTAAAATTTATTCTAGTGGCCTCTGACTCCACTAGGAAACAATATTGCAGTAAATGGAAGCGCTTTTCCATTTGGGCTTCACAGAGAAATTGATCCCTTTACAGCTCTTGTTCCAGCAGTGTTGGACTTCCTGTTTGGTATCTTTCAGCAAGGAGCTAGTTCCTCCATAGTGAAAGTACAATTGGCAGCCATTTCCAGTTTTCACATTGAAGACTTGGGCTTAGCCTCTTCTAGGCTGTGTAAGGCTTTCCTTAAAGACACGTTTCTGCTACAGCCCCGTCAATTCTGTACCTCCTTGGGACCTTTTGTTTTAAAGGGATTGGCAGCCCCTCCTTTTGAACCTGCAGCTTGACTTAAATTTTTTGTCCTGGAAGACAGCTTTCCTAGTTGCCATCACAATTCAAGCTCTGTCTGCTGTGCCTCCGTATTTGGTCTTCCATAAGGATAGGGTTTCCCTCCGTACTAACACTGGCATCTGAAGCAAACTTAAACCAGTCCATTAATCTGCCAGTTTTCTTTCCCAACTTTAAAAATAAAGGTGAATACATTTGTTGGATGTTCATAGACAACCTAGTTATCTTCATAGAACAATCTTTCCACAAGACTAACCAATTTGTTTCCTTTTCCAGAGCATTTATGGGGGAAGCTATTTCTAAAGTTTCTTTAGCCAGATGGATCACTCTTGCTTTGCAAGCATGTGAAATACAAAAAGGTTCATCTCCTGGTATAGTTAAGGCTCACTCTACCAAGTCCATGGCGACACTTGCTGCTTTTTGGTCCAGGGTACCTTTGGATGATATTTGCGCAGCAGTGACATGGGCCAATTCGCATACCTTCATTTCCCATTACAAATTAGATCTGATTTCGAGGGGTAGAGCATCCTTTGGCTCTGCAGTGCTCAGGAATATCCTTCCATAAGGCCCTCCCAGGATCGGAGTAGCTGGGACTTTGTCCCAGAGGTTGCAGATAGAAGTTAACTCTTTCCATTATGTACTCACCATAACGTTCCATGTGAGTAGTTATACTTCATTTTTCTGCAACATTCCCTCCCTCCATACCCCGGACCTTATCCTGTTTTCAGGTTGGTTATTGGGTTGAGTTGCATACGTATTGTTAGTTGCAGCAAATTCTGAGGGAAGATGGGAGATGGCAGGGCATTATGGGTAAGGGAAGGAGCTTGTAGCAGATGCTAGAAAAGTTGCCGGCTCAGATCCGTATACCCACAGGTTGCAGAGAAATGAAGTAAAACTTCTCAGATGGAACGTTATGGTGAGTACTTAACTTTTTAGAGAAAGTCAGTTGTCCATTGTGGAAAGCAGATCCCACACTAAGACTTCCTGTCTGAGTCGCTTGTTTAGGCCCAGACCATGGCATCCCAGTGTGCCAATTGTGCCCTGTTTAATGCTAGAACTCTATGAAGAGTTGAAATTGTAGCTAGGCATTTTACTGAGTCTCTCAACACAATATGGCGTCTCTCAACCTGCACCTGACCTGCCTAGAAAAAAGAAAAGGCTAGAGAGGCCTCTAAGTTGGGCCTTCTGACTACTCAGGCCAACAGTCTGGTAGGTGTTCTGTTGCAGAATACCAGAGACTTGGTATTTCTGCGTCAGTTGCTGTTGCTTCAGGACCGACGTCAGGTCGAACGGGTAACTGGTGCCATTACATCATTATTTCTTGCCGAGGAGGCCGAAGCAGTTTGCACAAGTGCCAGTCTGCCACTACCTGAGTTTTCGTTTATGAATTGAATCATCCTGAAGTCTTCTAAAGCAAAGTACCCCATTTGGGGATCCTTTTTTCTTTAACTGATAGAAAAAATTAATAGCCTCACCCGTGGAAAGCAAATGCCACACCGAGATTTCCTTTCTTACCCGTCTCCTGTTTAAGCCCAGACCACAACATAGTTCGCTGTCTTGTGCTTTGTTCATTGCCTGAACTATTCTTTATCGGGGCCCTTATTGCTAAATACATTTGCCTTCTATCTTCCGAAATGGCTTTGGTAAGTAAGCCAACTACCAACACGAAAAAACATAAGGATAAAAGACCGCACAGGTCCAACACTGCAAGCTAGTTGGCAGTTCACTGGTACTCTGAGGTGCTTTCGCAGCCCCTGATGCCCGCTTTGGATTTGCAGGCTGCTACAGAGACCAGTTTGGAGTCCGGTATGCCACAAGACTGACTACAGAACCTATGGATGTCTCTACCTTGGATCGGTCCAGAGCTGCTGTGCAGGCACTGGCTTCTGAGGTTCTTTGCATTATCTATATTCAACCCAAACTGACTACTTTTACATCTTCAGTTAAACTGCAAAGTTTCTAAGGCCAAGAGTACGAGCTATGCATAAACAGACTACCCAAACTCAAGCACCTGCTTCCTTGCCGCATCAAATGCTTAAAATGGCAGAAGACCTGATTATGCTGATTATGCTGATTAGGGAAGGCTAGCCTTCCCCTGTTGAGACCTGTTCCCAGCAGCTTTAACAGTCTGAGGTTTCTGAATATGAAGACATGTTTATCTGCTTATGAGGATTCGGATAGAGGATCCCATTCCCTCTGTTTCCCCTCCAGAGGATTTTTCTTTTGGTGATGCTGTACATTGAGAGGATTTCCCCTGGCAATGCCAGGATTTATTCTCTGTCCAAAAAGAGACTCCATGTTTAGATTTGCCACAACCTAGATATTTAACAATCCCTTCAGTTCTGGATGTTTGTCTTCATGAAATCCAGTCTGACTCCTGATACTGTACCCCCTGCTCCAAGGAAACCAGACAAGTACTTCCCAGACTCTCACAAATCTTTTCAGAAATCCTACTGCTGACCCAGAGGTCATTTCCCAAGGGCCTAAAGGTATAAAAAGCAACTACAGCTAAGAATCCCATCTAACAGGGATTCCAAAGCTTTAGACAGATGGGGTAAAGTATACACCTCTAACTCTCGCCATTAGGGCATTGAATTGCCAGTTTCACATGCCGAAATACTAGCAGCATATTACAGAGCTAACCGTCTAAATTTACAGACTGTGCAGAAAATTATTACAGGAGTTTATGCGTTCTGCGAGCAAAGTCGGCAGGCATACCTTGCAGTGGGGCTTTGACACCCTAGAAGCATCTTGTAGGGTAGCAGTCACTGGTTCTGTACTGAGAAGGCATGCTTGGCTTAAGGAGCAGATCTTGCCAGACCACGTCAAATCAAAATTACTAGATGCTCTATGAACAAGGACTATCTTGTTTGGCGCCAAAGCAGAAGTAAAAAAAAAAAAAAAAAAAACTCTATGCAGACAAAGATTTATTGCAAGTGCAGCCTCTAAGATTCAGTAGGCATTACCCATCGAAACATTGGTCCTTTCCAGCCCACTCAAGGCCATCTCAAACTAGACCCAGGGGGAACAGAAACCCTGTCTCAGGGTATGCAAAGCTCAAAGCAATGGAGTGCCTCCACATCTAAAACAGGGAGTGGTAAGCCACCCCGTTATGGAAAGAATTCAGTGACTTCTCAACTCCTCACCTCTGCCCAACTGCTCGTGCCCCTAGAAGGAAACTTGGCTCATGCAAAGCACAGGACCTAGTCACTACAGTGGGTCCTCAACATTGTATCCCAGGGGTACAAATTTTACTTCCACTCACTGCCAACCCCAAAAGGGTTCCCAACTTTCTAAACCGGTGGGCAGAGTCACATAACCAAGTTCAATCCCTGCTCTCCACGAGGGCAATTCAGCCTGTCCCTGCAGAACAGGTGAAGGGTTTTATTCCAGACTTTTCCTGGTACCCAGAAGAGGGCACTTGGTGCCCAGTCCTAGATCTTTCCATTCTAAACACCTGGTGATACCAACATTCAGAATGCTCACCCTTCAGGAGCTTTTTTCTATGCTGTCCAAAGATGCCTGGTTAGCCACCCTAGACCTAAAAAGCCTGTCTGCACAATCCCTATCAGGGACTCGTGCAGGAAATGTGTATGTTTTAGGGCAGGATCTATGCATTCAGTTCTCTGCACTTTCCTTTGGCTTATCCACTGCTCCCACAGTTTTCACAAAATACCTGGCTCCAGCCATTGCCTATTGCAGGCAAACTGATCCTAATTTACCCGTACTTGGACGATTGCCTGATTCAGGCAGACAGTTGAGGGAAAAGCTGTTGCAGCACCTGACATTTGTAAAGAACCTAACCTCCCTGGGGTACACTATCAACAGAAAATCAAAACTAGTCCTCAGTCAAGATTGTTTTCCTGGTAGCAAGAATGTACATGGCATCCCAGGTGGCATTCTTTACTCCAGAAAAACAAGACTGACGGGCTACTTCACTCAAATGGCCACCAGAACCCAGCTATCCGCAGGGAAAATCTTGCATATGAAGAAACTTCAGTGGTACTTGTCTTTGGTGCCAACATTCTCAGGACCTGAAAACTGTAATCCCTATCCTACTTGTCTGACAGTTTCTTTGGTGGACAGCAGCATGCAACCACAAGGGACTTGCACAACCCCACGCTGCCCAGACACTAACCACAGACTTATCCAACTATGCCTGGATGACAAGTGCATTCAGGGCCACTGGAGCCCAAGACAAATTCATATGCACATCAACCAAATGGATGCTAGCTGTTCAGCACGCTCTAATAGCTTTCAGATCACTGCTCTCACCAGGATTCCCTGCTAATAAAAACAACATCCACAAGAAAGGACAGTCAGATCCACACCAAAATGAATGATTTAGCGCTTTCGTTTTTTTAATAAAAACTTAATCAGAATCACAGCCAGTGCATATACTGACCCAATAAATACCCTCCGTCCCTACAAAATTAGCATACATAATTAGACCTCAATTAATTGTAACTAATATAAATTTAGTTACACATTCAAATACTAGATATGTAAAACCTAGACATTAACCCATGAACTCCATAATATAAAGTGTACCAGCAAATTATTACGTTTAGCCCTTTTTAGTCTAAGGATAGAACTGACAAATGTTAGAATTCAGCCCTGGATAATTTGATGCATTTGTTCTGAGTTGCCATCTCAGTTTAGACTCAAGTCATTAAGGGGATCACCCCTGTCTCCTAAAATAACTATCAAGCACTGAATCTGAAAATGCCCATGGTTTATTAAGAACATGAACAGCCAACACATTTTTTATATCTTTCTTGATGTCATGAAGGTGTTGGTATATTCTGCTCCTAAGGGCATTAATGGTTTTACCAATATAAAAACAGGGGCATTGGGTACACATCCCTATATAAACTACTGCCTTACTACTACATGTAAACTTCTTTTTATGTTTAAAACTACCAAAATTGGGTATAAATATTTCTTTCCCTTCAATAATGACTTGACATTGTAAACAAAACCCACATTTAACCATACTCCTAGTTCCAAAGTATCGTTCCGTATTCTCCAACATTTTTGATAGTAACATCTTTTTTATATATTAGGTCTTAACCCTACAATGTCAAGCGATTCCTCATTGGTGTTTAATAAATTCCAATTATGTTGGATGATATTAAATGTTATTATAGTGGATGTTCTACTTGAAAATACCTACTTTATTGAATGTGTTACTTTCGACAGTGTTTTTTGGCTCTGTTTATACCTTTGCCAAGTAAAGGAAATAAGGTACCATTTTCCCTTTTTGTGATGACCTCCTGAAAGATGTCCACATTCCCCGGGATGTCCTAGTTAACATCCCCCTCAGTACTTTAATTTGGTCCAGGAATTCGGAATTCTCTGAAATCATCCTGGCCAATCTTAACCCCCTGTCCTTTCACTAATGCCTTCTTTTGATGTATAGGATGAAAACTACTAAAATGCAGTAGTGTTGGAATAGGTGGGTTTCCTGAATATGGTGGTCTCAAATAGTTTTACTGTATTTTTATAAATGGTAATGTCCAAATTGATTTTCTCATGTGAAAAAGTGAAAATTTCAAAAAATCAGTGCTGTCCTCAAATTCCAAGAATTTATCAAGTTGGTCTTTAGTGTCATCCCAAATGATAAAAATATCGTCCAGGTAACGACCATAAAATAGGACAGTTTGCAAAAATGGGGGCATGTGTTGCCCCCATTGCTACTCCATTGCATTGTTTGAAAAGTTGTTCAAATACAATATTGGTCTGTAGGACAAGTTCCATTAATGTTCGTATAGTAAAAATATGGATGTTATGTGATCCTATCTCGCCTACATTCTGACTGATGGGTTCGGAGCCGATCCTCTGCTCCGACTCGGCACACTTAAGCCAAAGAGCGAAGTCTCTTATTGGCTGAGCTTACTATATCCCAGGATGCACCACTACCAGTCCCCCAGATCTCGTTTGCCGCTAACAAGCTAAGACGTGGTCTCGAGCTGGCTGAGCTAAGTAGTGTTTTCTTCACTTTCCTGTCAGGAATTTCCTAAATTCTCAACAAAAAGCTGTTTTAACAGCTATCTTGTGTTTTTTGTGTATGAGTGGATATTTCTGTTGAATTTTTGTGTAGTGATTGCATTTTTTTTTTTTTCTGACTAGAGGTTCCCTTTGAGTTTAAGGGCCTTTCCCTGTCAGTCCGTGTTGGTCAAGTCCTGTTTATTTAGGGACTCTTGGATTCCCTTAGTTTTTGTCTTGTGACAGACTTTGTTTAAAAAAAAAAAAAGACAAGAAAATAATTTTTTTCTGTGATATTTAGTGTGTTTGATTTAACTAGTTCACTAAATTGGTTGCCATAATGTCTCGGGCTCCTAGGCCTTCAGGTTTTAAGAAGTGCACTAAGTGCAGTTTCAAGATGTCAATAACTGATGATCATTCTCTGTGTACTGTTTGGGCGCCAAGCATTTGCAGGAGTCCTGTAGCGTGTGCCACGCGTTTTCCTCTAGGGTCCTCCAAGAGAGGAAAAATAAACTTATTTTAAAAGGCCTTATTAAACCCTCATTTGAAGAGGCTTTAGCTTCCTCTCCTTCTCCTGCAAAGAAGAAAAGGGCGTCGGCTCCGACCAGCCCGTTGGGATCCGACCGCCAAAAGACATAGGCAGGCTTCTCCTTCGGCTCCACGGACTTCGGAGCCGAGGGCGGAACGGTCTGCCTCGATGCCTCCAGCCTAGACTCCTCTGGGTTCGGAGCCGACGGCTGGGGCCTCGAGAGGTGGGTCATCATCGGCTCCACTGATCTTGGAGCCGATGAAGGTTGTCCGCTCAGACACTTCCTCCTCTGCGCCGAAGCCCTCTTCGGCACTGATGGAAATTGGTTTGGACACTCCTTCGGCGCCGATAGTTGTCGAGTCAATTAGGAGCTGGTCCCCTAGTCCCTTGGAGCCATTGGAGAGGCCTACTCGGACCCATTCGGTCTCTTCCAGGTCATCAAGGATGTCAGATTCGGACATAGACAGGGTACTCCAAAGACTTTTCCAGTCCCCAGTCTTTCAGAAATTTGTTTCGGCTCCGACCCAATTGGCTTCGGAGCAGATAGCCCATTCCATTGCCATTCCTCCTCCGACCGCTTTGGCTCCGTCGGAGCAGGTGCTGATGGAGCCAGTGGAGATCCTAGGGTCGGCTCCGACCCTTCCCGGCCTTCAGGTCAGTTTAGCACACTGACTTCGGCCGGACCCGGGGGTGACGTTTCGGGACCAATGCTGTCTGTTCCAAGCCTCCCTCTCGGTGCTTCGGCCGCGGGACTTCCGTCTTACCATGGCTCCGGAGACTGGACCCTCCCAGGATTCTGGGGGTCCAGCCTTCAGAGCTATGAGTGCCTTGGCCAAGTCTTCGGCCATCTCTACGGCTTTACCGGCACCTTCCCTGGGCATGGAGACTGGGTCTTTGGCAGTTCCCCTGTCTCTAGGCAGCGGAGCCCCGGGACCTGAGGTTACCCCCACTGGGGGTTCCCCCCCTCCTGAGGGTCTTTCGGAGTTGTCTTCAGAGGAGCCCCCAAGGAAGAGATCGTGCAAGAGGAAGCACGTGGACTCCCCCGATGAGTCTCTTACATCGGACACTGATCTTGATGATACGGAGGGGTCCCCAAAGTCGTCCTCAGATGTCAAATTTGCAGACATTCTAGAGATCCTCAAGCAACGAGGCGGCTGGAATTCCAAACCCCCCTCCGCTGATGAGTCGGTGATGTCCTTCATGGATGCATCTGCAGTCATAACAACTGGGTTGTCCTGTCGTCAGGCAGCCCTTCAGTCGGCCGGATTCCAAAGTCCGGGTCCGGCTTCGGCTGATGTCGCACTCACCCGACGTCATCTCTGTTCGTCTTCGGGTATAAAGGAATCAGCCAACGCCATTTTCCTCAGTCTTTCTTGCCGCGTGGCGCCCGAAGCAGAAGCTGTTCGCAAGTGCCGGTCGGTCGGATCCAGAGATTACTTCTACCGAATACTACTTCGAAGACTTCTAAAGCTAAGTACCCCGTTGGGGACTCTTTCTTGCCTCAGCCGATGTCCGAAAAAGTTAATAATTGTTTAACCTGTGGGAAACAAATACCTCATAAGGATTTCCACTCTTACTGTCTGCCTTGTTTAGGCCCAGCCCACGACGTAGCAGCCTGTTCAGCCTGTGCTTCCTTCAACCGACTAACGCTTAGGCGTCGGTCGGAGTTTGCTGAACAGTTTTTCGGTTCTGATTTTGCGTACATTATGCCGTTGGATCCTCCGACTTCCCAATCTGCCAAAAAACGCAAAGATAAAGACCGACACCGCGTCCGCGGTTTCGGCCGAAACCACGGTCAAGCAAACCGCGAGTGTCTCGGTTTCAGCCGAAACCGAGAACTGATCAAAGTACAGCTGAATCTATCTCTACAACTGAGGCACCTGCTACCATTCTTGAATCAGCCTCAGAAATTTTACCCACTACGGTGGTTGCCACTGACTTATTGGACACCATTCCCTTGGATGTCTCTACCCCAGCACGTGGTGCTGCTAGGCCTCCAGCAGCCATGTCCATTAAGGCCTTCGCCAGGGCTAAAGCAGCCAAGACTACTAAAACAGTGCCTGTTAAAACCCCTACAACCGGCCTGCTTACTCTGGCAGAAGATTTAATTTCATTAATTAGAGGATCTCAATCTCACCCAGACAGGGCCTCTCAGCCCCCAGAGAAGAGACCTAGGGCAGAGCCCCCTGAGCCAGTGTCATCTGATGATTCTGCCGATGAATCAGACATAACTGACCAGCCAGAGGCTCCTTTCTCCAATTTTGAAGACTTTGATGCTGAAGAATCCATTCCAGCTGCTTCCCCACCAGAAGAATTCTCCTTTGGGGAAACCTTACATGCCATGCGAGAGCAGTTCCAATGGCAGCAACAGGATTTTTCAGACTCCAGAAAAGACTTAGGACTTTTCTGCACCTTCCACAACACAGGCCCTTAGCTATACCTCCTGTTCTCTGTGGTGGATGATGCTTTCAATGATGTCTGCTCGCACCAGACTCCTTACCTCCAGCCCCTGCCAAACCAGACAGATTTTACAGGGTGCCAGACACCCATCACCACCTTTACAAGGCCCCTCTTGCAGACCCCGAAACTATATCCCAGGGTCCCAAGGCAGTAGCCGCGACCATAGCTAAAACCCTATTCCTTCTGAAAGGGAAGCAAGGTCATTAGACAGATGGGGCAAAAGGTCTACACTTCAGCTACTCTCTCAGCTAGAGCTTTAAACTGTCAGTTTCACATGATACAATACCAAGAGTTTATGCTTGATCAGTTAACTAAAAAGCTAACCACTGATGAATCTCTTGATAAGAAATATGTATTAGAGATGGTAAATAACATACAACAGGTTAGTAACCATTCCTTAAAATGTGGCTATGATGCACTGGAGGCTTCATTTAGATCAGCCATGACTGGCACAGTGATAAGAAGGCATGCATGGCTAAAGGAGCAAGCTTTACCGGATCATGTCAAAGCAAAGTTACTAGATGCTCCTATGGATAAGACAAGTTTGTTTGGTACACCTGCCCAGCAGGTTATGAAGAAAATGGAAGAAAAGGCAAAATCTGTTCAAACGGTTAAAGATTTCTTGCAGGTTCAACCCCCAAGGTTTAGCAGGAACTGGCCTGCCAAAAATTGGTCCTTTCCTGACTCCACAAGATCCCAAAGGGGCAGGAATAGACGTTCCAGAGGCAGAAACCAACCCAGAGGAGGTGCCTACAGAGGACGACAGTGGCAAGGTAACAACAGAGGCACAGACACAACCACTGCCACTACATCAACACAACCACAGTGACTTAATCCTAAATCCGCCTACCAGGGAACAAATAGCAGCTCCTCTAGGCGGAAAGTTAACCTTATTTTCAAAGAACTGGCACTATATAACAAGACAAGTGGATTTTACAAACCATAGATCAAGGATACCGGTTCCACTTCCACACTTTACCAGTCAAAAGAGGAATGCCAAATCTACCTCCAAATCAAAAAACAGAGGCTCTACAACAGATACTGCAGTTAGCAAGCATGAGAGCTGTGGAAAGAGTGCCAACAGCAGAGCAAGGAAAGGGGTTCTACTCCAGACTATTCCTAGTGCCAAGAAAGGAAAAAAGTTGGAGACCAATTCTCGACCTGTCCGCCTTAAATACATACATCATTGTCCCAAAATTCAAAATGCTGACCCTACAGCAACTTCTTCCCATGCTGGGCAAGGAGTGTTGGCTGGTAACTCTAGATCTCAAGGAGGCATACCTGCACGTCCCCATTCGACCAATCTGCAGAAGATACCTCAGATTTCTTGCAGGATCAGAGCACTATCAATTCTCAGCATTGCCCTTTGGCTTATCTACTGCCCAGAGTATTCACAAAATGCCTGGCATCAGTAATCGCCCATTGCAGACTACAGGAATTCAAATTTACCCATACCTGGACGACTGCCTGCTACAAGGGGACAACAAAAGCAAGCTGACAACAGATGTACAAAGGGTCATTTACTTGCTACAAGCACTGGGATACAGTCAATCTACAAAAGTCAAGGCTGATACCATCCCAAACAAGGACATTCTTGGGCTGAATTGGACACAGTAAAACAAATGGCATTCCTAACTGCAGAAAAACAAAAAGAACTACCTCTTTACTTCTTAGCACTAACAAAACTGAACAAGTTAACAGCAAGAAAAGTACTGCAGGCCTTGGGCTTCATGGCATCATGCATAATCCTGGTCCCACTTGCCAGACTACATATGAGAAAACTACAGTGGTACCTAAAGAATTTATGGTCCCAACACAGACACAGCCTAGAAACAGAAATCCCACTAATTCCATGCTTAAAACAGGAGTTCCTATGGTGGGCTCAGGCATGCCAGACAAACCCAGGCCTACCCTTTTGCAGATGTCAAGCAAGCCAGACCATCACAACAGACGCTTCAGACCTGGGATGGGGGGCCCACATGCTGGACAAATGCGTGCAAGGATTGTGGACACAGGATCAACTTCACCTGCACATCAACCTAAAAGAAATGCTGGCAGTAAAACTGGCAATCCAAAGGTTCAGACCACTTCTCAAAGAGGGCCAGTTGATAAGGACAGACAACACCACAGTCATGTGGTACATCAACAAGCAGGGAGGCACTCATTCATACCCCCTA
Source organism: Protopterus annectens (assembly GCF_019279795.1). Taxonomy (NCBI): domain Eukaryota; kingdom Metazoa; phylum Chordata; order Ceratodontiformes; family Protopteridae; genus Protopterus; species Protopterus annectens. The sequence continues at coordinate 830,619,919 of NC_056734.1, forward strand.
TGCAGAATGTCTTTGGAGCTGTGGACCCTGGCACTCAGCTACAACATCCAGTTACAGGCAATATTTGTACCGGGAAAAGAAAATACTCTAGCAGACATGTTAAGCAGAACCACATCGGATGCCCACGAATGGAAACTGCACCCGGACATCTTCAAAACCATCTCAAAGAAATGGGGAATGCCTCAGATAGATCTATTCGCATCACCTCTCAATCACCAGCTCAAAAAATTCTGCACAAGGACATTCCACCCACTGGCATGGAAAGTGGATTCGCTCTCCTTCAGCTGGAAAGGCCTGACAGCATTTGCATTCCCACCTCTTCCCTTGATACACAAAGTATTACTAAAGATCAAGGAAGAGCGTCCAAGGATAATCCTGAGCTCCAAACTGGCCAAGACAACACTGGTACCCACTGATGAGGAGCATGTCTCGGAACAATATGTGGCCAATACCCCTGATGCCTTTGATGTTAACTCAGAACAACTACAGCATCATACATCCAAACCTAAAGACGTTGCAACTGACTGCATGGAACATCACATAGCAGCAGCTAACCCAGAGCTTTCCCAAAGAGTTAAAGACATTATTCTTGAAGCACGCAGACCTTCAACAAGAAGGAACTATGCTGGAAAATGGAAAAGGTTTGTCATTTGGAGTACTAAAAGAGGAAAAGATGTGTCAAACATAGATATGCCTAACATTCTGGAGTATCTGGCCGAACTTCTTCATTCAGGCCTGTCCTACTCCTCCATCAAGATACATGCATCAGCTATTTCAGCAGAATACAGCTTTGATCCACCTGTTTTTTCGCACCCTTTGCTCAGGCAGTTCCTCAGAGGAATCAAGAATGTAAAACCTCCAAGGAAACCACCTTTACTAGCTTGGGACTTAAACTTTGTGCTACAAAAGTTGACACTATCACCTTTTGAACCAGCAGCAACAGCGGACCTACAACACCTGTCATGGAAAACTGCTTTCCTACTGGCTACTGGCAATTACTTCAGCTAGGAGGGTTTCAGAACTACAGGCCTTAATGGCAGTGCAACCCTTCCTAATCTTCCACCAAGATAGTGTCCATGAGGACTAATCCTACATTTATGCCTAAGGTGGTATCCAGAGTGTCTTTAAACCAGGCAATCCACCTACCTACCTTCTTTCCCAACCCACAAAACAGAGGGGAAAGAATACTACAATACCTTGGATGTACATAGACAGCTACGCTACTACTTGGACAGAACAAAAAATAGCAGAAAGACTGACCAACTTTTTGTAGCCTATGCAACAGGAAGGGAAGGAAAAGCTATTTCCAAACAGACAATCTCCAAATGGATAGGAAATTGCATACGATTCTGTTACTCCTTCCATGGAAAACCAATTCCACAGAACATAAGACCTCATTCTACAAGGGCAACAGCCACTACCACAGCCTTCTTACGAGGAGTGGCAACCAAAGACATTATTGAGGCGGCTACTTGGACCTCCGTGCATACATTTGCCAAGCATTATAATTTGCCTCTATATTCCAGATCCCGAGCAGGGTTTGCCACTGCTATACTGCAAGGGATCCTAAACACACCATAATCTAGTTTTATCCTCCTCCCCTAGTTGGCTATGGTATTCTACCCAGTTGTTATGACTGCAGATGCATCCATGAAGGACATAGTACAGTTTTGTACCTACCATAAATGTAGATGTCCCAACTGGATAGCATCTGCAGTCAGGATTACCCTCCCTCCCTTCCCCTCTGTGGTACTCCTAGGGTGTTTTACCCTCCTAATAGCTAGCTGGTGGGGGGGAGTCTGTTATGGTGTATTTGTTTGTATATATGTACATACATGCTTATTTGTGTGTTTACCTCTATCTTTTTGGAAACATTGGCATCTATCCAAATTTTAGCCTCCAAGAGGGCTACTGGCATCTGGGGCAAGAAACAGAGGAAAATGGCGTCGGCTGATGCCTTTATACCCAAAGACGAACAGAGATGACGTCGGGTGAGTGCGACATCAGCCGAAGCCGGACCCGGACTTTGGAATCCGGCCGACTGAAGGGCTGCCTGACGACAGGACAACCCAGTTGTTATGACTGCAGATGCTATCCAGTTCGGACATCTACATTTATGGTAGGTACAAAACTGTACTTTCCTCAAGGCCTTCGGGGCTCAGCCCTCCGCCTCCTGGGTGTCTCCGCCCTTCGAGCTCCTGGATTTGGTTTGTCTGAGGGCGTGGGAACATCCAGATACTGTGGAACCAGTGCCTTCTCGCCCTAACAAATTTTTGTCTGCCCCACCCGAGAAGGAGTTCTTAACGAAAGGCGTGGCTGTAGATGCCATGGTGGTGGCATCTGCTACCCAGCAGGACGTGGCAGAGGCTTCAACGTCCGTTCATCCTCCTAAGGAGTCTAGGAGCATGGACTGCACGGAAGCGCACCCTGACTTCAGCGGCCTTTACTCTGAGGTCCCTGAATTATTTGGCACATTTCACCAGACTACAGAGGGATCTGGTCAAGGAGCTCTCAGACTCCCTCTCAGGTAACCTACCTGAGCAGCTAGCCCAGTCGGTTAGCTCTCAGTTGGCTATCATTACCTCGATTTCTAACTCGTCCATGAGGCTCATTTCATATGTGGCAAGGGGCAGAGCAGCAGGCACAGGCGTGGCTCTACGGAGACAAGCCTGGCTCCGTTTGTGTCATTTCGCGGAGGCCTTCAAGTCTTCCTTCGCCGACGCTCCCTTTGATGGGTCCTCTTTGTTTGGACCCAAGGTAAAAGACACTCTTACCCGCTGTGAGCAGGAGGGAAAGACTTTATCTGCTGTAGGAGCACGATATTCCACTCCCTTTCGGCCTTATCCCAAGGCTAAAAGAGGGAAGATGTGGTTCCGCAAATCACAAATTCTTTCCTCAACAGCAGGAAGATTCCCCTTCCAGAGGCAGAGGACGGGGAAATTTTTCTGGGAGACGCCGTTCCAGAGGCGGCAGAGGCCCCCGCAACACTGGAGACAGAGTCCTTTCGTGGCTCTTCAGCCTCCCACACTCCATGAGGGATTGCCCGGCTGTGCTGCTCTGGAGCCAGTCGGGTGCCATTTTGCCAAGCACCTAAAAGCCTGGGAGTCTATTACTCAGGGCAGATGGGTGCTTTGGATTATTGCCGGAGGTTACACCATTCCCTTCACACACCCACCCCCACTGTCCAAAAAAAATCCCGGACCCACCACCCAGTCAAAGGGAAATTGCAGCCGTAGAAGCTTCAAAGCTGCTAGAAAAAGGAGTCATCCAACCGGTCCCCACAGACCAGATCGGATCCGGAAACTACTCAAGGTTCTTTTTAGTGCCAAAAAAGACAGGGGACCTGAGACCCATTTTGGATCTCAGCAAACTAAACCAGTCCGTCATGAAGTCCAAATTCCAAATGGTCACTTTACAATCCATTCTCCCATTGTTGGAGAAAGATGTTTGGATGTGCTCCATAGATCTCAAGGACGCCTATTATCACATACCGATACATCACGCGTCCAGGAGGTATCTGCGCTTCAGCCTGGGAGACGGTCATTTCCAATTTTGTGCACTGCCCTTTGGTCTCACCACAGCCCCAGGGTGTTCAAGTGTTTGGCAGTAGTGACTGCTCACCTGAAGAGTCTCTGATTCCAAGTGTTTCCCTATCTGGACGACTGGCTCCTGACTGCCACCACCAGGCATCTACTACTAGAGAACCTACAAGCCACCATCTCCCTGGGTGCTTCCCTGGGAATTACATTCAACTGGTCAAAGTCTGTCTTGCTGCCTTCTCAGCGCATAAGATTCATAGGAGCAGAGATACTCAAAATTAATGCGAATCTTCCTTCCTACCGAAAGGATACAAACATTACAGGATCAAGTCCGAGCCCTGCTTCTAAGACCCAAAGCCCCAGCCAGGATGGTCCTGCAACTTTTAGGTTCAATGTCTGCCACGGTTCTCCTAGTTCCTCTGGCAAGATTGCACATGAGGATTCTCCAGTGGCTGTTATCGACACAATGGTCTTTTCAGGATCTCCCCCTCAATCATCACATGCTGATTACAGAAACGTGCAAACGGGACCTCCGCTGGTGGCTTCTGCCATCCAATCTGAATCAGGGAAGACCCTTTGTTATACCCCCTCCGGTGGCCACCTTGACAACAGATGCCTCCCAGACGGGGTGGGGGGGGCATTGTCTGGGCAGGTCAGTTCAGGGTTCTTGGCTTCCAAACGAAACATTTCTCCATATCAATGTGTTGGAAATGAGGGCTGTACTTCTGCCCCTACAAGCCCTCCACAAGTTTCTCCCTCAAGGCATTATCGCCATCCACACAGACAACATGTCGGTGGTCTGGTATCTAAACAAACAAGGAGGGACCAGATCTTACCCCCTTTGCAGAGAGGCCATGAGGGTGTGGGAATGGGCAGTGGCTACCAAGCGCTTCCTGGTAGCGACCCACATTCCAGGAAAATCCAATGTATTGGCAGACAATTCTCTCTTCACGAGTGGTCTCTGAACGAAACAGTAGCAGCTCAGATTTTCAAAAGATGGGGGATTCCGTGCTGCGACCTGTTTGCAACACCACAAAACATGAAGTGCAAAAGGTTCTTTTCCTTGACCCCGTCAAGGGAGGCAGCTACGGATGCTCTAGTCCAACCTTGGCCAACAGGACTGCTTTATGCTTTCCCTCCGATTCCACTCCTCCCCAAAGTCATCCAGAAAGCTTCCCAATTGGGGTCCACAATGATTCTAATTGCTCCGTACTGGCCTCGTCAGGTATGGTTCCCCTACCTACAGAAATATACTCTGGACGGTCCTTGGTTCTTGGATCTAACTCCGGACCTTCTGGTTCATCGGTCGGGACAACAGCACCAGTCCCTTCACACTTTGAAATTAACAGCTTGGCTCCTGGGCTCAACTCAGAGGCTTAGACCCTATTACTGCCCCGATACCAGAAGTCTTGAAATTTTTAACATCCTTGTTTAATCAAGGATCTTCAGTCTCTACTATTAAAGTCCAACTAGCAGCTATCTCCAAATTTCACGATTCCATAGACCCACCGTTGATGAGCAGCAGATTATGTAAAACTTTCATGAAAGGTGCTGTGCTTTTAAGACCCCCAGTTTTTCATCCTGCGCCTCCGTGGGATCTTGATTTGGTACTTCGTGCCTTAACATCTTCCCCCTTTGAACCGGCTGCTACATGTGAGTTGAAATATCTGTCTTGGAAAACTGCCTTCTTAATTGCAATTACCTCTGCAAGAAGAGTTTCAGAACTTCAAGCCCTATCTATCAAACCACTGTACTTGATTTTTCACAAGGATAGAGTATCACTTAGACCTAATCCATCTTTTGTCCCAAAAGTTTGCTCTAATCTCTGTCTCCAATCTTTAGAGCTACCAGTTTTCTTTCCAAAATTTTCAAACAAAGCGGAATACACCTTCCATACATTGGATGTTCACAGGCAATTGCGCTTCTATCTAGATAGGACTCAACAAATTCGGAAAACAGATCAATTGTTTGTGTCCTTTTCAGATAAAACTGGGTAAAACCATCACTAAAGCTACTATTGCCAAATGGATCAGAGATTGCATAACTCAAGCTTATTCCTCTTCAAATAAACAACTTACAACATCTGTCAAAGCTCACTCTACTAGAGCTATGGCTACCTCTATTGCATTCCATTCCAAGCTCGCTATTTCTGAGATTTGTGCTGCGGCTACTTGGTCCAACCTGCACACATTCATTTCCCACTATAAATTGGATGTGGCATCTAAAGGACGAGCATCATTTGGTTCCACGGTACTCAGTGTTTTCCAGTGAGCCACCCAGGATTTGGGTGCTAGGGACGCTGTCCCATCAGTCAGAATGTAGGTGAGATAGGATCACATAACATCTTTTAGTTATGTACTCACCATAACTTCAGATGTTTGGGATCCATCTCGCCTACATTCCTAATAACCCACCCTCCTTCCCCCTGCCTTGGAGATCAGAAGAGATTGGACGGTTTGAGTTCTACTGTTTTTTATCTTGTTTCATCTGTCAATGTTATATAAGCAGTGCATGCGTGTGTGCATGTATCTTGGACAAACTAGATCTGGGGGACTGGTAGTGGTGCATCCTGGGATATAGTAAGCTCAGCCAATAAGAGACTTCGCTCTTTGGCATAAGTGTGCCGAGTCGGAGCCGAGGATCGGCTCCGAACCCATCAGTCAGAATGTAGGCGAGATGGATCCCAAACATCTGAAGTTATGGTGAGTACATAAATAGAAGTTGTGTCTTACCATAACGTTCCATGTTGTCTTCTCGCCTTCTTGCTGGATGGGTTCGGAGCCGACCTCGGCTCCGACTCGGCCACTCTAAAAGCTCGAGAGTTGGTTCCACCGGCTCGAGGCTCCCCTTATATCCCACAATGCTAGGCGAGAGTTACCTCAGATCTCGTTTGTAAGCTAACCCCAGCTTATAATAGTAACAGAATAATTCTAAAACAGAGTCCACCTCTAACAGGAAGAAAGAAGGGTGACCTATATCCTGATCCAGGAAATATGCACAACAGCATATGCCTAAGAAAGAGGTGGTAGAAAGAGAGGTCACGATCACAACTCCTCTAGGTCTGTCCAGGCCAGGGGGAAGGAGGGTGGGACGCAAGAAGAAGGCGAGAAGAAGACAACTAACATGGAACGTTATGGTAAGACATAACTTCTATATGTTAAGTTGTCTATCTCGCCTTCATTCTTGCTGGATGGGACAGCCCCTAGCACCTTGTCCCGGTGGCCTAACGGAACAGACTCCTGAGAACAGTGGAACCAAAATTAGCTCTATGCCTAGAAGCTAAATCCAACTTATAATGAGAAATAAAAGTGAGTAGCCCAAGTAGCCGCTGCACAAATGGTGTCAATAGGCAGTCTGTCTTGGAAGGCTAAAGAAGTAGCCAAAGCTCTGGTGGAATGGGCTTCAGGTTTATTAGGCAATTTTTGTTGTCTAATTTCATATACCAGGGAAATCAAAGATGTTAGCCATCTGGATAATGATACCTTTGAAACTGAAAGTCCCTTTCTGCTTTCCGCATAGGAGACAAACAGCTGATCAGATTTTCTGAATTGTTTTGTTCTATCCAAGTAGTACCTCAATTGACGAACATCCAGGCAGTGTAATTTTTGTTCAGACCTATTGGAATACTCTGGAAAAAAGACAGGGAGGTCAATGCTTTGGTTTAGATTTGATGTCGAGACCACCTTAGGCAAAAAGGACGGGTTAGTTCGTAAGGATACTCTGTCCTTATGAAACAACAGATACGGAGGGCGACAACTGAGTGCTTGAAGCTCTGAAACTCTTCTAGCTGATGTAATAGCTACCAGAAAAAGAGTTTTCCATGGTAACAATTTTAAGGAACAGGAAGCTGCAGGTTCGAAAGGGGGAAGAATCAAAGAAGCAAGAACTAAATTTAGGTCCCAAGGAGAAGGAGGATTTCTTATAGGAGGTCTGAGAAGAAAAACTCCTTTCAAAAAGGTTTTGCAGAGTTTGTGGGACATTAGGGCAGATTCAGAAATACCCACATGAAAATTAGAAATAGCTGCCAATTGAACTTTAAGTGTAGAGGGAGATGAACCTGCATGGAAGAGTTCAGCTAGAAAATCAAGGACTAGTTGGATGGAAGCGGTGAAAGGATCTGTCCTTTCCTTGAGCCCAATATGAAAAGCGTTTCCACTTACTCAAATAAATCTTTCGAGTGGAAGATTTATGGGAAGCTATCAATATATCTCTAACAGAGTGAGACAATTGAGGAAGCCTGGCTAAGGTTGGAACTGGAGGAACCAAGCAGTGAGGTTCAGAGAGGGGAGGGAGCGATGAAACTGACCCGACTGATGGATCAAAAGATCTGGAACTAGGTCCAGATTCCATGGTCGCTCCAAGAGAAAACGATGTAGAAAAGGGAACCACACTTGTCGGCCAGTAAGGAGCAATGAGGATCAATGAGGCCTTCTGAGCGATAGCTTTCTGTATTACTTGAGAGATTAGTGGGAAAGGAGGAAATGCATACAGAAGTCCCCGGGGCCAAACTTGGACTAGAGCGTCTCTGCTGGGTTGGCCTGGTAAAGGGAATAGAGTGAAATATTCTCTGCACTTGCTGTTTTGGGGAGTAGCAAAAAGATCGCAGCAAGGCTGACCCCACTTGAGAAAAATTTCTCTCACTACAGAGTCTTTCAGAGACCACTCGTGAGGCATGAGTATAGCTCTGCTCAACTTGTCCGCAATATGATTGGACTTCCGGGATGTGCGTTGCTATCAGAAACCGCTGAGAAGAAATCCCATTGCCACAGTCTGAGTGCTTCTCGACACAGGGGGTATGATCTGGTTCCGCCTTGTTTGTTGATGTACCACACTACAGACATATTGTCTGTCTGGATTGCAATTGTTCCTAAGGGAAGAGAGTCTTGAAGGGCTTGCAACGCTAAAAGCACTGCTCTCATCTCCAGAACATTTATGTGCAAGTGGCATTCGTTTGGTTGCCATGTGCCCTGGACTGTCCTGCCCTGATAATGCCCCCCACCCGATCAGGGAGGCATCCGTTGTCAGAGTAGCAACCGGGAGGTGGAACAAAGGGTCTTCCGACAGGAGCTGGGGAAGTCATCCACCACATGAGATGCTTTTGCACGCTTGTGATCACAATGGTGTGAGACGTTGGAAGTTCCTGGTATGACCATTGAGTAAAAAGCATCCACTGAAGGATCCGCATGTGGTATCTGGCTAATGGAAGCAGAGGTATGGCCGCTGCCATAATTCCCAACACCTTTAGAACTAACCTGGCTTTGGTTCTGTTGTTGTTGAGGAGTGATACCAATTTGTGAATGTCTGATATTCTCTGATGTGTTAGCCTTGCAGACATGTTTATTGTATCTAGATTTAGCCTATGTAGGTAATAGTACAAGGCGACAAAACAGACTTTTCGCAATTTATTGAAATACCCAGCTTTTGACAAACGCGAAAAGTGTAATCTCTGGCCATCAGAAGGAGATGCTTGGTGGGAGCTGTGAGGAGCCAGTCGTCCAAATATGGAAACACCTGGAATCCTTGTAGTCTCAGGTGAGAAGCTACCACTGCCATGCATTTGGTAAACACCGGGGGCAGTGGTGAGACCAAAGGGCAGGGCCCTGAACTGAAAATGACTGGTTCCCAGCCTGAAGCGGAGGAATCTTCTGGAGCGTCTGTTCATTTTATGTGGTAGTACGCATCCGAAGGTCTATAGAGTACATCCAGTTTCCTTTGCCCAAAGGAAGGATGGATTGCAGCGTGACCATCCGAAATCTTGTTTTCTTGACTGATTTGTTCAAGACACTGAGATCCAAAATTGGTCTCCAGTCCCCTGTTTTCTTTTGCACTAAAAACCTTGAGTAGATTCCGGATCCTTGTTGGTCTGCTGGCACTGGCTGAATTGCTCTTTTGCAAGCAGTTTTGAAATTTCCAAAGCTGCTAGATCCCTTTGAGCGGTGGAACATCTGGAAGGGATTTTTGACTGATTTGGAAAGCGAAGAAAGGGATAGAATAGCCTTCGAAATGATGGACTGTACCCATTTGTCTTGAGTCAGGGATAGCCAGGCTTCTGGGTACAGTGACAATCTTCCCCCGACTGCCTCCGAAGATGGGCAGTCGGGCAACACCTCAGGGATGCTGAAAGGGCTTGTCAGGGAAGGCTTCGATTGCCCTGGTTCTACGGACCCCCTGCCCCTAGGGACTTCTACCATTGTTATTCCCACCTCTGCCTCTGGTAGGAAAACGACTCTGTGCGTCAGGCGAAGTCCCTTGAGATTGTTTACGGAACCACATCTTTCCCCCCTTCTGGCCTTTGGGGTAAGGCCTGGAAGGAGTTGAAAAACGTGGAAGGAGTTGAAAAACGGACTCCGGCAGAAAGGGTCTTGCCATCAGTCTCGCACCTAGTCAGGGTTTCTTTCACTTGAGGACCAAAGAGAGATGATCCATCAAAAGGGGAGTTCGTGAAAGACGTCTTGAAAGGGTCCGCAAAATTGCATAGCCGCATCCAGGCATGCCTACGTAAGGCCACACCTGTCCCTGCGGCTCTGCTCGCTCCATCAGCCGCGTAAGAAAGGAGGCGCATGGAGGAGTTGGATATGGAATTAAGGGTAGCCAGCTGCGCGTTCATCTTGTCTTGGAAACCCGCAGCTGTAGGATCCTTTAACATTTCACTCGCTTCCTTGATCAAGTCCCTTTGAAGCAGAGTAAAATGGCACAGGTAGTTCAGCGAACGCATGGTAAATGTCGCTGAGGAGAACATCCGCTTCCCGTACCTATCCATGGACCTAGATTCCTTGTTAGGTGGATGGACAGGTACTGAAGGATCAGCTAGTTCCTTCTTTGTGGCAGCAGCTACCACCATAGCATCCACAGAAACTCCTTTTGTTAAAAATTGTTTGTCTGCTGGAGCTGTTATGAACTTAGAGGGTCTCCTGGGAGTGGGGTCCACTGAATCAGGAGCCGTCCATGCCTTCTTAGCAACCACCTGCATGAGGGGGTGAAGGGGGACACCCAGGAGGTGGAAGGACGAGCCAACGCCTCAAGATACACAGATTCGTCCTCCGAAGGGTTGAGGGCTGGCCAATTTCCCTCTTGTTTCAGGATCTCCAGAATGTCTGCAAATGAGACATCTTCAGAAGGGGAACGGGGAACCCTCAGAATCATCCAAATCTGTGTCTGACGTGATTGACTCAGGTGAGTCAATGTGTTTCCTCTTACACTTCCTCTTCCGAGGGGCTCTTCTGCCAAATCAGGAGAGGCCTCGAAGAGGATGAAATCCCCACAGGGGCTCCTGAGGAGCTGGCTCTCTGCGGTCCGGGATGAGGGAGTGAGTCGACTTTGCCTGAGGCACCATAGAGGGAGGGGCGGACGGAGCCGACTGTGGAGTAGAGCCAGGCGCTAACACACTCCGCATGACCTCGAATGCACCCCTGTCAGGCAGAGCCAGAGGTCCCCGCTCCGAGAAGCTAAGAACCCCCCTCGGCACCGACAGTGATGGCTCCGAGGCGATGTCGAGCCGAACTCACCAGCCAAGCCCCGAGGGAGAGGGGGGTCGGACAAGGGTCCGATGCCACTCACCCCCTCAGAGCCGACGAGGGAAGTCCGGCGCCGAGATTCTTCCAAAGAAGAAAACTGAGCCGACGACAGAGCCGAAGACAATTGTATCGGCTCCGACGTAATCAGTCTCTGTTCCGACACGACCCGGCTCCGAACTCAAGAGAGTCGAAGGAGGAATAAGTTGATGGACCGGGGCAGGCATCGACTGAGTCGGGCTCTGAAGCACCTGGGCCAGTGCCTCGGACTTAAGTAGTCGACTCACTACCCTCTGAAGGTCATGATCCGACAGCCTCGATGACCTAGAGGAGTGAGACCTTTGGCTCCGTTCAGACAGCAGGGGAGATCCTGGAGCCGAATGAACGGAGCCAAGAGATGGTGACCTGGACCTCTTCCTAGTTGTCGGCTCCGAAGGTCTGGTCGGAGCAGACACGGGAACTTATAACCTCGCCCGCCGGCGAGGAGCCACAGAAACTGTGGACTGAGACTTATCGGCTCCAGCCAGAGCCGATGAAGGCAAAGGTTGAGAAACCTTAGGTCTCGGCTCAGATGCCAGAGCCGAAGACCTAGATGCCTTAGAGGGCTTCCCTGTAGAAACAGACAGGGAATCCTCTGGCTTGAGTAAGCCTCTAAGAATTAATTTGTTCTTTCTTTCCTGCAGGACCCTGGGGCTGAAGCCATGGCACACAGCACAGGAGTCCTGCAGGTGCAAAGGCCCCAGACAATAGACACAAGAAGTGTGAGCGTCTGTCAGACATTTTCTGACAGCACGCATCACACTTCTTGAATCCGGAGACCTTTGCTTCTTTTGACATTTTGACTGAACAGGTGCACACAAAACACGCACACAAACACACTAGTTATACCCTGTCAGTTAAATACCACAAAAAATATAGTAATACTAGTAATTTAAACTACAATAAACACACACACTCCACTAAGGGAAGGAAAGGCCTATAGGCCCAAGGGAAGAACCAAAGGTTCTTGAGGAAAAGAACGGAAATTTTTTTGGGTAGGGAATAAAAGATGTTAAGTTGTCAATCTCGCCTTCATTTGTTGATGCTGTTCGAGCCGCATCCCTCGGGGTTCTAATTTTAACTTTTCACCAGCCCCGTTCTTCTACCCAGCTCGAGGCGCACCCATATCCCATGTCAGAAGGCTGTGGCTTCGCTATCGCTTAGAGGGCTCTTTGGTCTTTACCAGCTCCCCTTTGTCTATTTTTGTGCTTTTTCAAGCCCCTTTTAGTCTAAAACACTTTTTGATAGTTTTCCTTTATCTTCTAACCCTTCGACAGAATTTCCCGTTTTTCTTAATTTTGTTTATCAATTCCCTTGTATGTCCCGTTGCAGTGTGGGTGTTTTGGTAGTTTACCCTTTTTTTTTAATTTAATTTAATTCTTGTGTTGTTGTGTATTATTGTGTGTTCCATGTGAGAGCAAGGAGTTTTCAGAGAGTTTTAAGAAGGTGACTCGTATGAACTCGTGATGTCTCTGACAGTTCTCTGACAGACTGTCCTGCTTTGTGCCTGCCCTCTTCACCTGCAGGACTCTGTGTTATTCCTCACCCAGAGTCACAGAGAGTCCTGCAGAGAGAGTTGCAACAAGTTGAGGGTTGATTCTTAAGCCGAGGCCTCCCCAAGCCTGCTCCACCAAAATCACAAACCTGCCAAAACCCGCCCAGGCCCAGGCTTTTCCGGCGGCCTCGCCTCCACCCACTTCGAGTCCGAGATCATTCGCTGGAGCCGCATTCTGATTGACAGTTGGCACCGATGCGCACCGGTGTCAATCGGTGCCGAATCTTTCGATGTCGGGCGCCGACCGGGTCCACACGTTCCCACACCCATGTGGCATCGGTGTCGGGGATCTGCCCTCCGGCCGCCCGCATGGTGACTTTATGTGACTGCCTCGCTGGAGCCCGTGACGCTCGCTCGAGCCCTCCCGTGAAGTCGGCGGTGTAGTCGGCTCCCGGAGCAGGATCTAGTGTCGTAAGCGGGCTTGGTCCTCCAGGAAGAGAGTCGAGGTCTCCTTCCTTGAGCCGACTGGCTCCTCGCCGCTTCTTCTATCGGAACGGAGCCATCGAGCCGCATCTCAAGGTCATCCAGGTTGTCAGATCATGACCTAGAGAGAGAGTGGTCAGTAGATTACGTCACACAGGTACTGGCAATGCTACACCACAGTCCTCAGCAGACGACTGTTGGTCCACACCCTCGCTAGTTCCTCCTTCAACTCTCTACCCGAGTTCCTAGCTCGGAGCTGTTTCTCTCCTGGGCTGGGAGGGGGAGCATTCGAGGTAATGAAGAGTGTCCTGGCAAGCAATCTATAGCCTAGCTATTTGGACAGAACAAAAAATTTAGAAAATCTGATCAACTGAATAAAAAGGCCTTCCTGTTTCTAAAGTGACTTTGTCCAGATGGCATTCAACTAGGAGTTTAGCTACTTCTACAGCTTTTCAAGCTAGACTGCCTTACAAATTGGACTTGGCCTCCAGGGACAGAGCCAGTTTCTGTAAGTTTCTTCTTCCTTTGGGATTTTCTAACCTACACTAACTAAAAGTATTAAATTAAAGGGGTTTTTAAAGTCTAATTTTCACAAGAAAATAGTACTCACCAGGAACCGGTAGAAACAACCAACCTCGAAGCTGTAGCGGCAAACGAGATCTGAGGTAACTCTCGCCTAGCATTGTGGGATATAAGGAGCCTCGAGCGGTGGAACCAACTCTCGAGCTTTTAGAGTGGCAAGTGGAGCCGAGGTCGGCTCCGAACCCATCCAGCAAGAATGAAGGCGAGATAGACAACTTAACATCTAAAAGTTATGTCCAAAATCAGTATGACATAAATATGAATAAAACCAAAACCAAAAAAATATGAATAAAACCATTACCAGTTTCATGAGGAATAGAAAAGTCTTTTACATCTATAGTGACAAATATGATCACTATATATTTCAGTTTTTTAGGAGGTCCCAAGAATCCCCGCTTCGGATTTCAGAACAACCAGCAGTAATGCTGGTGATCTCAATGCCGGTATTACACCAGCTCAACAGCGTAGACAAGGAAAAGAGTGGTCTCGTTGGAACGAGACTGAGAACGGACTCCCGTACAGGCGGGTAACCAAAGAGGTTACTTGTCATAGAACAGAAGACAAACTTTCGCAATGGTTGCAGGAAGATCGCCAATGGCAGTGTAATTCTACTAACAATTCTAACGGTTCCCTTGGTGAACAAATTTCTACCTTTGAAAATTACATCTACAAGTTCAGGAAACTGCAATTGGAGAACAGTTATCTCCGGGAGTGTCTACGGTGGGAGCAGATCCTCTAAGGGCTTCGTTTATGGCTTTACCAGACTGGATTACTGAAGGACTCTGAATTGCATCCGGAACTGGTAAAACATTTCAACAGACATGGTTGTGAATTACTTGACTGCCTTATAAAAGACAATGACAGGAAAATGGGTATATTCAATGACAAAATTATGCATATTAATAATCTTATTCAATCCGACTTGTTTGAACATAAAGAATTGCAATAAGATATCTTTAAGAATGTGGATCTTTACATTTGTGAATTGAAAAGGAAACTGAGAAGGGATGAGAGTATGCTGAGAACGGAGCATACCCACTCCCCCACTTAGCCAAAGCAAGAATAATAGCAATGGACCTGATAACTATTTCTTTAATGGTGAAAATGGTTATGGGGCTGACCCTTTAGTCGTTTTGACCTCAGAGGGGGGAACTCTAAAGAATCAGGGGGGGGGGCAAAACTATTACTGGAACTACAGGGGGAAAGTCAGCATTCCATAATTAGTGGTCCCGTGGATTAATGACATTGATCAGCATGTTGTATTTCCTAAAATTAGTAACAAGAACGCGGACTAAGATTTATAATTACAGTAATGTGTGTTTTCAAGATAGTTATCTTTACTTCCTAGTAGAAGACTTCCTCATTGATTTGAAATTATATACAAGAAAACTGAATTTTCAATTTTGTTTCAAGAATTGTAGCCATGGAATGGGTGGCACTTTTTAGAAAAACCAAGTGCATTCAACCCCCCCTCCCTTTGCCCTGTTGAACAAACATGAAAAAATGCGAGTTGGATGTTCGGAGATTATTTAAAGACAGGGATAGGGTGGATGACATGATGAATCTTAACTAGATCTGAAATGGATACAATAAACGTCTGATAACCACACTATAAGAACTATGAAACCAGATAAAGGGGGTGGGTTGATTAGATAAAGGGGTGGGTTGATTATCATGGATAGAAACACATATAGAGAAAATGTTTGTCTTGCATTCAGACACCTATTGTCAAATTAGTGTAAACTAGAAGAACATTTTATATAAGGGTTGACCTGATTTTGGAAGAATTACTTCCCAATAGGCAAATTTCACTGGATGAACTGTCTTTTATGGTAGCAAAATCGCCAAAGATACCTGCAATCTTCGGCATTCCGAAGATCCATAAAGACCTTAGAACACCCCCCCCCCCCTTAGGCCTATTGTGGATGCTAAGGCATCCAAAACTTATTTCATCGCTAGATTCATCGACCCTCAACTCAAGGATGTTTTGGTCAATTGTCAGTGGTTAATTAAATATTCTTGGGACCTCCTAAAAAAACTGAAGGAAATATGTAGTGATAATCTTATGTCACTAGATGTAAAAGATTTGATAAGTTGTCAATCTCGCCTTCATTCTTGCTTGATGGGTTCGGAGCCGATCCTCTGCTCCGACTCGGCACTTGCTAAGCTCGAGAGTCACTAACCAGCTCGAGGCAGCCCCATATCCCATGATGCAAGTCGGTAAGTACCCAGATCTCGTTTGCCGCTTCGCTTATGAGGTCCTCCTTTTACCAGCTCCTGGTAAGTGATTTACTACTTCGCTTTTTTAGCCCCTTTTTGCTAAAAAACCCTTTATTGTTAGTTTTAAATTAGTTTTAAACATTTTCTGACCGAAAATTTTCGGTCTCTTATTTTTTAGTCAGACTTTCTCCCATCCCATCCCCCCCTGTTAGGGCGTGTGTGTGTTTTTTAGTTATACCTTTTGGTATATTTAATTTAAATTCTTTGACTGGTGTGTGTGTCTGTGTGCACCATGTCTAAAGAAAGGGTCTCAGGCTTTAAGAAGTGTGACTCGTGCTGTCAGAAAATGTCTCTGACAGACTGTCACACTTCTTGCCTGTACTGCCTGGGGCATCTTCACCTGCAGGACTCCTGTGCTATTTGTCATTCTTTCAGCCAGAGAGTCCTGCAGGAAAGAAGGAATAAGTTAATTTTGAGGGGCCTTCTTAAGCCGGAGGGCTCTCCGGCTAAGTCGGCTCCATCCAAGACTGCTAAGTCTTGGCCCAGGCTTCTGTGTCCAAGCCTGCGGCCTCGGCTCCAACTCGTTCTGAGTCGAGATCGGCTCCGGCTGGAGCCGATTCTGGCTTAACTAAGCCTTCGGCACCGATGGCTATCTGTGCCGATTCTGCATCGACCACTTTGGTGTCGGCTCCGATCGGTTCCGACCACCATGTGGCTCAGGCCGATCGGCTCCGACACCGTTACTTTTGTGGCTGTATCGGCTCCGGCTGGAGCCGATGCATCGAGGCTACCTGTCTGCTCCGATAAGTTGTCTGCTCCGACAGGTTCAATAGTTTCATCGGTTCCGATGGCTCCTTCGAGGAAGAGGTCTAGGTCTCCTTCCTTGGAGGCGATACTTTCGGCTCCGGCTTCACCTCTCCTCTCGGAACGGAGCCATCGGAGCCGATCAAGGTCATCCAGGCTTTCTGACCATGATTTAGAGAGTGGTCGGTAGATTACTTAAGTCACAGGCACTGGCCCAAATGTTACATAGTCCGTCTCAACAGACGGCTATTGGTCCACACCCCGTTGCAGTTCCTCCTTCAACTCTACCCCAGAGCTTGGAGTTGGAGTCTTCGGGAATGGTTACTGCTACGGCTGAAGGACAGATACCCCCTTCTGTTCCTTCAGCCTCTACTCATCTCCTCTTCGAGACCTTCCTTAGAGGGATTCGGTGGCTGGGCTTCCATGGTCTCCTCCGAGGGGGTGAGTGGCATCGGACCCTTGTCCGAACCCGCTCTTCCCCTTGGAGCCTCGGCCTTGGTGAGCTCGGCTCCGACATCTGCCTCTGAGACTTCCCTTTTGGTGGTCCCTGGAGTTCCTAGCTCTTCGGAACGGGTTCTCTCGGACCTTCCTGGGAGGGGAGCATTCGAGGTGATGAAGTGTGCTGGCCACTGGTATCAGCCAGTAGTCTGTTCCCTTAGCTCCTCCCTCTGTAGTGCCTGTTGACATCTCTGCCACTTCTCTTGCTACAGGACCCAGAGATCCTCCGCCTCAGGTTTCCCCATTGGGAATATCCCCCTCTTCCGAGGATTCTCCTGATGTTTCGGGAGATCCTCCTAGAAAGAGGACTTGTAAGAGGAAACATATAGACTCCCCCGAGTCTATCACTTCAGATACTGACTTAGATGAGTCAGAGGGATCCCCCTCTGAGGATGTCTCCTTCTCAGACATCCTAGAACTTCTTAAACAGAGGGGAAACTGGCCCACCAATAATCCCTCTGAGGATGAGTCAGTATACCTAGAGGCGTTTGGATCTCAGCCCTCCACCTCCTGGGTGTCTCCGCCTTCGATCCCCTTATGCAAGTTATTGCCCGAAAGGCGTGGGCTGCTCCTGACTCTGTAGAGCCAGTCCCTAGGAGGCCTTCAAAATTTATTACTGCCCCGTGTGATAAGCAATTCCTCACTAAGGGTGTCCCCGCTGATGCCATGGTGGTGGCTGCTGCCACCAAAAAGGAACTTGCAGATCCTTCCGTAACCGTCCATCCTCCTAATAAGGACTCTAGGACCATGGATAGGTACGGTAAGCGGATGTTTTCCTCAGCGACCTTTGCTATGCGTTCGCTGAATTACCTATGTCACTTCACCAGACTCCAAAGGGATATCCTTAAGGAGCTAGGTGATATTGTACAGGATCCTACAGCTGCAGGAGCTCAGGAAAAAATTGCTTCGCAGCTAGGAACCCTTAATTCCATTGCAAACTCCTCCATGCGGCTTATATCATATGCTGCTGATGGAGCGAGTAGGGCCGCAGGTACAGGGGTGGCCCTTAGACGCCAAGCCTGGATGCGGCTATGTGACTTTGCAGATCCCTTTAAGGCGTCCTTCACAAATTCTCCCTTTGATGGGTCAGCTTTGTTTGGCCCTCAAGTGAAGGAAACTTTGACCAGGTGTGAGCAGGACGGCAAGACTCTTTCTGCCGTAGGAGTCCGTTTTTCCACCCCTTCTAGACTTTACCCCAAAGGGCAGAAAGGTGGCAAAATGTGGTTCCGCAAATCCCAAGGAGTCACGCCAGATTCACGTGGTCAGTTTACCCCTAGAGGCAGAGGGGGTAACAACAGACTCCGCTCTAGAGGCAGAGGGGGTCCAAAAAACCAGGGAAACAGAGCCTCTCTCTGACGAGCCCTTTCAGCTTCCCTGAGATGTTGCCCGGCTGTCCATCCTTGGAGGCAGTCGGGGGAAGACTATCGCTGTACCCAGAAGCCTGGCGTTCCCTCACTCAAGACAGATGGGTACAGTCGATCATATCCGAGGGTTACAAAATTCCTTTCGAGGAAAGTCCTTTCTATCACTCAAATTCCCTTCCAGATGTACCACCCGGTCTAAGGGAAATTGCAGAGTTAGAAGTCTTAAAATTTCTGCAAAAAAGAGCCATTCAGCCAGTTACGACAGATCATTCAGAGCCCGGAATCTACTCAAGGTTCTTTTTGGTCCCCAAAAGACGGGAGACTGGAGACCAATATTGGATCTCAGCAGACTCAAGTCTGAGAGGAAGACAAGATTCCGAATGGTCACTCTTCAGTCAATTCTGCCCTTCTTACAGAAGGACAACTGGATGTGCTCAATAGATCTTCAGGATGCGTACTATCACATCAAAATCCACAGACGCTCCAGGAGATTTCTCCGCTTTCGGCTGGGGTCCAGTCATTTCCAGTTCAGAGCCCTGCCCTTTGGTCTCACTACAGCCCCCAGAGTGTTCACCAAATGCATGGCAGTGGTCACGGCTCACCTGAGACGTCAAGGATTCCAGGTGTTTCCGTATCTCGACTGGCTCCTTTCAGCCACCACCAGGCATCAGCTTATTCAAGCCAGGGATTACACAATAAAGCTTTGTACTCTTTTGGGCATCTCGATAAACTTCGAAAAGTCATCCTTATCGCCCTGCCAGTCTATTACTTTCATAGGCGCAAACTTAAACACTGTTCGGATGTCAGCAGCTACCCTTACAGATCAAAGAGTTTCAGACATTCAAGGTCAAGTCAGAATCATTCTGGCCAACAAGAAAGTACAGGCCAGAATGGTTCTAAAGGTATTCGGCCTCATGGCTGCGGCCATTACTCTTCTTCCCCTGGCTCGCTTCTACATGCGCCTTCTTCAGTGGATGTTGTTCACACAGTGGTCGCATTCAACAACTTCCAATGCGTCACCAGATTCTGGTGACACAGACTTGCAAAGATCATCTTGCTTGGTGGATCACATCTCCCCAGGTTCACCAAGGCAGACACTTTGTACCCCATCCCGGTAGCCACTGTCACCATGGATGCCTCCCTGATCGGGTGGGGGTCATTATCAGGGCAGGATGGTTCATGGGACGTGGCAGCCGCTCAATACCACCTGCACATAAATGTCCTGGAGATGAGAGCAGTGCTTTTAACGTTGCAAGCCCTCAACGACTTTCTTCCCGTAGGGACAATTGCAGTCCACACAGACAACATGTCTGTAGTTTGGTATATCAACAAACAGGGCGGAACCAAGTCCTACCCCTTGTGTCGAGAAGCGCTCAGACTATGGCAATGGGCAATCTCCTCTCATCGGTTTCTGGTAGCAATGCATATCCCTGGGAAAACCAACATTGTAGCGGACAGATTGAGCAGAGCTATTCTCATGCCTCACGAGTGGTCTCAAGCAATCTATAGCGGAAGAGATTTTTCTGGAATGGGGTCGTCCATGTTGCGATCTTTTTGCTACTCCCCAAAACAGCAAATGCCCAGACTTCTCTCTTCCAGGCCATTCCCCCAGAGACGCTCTGACCCAGGATTGGCCCCAGGGACTTCTTTATGCCTTCCCTCCATTTCCTCTGATCCCTCAAGTTATCCAGAAGGCAACCGTTTTGAGAGCCAAATTGATTCTCATTGCCCCTTACTGGCCTCGACAAGTTTGGTTCCCATTCCTCCATCGTCACCTTTTGGTGCAGCCATGGCATCTGGACCCGGTGCCAGATCTTCTGATTCACCAATCTGGTCAGCTGCACCGGTCTATCCCTTCTCTCAACCTCACAGCATGGTTGCTCCACTTCCTTCCTTAGCCAGGCTTCCTTTGATCTCTAACCCAGTTAGAGACATCATAGTAGCTTCTTTAAAATCCTCTACCAGGAGGATTTATGCAAGCAAATGGAAACGTTTCTCTTATTGGGCTAAGGCCAAGAGTATTGATCCTTTCACTGCCCCTGTTCAGGCAGTCCTGGACTTCTTAGCAGAGATTTTTCATGCAGGCTCCTCTTCTTCCACAGTCAGAGTTCAATTGGCTGCTATCTCGAACTTTCATGTCGGGATCGCAGATCACAATATTATGTATCGCAGATCACAATTATGTCCCATAGGCTCTGCAGGGCCTTCTTGAAAGGAGCTTTCCTGCTAAAGCCTCCAATCAGGAATCCTCCTCCTCAGTGGGATCTAAATTTAGTGCTGACATCCTTGATTCTTCCCCCCCTTCGAGCCAGCTGTTTGTTCCCTGAAATTTCTTTCTTGGAAAACTTTATTCCTAGTGGCTATTACATCGGCCAGGAGGGTGTCTGAACTTATTTGGTTTTTCACAAAGACAGAGTATCATTGAGAACTAATCAGACCTTTTTGCCTAAGGTCGCCTCAAAGACCAATTTGAATCAATCCATTAATCTCCCTGTATTTTTCCCAAACTATTCAGACAGAGCCGAACAAAAACTACATTATCTTTGTCCACCGTCAACTCGGATATTATTTGGACAGAACAAAAAAATTTAGGAAATCTGATCAACTTTTTGTTTCCTATGCGGATAATAAGAAAGGCCTTCCTGTTTCTAAAGTGACCTTGTCTAGATGGCTTTCTTTGGTCATCTCTGAAATTTATCTGCTCAGGGGAAAACAGCTGTGCTCAAAACCTAAAGCACATTCAACTAGGAGCTTAGCTACTTCTACAGCCTTTCAAGCTAGACTTCCTTTAGTCACTTATTTGTGCAGCGGCCACTTGGGCCACTCCTCATACTTTTGTTTCCCATTACAAATTGGACTTGGCCTCCAGGGACAGAGCCAGTTTTGGCTCTACAGTCCTCAAGAGTCTGTTCCATTGAGCCACCCAGGATAGAGGTGCTAGGGACGCGGTCCCATCAAGCAAGAATGAAGGCGAGATTGACAACTTAACATTAAGAAGTTATGTACCTACCATAACGTTCCATGTTGGTTGTCTTCTCTCGCCTTTCTTGCGACCCTCCCTCCTTCCCCCAGGCCTGGACAGACCTTTCTATATGAAATTATTATGCTGAAGACCATTCAGACCTGGTCCTTCCATCCAGTAAGTTTTCTTTCTTCCTTTTGGAAGTGTTTTTATGCTTGGTGCTATTGCCCTTTGTCATCAAACGAGATCTGGGTACTTACTGCCTTGCATCATGGGATATGGGGCTGCCTCAAGCTGGTAAGTGACTCTCGAGCTTAGCAAGTGCCGAGTCGGAGCCGAGGATCGGCTCCGAACCCATCAAGCAAGAAAGAAGGCGAGAGAAGACAACTAACATGGAACGTTATGGTAGGTACATAACTTCTTATTTTCTATTCCTCATGAAGCCGGTATTGAATGGTTTTATTCATATTTGTCGTCATACTGATTTTGGACATAACCGTATTCTTACTATAAGAACATTAATGGAACTTGTCCTAGAGACCAATATTGTATTTGAACAGCTTTTCAAACAATGCAATGGAGTAGCAATGGGGGCAACATGTGCCCCCATTTTTGCAAACTGTCCTAGCTTTTTGGGAAACAGTTTATATTTTCAAGTCCATATGCAAAATGTTGGAAATTTTATGGTTACCTGGACGATATTTTTATCATTTGGGATGACACTAAAGACCAACTTGATAAATTCTTGGAATTTGAGGACAGCGTGGATTTTTTGAAATTTTTCATGTTTTTTCACATGAGAATCAATTATTTGGACATTACCATTTATAAAAATGCAGTAGAACGATTTGAGGCCACCATATTCAGGAAACCCACCTATTCCAGCACTACTGCATTTTTAGTAGTTTTCATCCTATACATCAAAAGAAGGCATTGGTGAAAGGGGGTTAGATTGGCCAGGATGATTTCAGAGAATTCTGAATTCCTGGACCATCTCTGAATTCCTGGACCAAATTAAAGTACTGAGGGGGATGTTAACTGAGGATATCCCGGGGAATGTGGACAACATCTTTCAGAAGGTCATCACAAAAAGGGAAAATGGTACCTTTTTTCCTTTACTTGGCAAAGGTATTAACACTACTGAGCCAAAAAACACCAATATCGAAAGTAACACATTCAATAAAGTAGGTATTTTCAAGTATAACACCCACTGTAATATAGTTAATATCATCCAACATAATTGGAATTTATTCAACACCAATGAGGAATCTCGACATTGTAGGGTTAAGACCTAATATATATAAAAAAGATGTTGCTATCAAAATTATGTTGGAGAATAATACGGAATGATACTTTGGAACTAGGAGTATGGTTACATGTGGGTTTTGTTCACGATGTCAAGTCACTATTGAAGGGAAATAAATATTTATACCCAATTTTGGTAGTTTTAAACATAGAAAGAAGTTTACATGTAGTAGTAAGGCAGTAGTTTATATAGGGATGTGTACCCAATGCCCCTGTTTTTTATATTGGTAAAACCATTAATGCCCTTAGGAGCAGAATATACCAACACCTTTGACATCAAGAAACAAGATATAAAAAAATGTGTTGGCTGTACATGTTAATAACCATGGGCATTATTTCAGATTCTCAGTGCTTGATCAAGTTATTTTAGGAGACAGGGGTGGTCCCCTTAATGACTTTCGTGAGTCTAAAGAACTGAGATGGCAACTCAGAACAAATGCATCACATTATCCAGGGCTGAATTCTAACATTTCAGTCAGTTCTATCCTTAGACTAAAAATAGAGGGCTATTTGTAATAATTTTGCTGGTACACTTTATTATGGAGTTTATGGGTTAATGTCTGGGTTTTGCATATCTAGTATGTGAATGTGTAACTTTAACTAAATTTGTATTAGTTTTAATTAATAGATGTCAGTAATTATGTATGCTAATTTTGTAGGGACTGAGGGTATTTATTGGGTCAGTGTATGTACTGGTTGTGATTCTGAAGTTTTTATTAAACGAAAGCGCTAAAATCATTTTGGTGTGGATCTGACTGTTCTTTCTTGTGGATTATCAGTTTTTCGGTGGTTAAAAAAACTAACAGTTATGTGGTACATCAACAAGCAGGGAGGAACCCACTCTTACCCACTTTGCAAGCTAGCCATGGCCCTGTGGAACACTGCCTTGGACATGAAATATTAATCTGCAAGCTCAGTTCCTGCCAGGCAACTCCCTGGCAGACTTGAGCAGAAATCTCCTAGACCCAGATTTGAGCAGAAATCTCCTAGACCCACACAAGTGGCAATTAGACCCCAGCACCTTCAGCCTTCTAACCCAGAAATGGGGTGGGGTATCCCAGAGGTGGACCTTTTTTGCCTCCCCCTACAATCACCACCTCAGCAAATTCTGCACCAGAACACCTCACAGCAGGGCCTGGAAAGTGGATGCCCTATCCTTCCAGTGGGCAAAACCTCTCTATGCATTTCCCCCTCTGCCTCTTCTCTCAAAATATCTCTGACAGGACAGACCAAGGGCAATCCTGATTGCTCTGCACTGGCCAAGCCAGCACTGGTACCCACTACTGTGTAGCCTGGCACCAGTGCCAGCCTGGCACCTACCCCAGATCCCAACCCCCCTCAATCAGCAGGGGGGACAGATCTTGCATGCACAACTGCAAACCCTGAATCTTGCAGCCTGGCTTATTCTTTAATCTCCCCCAGTGACCAGCCTAAGCAAGCGGGTGCTGGATGTCATTCTTGAAGCCAGAAGACCCAGTACAAGGAAATCCTATGCAAAGTGGAAAGTTATTGTTCCTGGATTCAATCTAAAGGAGAGGACACAACACTGCCCTCCTGGATTACCTTGCAGATCTTCTCCAGAGGCCTATTCTCAATTAAGATCCATGTCTCTGCCATCTCAGCTCACCAACACCTGAGCCACCTCTCTTCTCTCACCCTCACAGTTCCTGAAAGGGGTAAACAACTTAAGGCCACCAAGGAACGCACCCACATCTGCTTGGGACCTTAACTTTGTACTGGAAACTCACACTGCCCCCTTTTGAGCCTGCAGCGTCCGCAGAGTTAAAATTTCTCTGGGGAAACTGCCTTGCTTCTGGCTATCACTTCAGCTAGAGTGAGCTACAAGCACTTATGGCTGTGGAACCCTTCAATGTGAGTGTTCAATCTCGCCTTTGTTCTTACACATGGGTTCGGAGCCGATCCTCGGCTCCGTGCCGGCCGACTGCAAGCTCTGCATCGAGAAGAAGCTCGAGGGCATCTAATACCCACAATCCCCCTCTGCCTTTACCTCAGATCTAGTTTGCCGCTGCTGCATACGCATCGCTGGAGGCTAGCTCGAGGGTTTTTCAGATAAGATTTAACTTTCTTTGTTAAATTTTCAGGAGAACTTGTTCAAAATCACTAGTTATTGTATTTAGTGTATGTGTGCGTGTAGAGAGAAATTCTCGGTACCGTTAACTTAGTTTAACTTTTAACTGGTATAGAGTTTTTCGGGGCCTACCACCCCTACTTGGATTGACAAACGGACTGACATATTTACCGGATTTGACCCTTTTTTTCCTCTGGATTGACTGTTACTGGACTTGACTTTTTTCTCTTGCTACAAAATGTCTGAGAAAATGAAATCTGGATTCAAACGTTGCCAGTGTGGCCAAAAGATGTCGGTCACGGACAACCACAGTTCCTGTGTCTACTGCCTTGGCCCTCTCAACTTACAAGAGGACTGTTCTATTTGTCACTCTTTTAGTGGGAGGGTCATGACAGATAGGCGCAGGAAACTGATGGGCAGAGGCTTATTGAAACCCTCTTTCCAGGAGGCTCTGGATGCTTCAGACCAGGCATCCAAATCCTCGAAGGAATCGAAGACGTCGGAGCCCATGTCATCTGCTCAGAGCTCTTCGGGTAAAGTTAGATCACCGGTTCCACAGACTTCGGGGCCGAGTGTTCAACTGTTGGCAGTTTCCAAGCCTCGAGTCTTGGAACCGGTGACGGAGCTCCCTCCACTGACTCTGAGGTCGGCTCCGTCTTCGATCCCTTCGACTCGTTCTTCCAGGCCCCTCTCCGACACCGATGTGGACCGTGTGGTGCAGAAATTGATGGAGCATACGGCCTTATCCAAGCTCATCTGTGTCTCCTCTCAGTTGATGTCGAGACTTGAAGGCCTGCCACTGTCTCCATCTGTTCCTCCTCCGAGACCTGTCCAGTCTTTGGAGCCGGAAGAAGCTGAACTGATGATTGTGGAGCCCTTGGTGCCAGAACCGTCTTTTTCTCGGTCGGCACCGTTCACCTCTGCTCCATCCGATCCGGTACTGGAGTCCCGGGGCCGAAGATCCATCCTTGGTTCCGGGACAGAGTCGGACCGATGTTTCGGTTCCGACACTCCCTCTCGGGGCCTCGGCGCGGATAGACTCTGTTCCGTCCTCGGGGTCGGTGCCTTCGGTTCCTGTTTCTTCCCATTTCTTCGGAACCGGGAGATGCCTCGACTCGGGACCCGGGGGCCTTCGACCTCATGAGGAAGGTGTTGTCTACCCAGACAACCACATCAGCAGGAACAGCTTCTCCTCCCCACAAAGGACCGTTATCCTCCTCTGCACCCACGGCTACATCCAAGCGTCGAGCACCGGTGTCTCAGCCACCCCTAGAGGGTGCCCCCTCTTCCTCGGAGGCTTCTTCGGATGTTCCCCACGAAGAAGTCCCTAGGAAACGATTGTGTAAGAGGAGACACTTGGATTCTCCACAAGAATCTTTGACATCCAATACTGACTTGGATAAGTCAGAAGGGTCCCCTAAGTCACCTTCAGAAGATGTCTCCTTTTCTGACATCTTGGAGATCCTAAAACAGAGAGGTGACTGGCAATCCCTCCCCCCTTCTGAGGATGAGTCAGTTTTGCTGAAGGCATTTGGTGCTCGCCCTTCCTCCTCCTGGGTCACTCCGCCCTTCGATGAGTTAATGGAGTTGATTGCTCGAAGGGCGTGGGAGACACCTGACACGGTGGAACCAGTCCCTAGGAAGCCAAATAAGTACATTACGGCACCACAGGACAAGGCTTACCTCACCAAAGGAGTTCCAGTAGATGCCATGGTGGTGGCAGCGGCCACGAAAAAGAAGATGTCTGAGTCTTCCTCATCTGTCCATCCGCCTAACAAAGATTCTAGGACCATGGACAGATACGGGAAGCGCATTTTTAGTTCAGCGGCTTTCTCTATGCGTTCCCTGAACTATTTGACATTTTACACACTTACAGAGGGATCTAGTGAAAGAGTTGGGAGATACCCTCCAGGGTACTACAGATGCTGCTGTTTCAGAGAAAGTTACAGCACATCTCAACACCCTTACATCCATTGTAAACTCGTCCATGAGGCTGATATACGCAGCCGAGGGATTGAGTAGGGCAGCGGCTTCAGCGATTGCTCTTCGTAGGCAATCCTGGATGCGCTTATGTTAGTAAAGGAAGACTTGAAGGCTTCCGCAAACGAACGCCCCATTTGATGGAGCCACACTTTTTGGCCCTAAAGTAAAGGAGACCCTTACCTGGTGTGAACAGGAGGGAAAGACTCTGTCTGCTGTCGGAGTCCGTTTTTCCACCCCTTCCAGACCGTACCCCAAAGGGCAACGTGGTGGGAAAATGTGGTTTCGAAAACCCCAAGGATCTTTCCCAAACACACAGGGTGATGCCCCTTCTAGAGGCAGAGGGGGGGCAGAGGTGGAAGACGCCGCCCTGGCGGCAGAGGGGGTCCGCAAAACCAAGGTGACAGGGATAACCTCCCTGGCAAACCTTTTCAGCACTCCTGAGAGGAGGCCTGACTGTCCTGCTCTGGAGGCAGTCGGGGTCGCTAGCTTTATACCCTCAGGCCTGGCAAAACCTTTCTTCAGACAATTGGGTAAAAAGCGTTGTTACCAGAGGTTACAAAATCCCATTTCTATCCACACCCATTCCAAAGAGAAAACTCCTAGATGTACCCCCCCATCTGTGACACCCAGCAGCTACAGAAATTTCAAAGCTGCTAGAAAGAGTCATCCAACCAGTCCCAGCGGACCAAATAGGATTCGAACTTACTCAAGGTTCTTTTTAGTTCCAAAGAAAACAGGGACTGGAGGCCGATTCTGGACCTAAGCCATCTCAACACCTTTGTCAAGAAGGAAAAGTTCCGAATGGTCACGCTTCAATCGATCCTTCCATTCTTACAGAAGGACGACTGGATGTGCTCGATAGATCTGAAGGACGCATACTACCACATCAAAATGGCCAGGGCGTCCAGGGATCATTTGCGCTTCCGGCTGGGAGCCAGTCACTATCAGTTTCGAGCCCTGCCCTTTGGTCTGACTACAGCCCCCAGGGTCTTCACCAAATGCATGGCAGTGGTAGCGTCTCATCTGAGGCGCCTAGGATTCCAGGTGTTTCCGTATCTGGACGACTGGCTCCTGTCTGCCACCACCAGGCGTTAACTGATACAAGCCAGGCATTACACCCTACAACTTTGTACACACCTTGGAATTTCAGTAAATTTCGAAAAATCTTTACTACAGCCATCACAGCATATCTTATTCATAGGAGCGGAATTAGATACGCACCATTTAGTTCTAAAACTTCCTACAGAAAGAATAGTAGCACTTCAAATCAACATTTCTCTTCTGCTATCGTCCAGAAAGTCCCCGGCAAAAATTGTTCTGAAAGTTTTGGGTCTCATGGCAGCTTCTCTCATTGCGATACCATTGGGAAGACTGCACATGAGAGTGCTACAATGGCTTCTGTTTGCACAATGGTCATTCCAACAACTTCCACTGACTCACGAAATATTGATAACGAAAACATGCAAATCACACCTAATGTGGTGGTTACAGACTTGCAACCTATCCAGCGGAAGACCATTTGTGCTACCCGCACCGTCAGCGACGATAACCACGGACGCTTCCCTGATAGGGTGGGGGGGCATCTTTCAGGGACAGACAGTCCAAGGCGAATGGACCAATCTGGAGTACAATCTGCACATCAATGTTCTGGAGTTGAGGGCAGTGTTTTTGGCGTTGCAACACTTTGCTCCCCTTCTTCCTCCAGGGACCATTGCAGTTCAGACAGACATGTCCGTAGTCTGGTACATAAACAAGCAGGGGGGAACCAGGTCTTACCAACTATGCAGAGAGGCCATGAGAATTTGGCAATGGGCAGAGTCCACCGGTCGCTTTCTGATCGCAACGCACATCCCGGGGTCATCCAACGTCATAGCCGACAGGCTGAGCAGGGCAATACTATTGCCTCACGAGTGGTCCCTCAAACAGTCAGTTGCGAGAAGGATTTTTCGCAAATGGGGCCAGCCTACCTGCGATCTGTTTGAGTCTCCAATGAACGCCAAATGCAGGAGCTACTTTGCCCTATTACCCCCTCCAGGGGAAGTCCCCAGGGGATGCGCTGGTGCACGATTGGCCCCCGGGTCTCCTATATGCTTTTCCTCCATTTCCCCTGATTGCAAAGTTTCTACAGAAAGCCAACAACCTTCAGAGGACTATTCTCATTGCTCCATTCTGGCCTCGTCAAATTTGGTTCCCCTTTCTATTGCATCACCGCATTCGGGGACCTTGGATGCTGGACCCAGAGCCAGATCTACTGACTCACTCGTCAGGAGTTCCTCACCCATCTCTAGAATCTCTCCATCTAGCAGCTTGGCTGCTCCGCCTTTCTAGCCAGGTCGGTTCCCCTTACATCGGCGGTTCAAGATATTTTAGTAGCTTCTCATAAAGTTTCCACTACAAAGACTTACACCAGTAAGTGGAAACGTTTTGTCTTTTGGGCGGAGTCGCATCATTTGGACCCTGTTATAGCTCCGTTAAACAAGATTTTAGAGTTCTTGACTGAACTATTTCATGAAGGAGCTTCCCCGGCTACTTTAAGAGTACAGTTAGCTGCCATTTCTAGCTATCATGTAGAGGAATGTGGTGCGCCTATTATGGCTCACAGACTTTGTAAAGCCTTTTTAAAAGGTTCTTTTCATATCAGACCACCAGTCAGAAGTCCGACATCACCGTGGAATTTGAACCTGTTGCTCTCTAAATTGATGCCACCCTTTGAACCAGCCTCAAGTTGCACATTGAAATTTTTGTCATGGAAAACTTTATTTCTAGTGGCCATTACATCTGCTAGACGAGTGTCTGAGCTTCAGGCCCTTTCTGTCAAACATCCTTATTTAATATTTCATTCTGACAGAGTATCCCTATGCACTAATCCATCTTTTCTCCCCAAAGTTTGCTCTTCTAATAATATTAATCAGTCCATTGAATTACCCACCTTCTTTAAGAACCACTCTAATAAATTGGAGTATATGTTGCACAAACTGGATGTCCATAGACAACTCAGATTTTATTTGGATAGAACAAAAGATCACAGGAAATCTGATCAACTATTTGTAGCTTTTGCTGACAGCAGAAAGGGTCTTGCAGTTACGAAACAAACTCTTTCTAAATGGCTAACTGACTGTATCACACATGTTTGAGGCCTCTGATCAAACATTATCAGTAAAACCCAAAGGACATTCCACCAGATCAGTTTCTACATCTTTGGCTCACGCAGCTCGCTTACCACTAGACACTATTTGTGCGGCTGCTACTTGGGCTAAACCACATACATTTATCTCTCTACAAAGTGGACAGGGTTTCTAGGGTTAGGGCAACCTTTGGTTCCACTGTGCTCAAGAACGTTCTCCCTTGAGTTCCTCAGGATCATGGGAGCTAGGGACGCTACCCATGTGTAAGAACAAAGGCGAGATTGAACACTCTCACATAAAGAAGTTATGTCCTTACCATAACGTTCCATGTGGAGTGTTCATCTCGCCTTGGTTATTACTCTCCCATCCCTCCCACCCTTAGGAAGAACGTTCGATTTGGTGCCTGGTCTGGAGTATTCTCCTTCTGCTGTTGCATTATTAGTGTTGCTATCATACCCTTGGTATGTTTGTATATATGTACTTCTATGTATATAGTTTGGCATGTGTGCGTGCTTTGTCTGGTTTGCTTGCAAACTAGATCTGAGGTAAAGGCAGAGGGGGATTGTGGGTATTAGATGTCCTCGAGCTTCTTCTCGATGCAGAGCTTGCAGTCGGCCGGCACGGAGCCGAGGATCGGCTCCGAACCCATGTGTAATAACCAAGGCGAGATGAACACTCCACATGGAACGTTATGGTAAGGACATAACTTCTTTTTATTTTCCATGCTGACATCTAATTTACCTACTTAACTTCCCTAATCCTCAAAGTAAAGGGGAAAGGATGCTGCACTCCTTTTAGGACTAAAGCCTTCAGGAAATCTGACAAGTTACTAGTCAGTTTTGCACCAGGGGCAGAGGACAAAGCCAAACAATTTCCAATGTATATCAACTGTATCCATTTCTGCTACAAACACCATGGGAAACCCACCCCTTTTGGGGTCGGAACACATTCCACTAGGGCAAAGTCTACCTCTATAGCATTCCTCGGGAGTCCCTACCAGGGGCATTCTGGAAGCTGCTACCTGGAGTTCTGTACACACCTTAAAGTGTTACCACCTTCCTATATTTTCCAAATCAAGTGTGGGATTTGCAACAGCAGTCCTGCAGTGTATACTATCCAGCCCCAACTCTTAACTGCTTCCACCCTTTCTTCAGCTTTGGGAATCAACCCAAGTGTGAGAACTGCAACTGAAACAGGAAGAACATATTACAGTTGTGTACACTTACCATAAATGTAGATGTTTAATGTAGATTAAGGAGCTCCTACAAAGAAATCAATCTAAGCAAACATGTTTTACAAGAACCAGAGGCTGTTTCACTTGTGGAGCATGTAACTGGTGTCATGTGATACGTGCAGGAAATTCCTTTAATATAGGACAGAATAAGTATGAAATTAACAGTAGGATAAATTGTGAAACTAAATCTGTTATATATGTGGCTTTCTGTGTTTGCTGTCCGGCATATGTCGGTAAAACCGACAGGAAATTCAGGGAGCGCATATATCAGCACATCTATGCCATAAGAAACAACAAGAGTGAAAATGCCCTAGCAAAGCATGCTGAATCAAATCTGGGCCATAACTTTGTTTTCATGGGCATAGATTGTTTACAGAGAGCTTTTAGAGGTGGTCCTACTTTACTGTTGGAGATTCTGAGTTAGAATGGCAACTTAAGTTGGATGCCTTTAACCTTCCAGGGTTAAATGAGAGCTGTAACATCGCTCCGGTATTAAAATACAGGGCTTATTTATGCTAAAAAATATATTTTAGAGAAGGGCTGTTTAGATAAATTTATCAGCTAGTTAAATATTATTTCGAGTTTTTTGATTTATTATTGTCATAAAGTGTGATTTATTTTGTATTTTATTTATATATATAATAGCAATTTTATCTTTGAGTTTACTTTACTGTTTAGTGTGAAGATTGCTTATTTAGATATTTTGGAGAAGCCGGTGTCCCTATGAGTGTGTTTGTTTAAAAAAATGGGGTATTTAGATAGTATCAATTGCCCCTTAAATTTTAATTGAACTAATGTGTTTACTATGTAATGGCTTGGCGCCTTTTTTAATGTGTTTTCTTGCCTCTGAAGAAGCTACTACACTTTGGTAGCGAAAACGCTGCATTTTTTTGATAATAAAAGAGCGTTAAGGTTTTCGGCTCTCTTGGATTATTTGGCACTTCTATATCTTTTTTACAAAGTTTGTTCGTCTTTTATATCGTTTGATAAATGTAGATGTTAGTGTATTCACTGTTGCAGTCCTAGTTTCCCACCCTCCAGCCCCCTTGGTGCACATGCTCTCTCCCTCCTCTTCCTCAACCCTTACAGGGCTATTGGTATTTACTTTTTACTGGTGTTTTTCTCACCATAACTTGGCTCCCTATTCAGAGGGCTCCTGACATTTGGGGCAAGAAACTGATGCAATGGTGTCTGCCTGTTTTTATACCCCTGAAGTCAGTCCTGATGCAACAGCAACCGATGCAGAAGTAGTAAGTCTCTGGTATTCTGGCTAATTGAGGGCTACCTGCAGGCAGGTGACATAAGTGCGATGACAAACAGTGAATACACTCTAACATCTACATTTATGGTAAGTGTACACACCTGTACTTTTTCAGCTCAGTGCTGCAGCTGACCTTGAGGCACCTTTGCATTCCTTGACACCAGCCAAGGAACTGTCAGACCTCTACTGACACCCGTTCGGAGTCTGATATACAGCTGGGTCCACCTACCTCTGCTAGTATGTCACAGATGTTCGTGTTTCACTGTTGCAGTCCTAACCAATGGGATGTTCTTAATGCTTCACTGTTTCAGTCATTACATTTGGGTAATCTGGCAGGTTGCCCTCAGTCGGCCTGAATTCCAAAGTCTTGGGTCCTGCATCGGTTGCTGTCTTCTCTTTCATTACGTCAGGGGTATAAAACATGCAGCAGATGCCATTTTCTTCAGTCTTTCTTGCTGCGCGGTGCCTGAAGCAGAAGCATTTTGCATGTGCCAGTCTGTCGACTACTGAAATATTCGAGTTTGAGTTTCAGAACCGAAGATTTCACTAAAGCTAAGTACCCCATTATGGAAACTTTTTTTTATTTCTTGCTTTTTACCGATGTCAAAGTTAATTGCATTACTTGTGGGAAACTAATACTTCATAAGAATTTCCATTTTATACTGTATTCTTGCCTAGCTGTCTTGTGCTAGATTTAACAAACACACTAAGCGTCTGTATATTTTTGCATCAAAGTATTTTGGAAACTGATTTAACTACCCAGAAATGTCGTCGGATAGCAATCCAACTACTGGAGTTTATAAAAAATGCAAAGAAAAGGACAGAGGCAGTAGAGATCCAAAACAGACAACTAAGCTCATCCTAAGCCAGTCACCTGTTTGCTTGTATTCTGGCACCTTCGCAGCCCCTGATACCGCTACCTTCAAGTCGCAGGCCTCTACTGACGCGCATGTGGAGTCAGGCATGCTGCTAGATAAATTTGTCAGTCCAATACCTTGTGTATCTCCCTCGGATGGGTCCGGAGCCACTGAGCAGGCACAAGCTTCTGAGGGTGTATTCAGACCTCAACATTAGTACATCAAACCGACAGCTGCAAAACCAAAGACAAAAGCAACCTCTAAACCTGAAACCTAAAAAAGACATGAGCCACATGCACAGGCCTCTATGCCTAAAAAACAGATCAAAATGGCTGAAGACCTTATTACCTTGATCAGGGGTACCCATCCCTCACCAGATTGAGGCCTAGGCAAGACACTTATGAATCTTCAGATCCGGTTTCTATTTATTCCTCATCTGATTAGGAATTCTCTTTACCTCCCTATGAAGATTCTGATGCTGAGGAGTCTATTCCATCTGCGTCTCCTCCTGAATTCATTTGGAGAAACCTTGCTTACTTTGAGGGAGCATTTTCACTGGGAGAGTCTAGACTTAAAATCAAAAAAGAGGCTTGGGGATTTCCTTCTCCCTAGGCATTCTCATTGTTTTACACATTGTGGATGGTGTTTTGGGGGATTTCCTTCTCCCTCAGCACAAGTCTTTAGCCATTCTCATTATTTTACACATTGTGGATGGTGTTTTTGGAGTAAAGCTTGACCCCTGACTCCTTACCTCCTGCTCCCAGTAAGCCTGACAGTCCCAGACTCTAAATTTTTTATTTAGAAACCCTGCTGCTGATCCTGAAACTATTTCACAGGGTCCAAAGGGAGTTAAGGCCTCGACAGCAAAAAACCCTGTCCCCTCTGACAGATTCTAGGGCACTGGACAGATGGGGGAAAAGGGTTTATACATCTGCAACCTTGGCAGTCAGGGCCTTATATTGTCAATTTTATATGCTTAAGTACCAACATGTTATGGGATTGCTGAAACAGAAAATGATTTCAGAATGTGCAGAAAATAAAGAATTGCAGGAATTATTGCATGCAGCTGAACAAGTTGGAAAGCATACTTTGCAATGTGGTTTTGATTCTTTAGAGGCCTCCTGCAGGGCTGCAGTTACTGGATCTGTGATTACAAGGCATGCCTGGTTAAAGGAACAAAATTTGCTTGATCATGTTAAAGCTAAATTGCTAGATGCACCTTTACAGCATGATTCTCTGTTTGGTATTAAGGCAGAAAAGGTTTTAAAGAAAATGGAAGACAAAGCTGTCTATGCAAACAGATTTCTTACAAGTGCAGCCACCAAGATTCAGTTGACACTGGCCTACAAAAAATTGGTCCTTTTCTGTCAGCCAGAGCTGAAAGGGGCAAATCTGGACGCCCTAAGGGTTCCAGGTACCAGGCTCAAGACTTGTACAGGTCAAAGCAGTGGGGCGCATCCACCTCCAAGTATGGAGGAGATAAAGCACATACCTACAGATAGCGATCCCAATGACTTCCCTCTGCCTACACCAAGCACTTAACTTTTGGCAGCACCCATAGGGGGAAAATTAGCGCTTTTTGCTCAGAATTGGCAGTTAACCCAGAACAAGTGGGTACTAAATATCGTATCACCAGATTCCATTTCCACACTCTGCCAATGACAAATGGTTGGCCAGATCTGCCAAAATATCTGTGGGCAGAGGCACAGAAATGGGTTACGTTCCTCATGGATATTGGGGCCATTCAGACAGTACCAGAACAGGAAAAAGGACAAGGTTTTTACTCAAAGCTGTTCCTGGTACCCAGAAAGGACTAGGCCTGGCAGCCAAAACTGGATTTATCGATTTTGAACACATACCTGGACCTTCCAAAATTCAAACTGCTTACTTTGCAGCAGCTTCTGCCCCTGCTGGGCAAGAATGCTTGGCTGGTGACTTTAGACCTAAGAGGCATACTTGCATGTCCCAGTAAGACAGTCGTGCAGAAGATACCTCAGATTCAAGGCTGGCTTAATGCATTACCAATTCTCTGCACTGCTCTTTGGCTTATCTACTGCACTCAGGGTCTTCACAAAGTGCCTGGCACCAGTAATTGCATTTTGAAGACAAATTATTCAGATATATCCTTATGTGGACTACTGTCTCAAGCAGAGAGCAAGGACACTTCTACGACACCTGGCCTTTTAGAAAAGGCTTCTAACATGCATAAGGTACACAAATGAAATTACAACTGGTACCCTCTCAAAAGACAACATTCCTGGGTGCAAGCTTGAATAAAACTGCCCATATGGCTTACCTCACGCCAGATAAAGGCAATTGACTACTTCATACTGGCAACAAAAACCCAGCCTTCTGCAAGACAAATTCTGCAGGCTCTGGGCTTCATGGCATCCTGCATCCTACTAATTCCATATGCAAGACTGCATATGCAGAAACTTCAGTGGTACCTAAAAAGTTATGGAGTCAACATTCACAGTCTGGAAACAATGATTCCTCTCATTCCCTGCCTGCAACAGGAGTTTCTATTGTGGGTAAAGGCCTGCCACCAAAACATGGGATGGCCCTTCACTCTACCCCCTGCCAGCCAAACCTTAACAGACTCAGATTATGCCTGGGGGGCCCACATGGCAGGAAGATGCATTTACGGCATATGGGCACCAAATGAATCTACATATCAACTAGAAAGATGCTAGCTGTTCAAAATGCCTTAACAGCCTTCAAGGAATTACTTCATCCAGGACAACTACTGATGGACAACACCACAGTCATGTGGTATATAAACAAGCAAGGGGGCACACTCATACCCCCTATGCAGATTAGCCATGGCACTGTGGGACACAGCTTTGACCTACCAAATACATCTTCAAGCTCAATTCCTGCTAGGAAAACAAAACTCTGGCAGACTATTTAAGCAGAAACCTTATCCTCACGAGTGGAAACTAAATCCACAAGTCTTCAGCATGATGACAGAGATGGGGAACCCAGACACAGATCTATTTGCGAGAAGCTAAACATTAATTGCCCCGGACTGGCCCCCGCCAGTACTGGTACCCAATCCTAAAAAACTTGTCTCAATACCCAGCTTGGACCTTGCCTCAAAAACCACAACTACTTTCCCAGCAAAACAATCATCCTGCACAATCAACTACAGACTCTGAACCTGGCAGCATGGCTAATCCGGTAATCGTACAAACGACACCTCTCAGTAAAGCTGTGAGGGATGTAATTTTGGAAGCCAGGAGGCCTAGTACTAGAAAATCTTATGCTGACAAATGGAAGAGATTCTGTGCTTGGAATCGAGCACAAGGAGCTGATGCAGCAGAACCAAATATTCCTCGGGTATTACAATATTTAATGGAGATGCTTGACAAAGGCTTATCTTTCTCATCAATCAAAATCCATGCCTCTGCTATTTCGGCTCATTACAATACAGAGCCACCAATGTTTTCTCATCCTTTACTGAAGCAGTATCTTGGAGGAGCCAAATATTTAAGGCCTCCTAGAAGATCACAATTACCTGCATGGGACCTCTGTGTTGAAAGCCCACCCTGCCTCCATTTGAACCAGCTGCTACCACTGATATAAAGTTCACATCATGGAAGACAGCTCTGCTACTAGCAATTACTTCAGCAAGAAGTTTCAGA
Organism: Protopterus annectens; assembly: GCF_019279795.1. NCBI lineage: Eukaryota > Metazoa > Chordata > Ceratodontiformes > Protopteridae > Protopterus > Protopterus annectens. The sequence goes on from NC_056734.1 coordinate 830,656,914, forward strand.
GCTACAGGCCCTCATGGCTGTAGAGCCTTATATTTTACCCAGAGGGTGTTTGAGGACAAATCCTACTTTTATGCATAAGGTAGTTTCCAGTGTGGCTCTTAACCAAACAATTCATCTGCCAACTTTTTATCCAAATTTGCAGAACAAAGGAGAGTTCTGCATTCCTTGGATGTACACACAGTTAAGATTCTTCTTGAGCAGGACTAAAATTCTAATGAGCAATTACTAGTGTCACATGTTGCAGGATCAGAAGGAAAGGCTATTTCAAAGCAGACAGTTGGATAAGCCATTGCATCTGATGTCCTTCAAGGATGCATCTGCAGTCCTTACAAATGGGTTGTCCTGTCGTCTGGCAGCCCTTCGGTTGGCCGGATTCCAAAGTCTGGGTCTGGCCTCGGCTGGTGTCGCACTTCCCCCGACGTCATAGCTGCAGTTCTTCGGGTATAAAGGCATCAGCCGATGCCATTTTCCCCAGTCTTTCTTGCCGCGTGGCGCCCGAAGCTGAAGCTGTTCGCAAGTGCCGGTCGGTCAGAACCAGAGATTACTACTACCGAATACTACTTCGAAGACTTCTAAAAAGCTAAGTACCCCGTTGGGGACACCATGGCAAACCTGTGCCCAAGGGCATTAGGTCTCACTCCCCCAGAGCTGCAGCTACTTCAGCAGCCTTTCTCAGAGGAGTACCAACAAAGGACATTTTAAAGGCTGCTACTTGGAGTTCTGTTAACACCTTTACAAAACATTACTATTTGCGCCTCTACTAATTCCAGGGCAGGCTTTGTTGCTGCAGTGCCTTATAGCCTCACCTAATGAGGTTTAGCTCCAGCCTCCCAACCATAGCTTTGGTATTATACCCAAATGTAATGACTGCAACAGTGAAACACGAACATAGTACAGTTGTGTACACTTACCATAAATGTAGATGTTGGTGTATTCACTGTTGCAGTCCAGGTTACCCTCCCTTCATCCCCCTGTCATTCTACAGTTTACCTTTCCTCTATCTTCTACAACCTATGTGGTGTATTTGCTTGTAGATGAAGGTAAAGTTTATATTGATGCGTGTAGATACATGAATATATATAATATTGCTACCTTTTTGGGGGCACCTGACATTGGCAAGAAAAACTAAAGAAAATGGTGTCTGCTGCATGTTTTATACTCCTGACGACCTGACGTCATGGAAGAGAAGGCAGCAACCAATGCAGGACCCAAGACTTTGGAATTCAGGCTGAGGGCAACCTGCCAGCAGATTACCCAAATGTAATTACTACAACAGTGAATACACTAGTCTACATTTGTTAAGTGTACACAACTGTACTTTATCTGGCTCCTTGTAGCCCTCGATCGGCCAGAATACCAAAGGTAAGTAAATATGACAAAGGCTATAGTCTGTTGTAAAAGACGTCTGATCCAGAAGGAGGCAGCTGATGTCACTTAATCAGTATTCCTTGCCGCAGAGCCCAAGGCAGAAGCATTTATTGCATAAGTGCAGGTCTGCCGTTTACTTTTTGGTTTCCAGCTACAAAGTTGAAGTCAACTACAGCCAAGTACCCCGTTGGGGATCCTCTTTACTTTCCTTAATGAATGTCAGAAAAGATTCTTACCTGTGGAAAGCAGATTCCCCATAAAGATTTTCATTCATATTGTATTTGTTTAGGCCTTGACCACGACTTTCCTAATTGATCTGTGCTTTCATCTGTCAGCTGGATCCAGAGCTGCTCCAGTGTCGAGGCCTCAGATGTTTCACTGTTGCAGTCCTTGCATTTGGGTAATCTGCTGGCAGGTTGCCCTCAGTCGGCCTGATTCAAAGTCTTGGGTTCTATGTCGGTTGCTGTCCCTTCCATAACGTCAGGGGTATAACATGCAGCTGACGCCATTCTTTCAAATTTTCTGATCCGAAGTATTCAGCTAAAAAGCTAAGTACCCCGTTGGGGAAGCTTTCTTGCTCCTTACCGATGTCAGTAAAAGTTAATTGCATTACTTGTGGGAAGGAAATACCTCAAGGATTTCCATTTGTACTGTTCCTTGCCTAGGCCCTGACCATTATGTACCTTGCTGTCAGTTCTGTGCTTTATTTAATCAACGCACTATTAAACGTCTGTACATTTTTGCTTCTAAATATTTTGGCTCTCGCTTTAATTATCCAGAAGTGTATGTTGGCAGTCGGAATACCTAAACGCAAAGTCAGGCTGTTGAGGTCCAAAACTGCCGACTACTTTTCTGCCAGTCGCCAGTAATCGGTGTGGGGCTTTCGCAGCCCCTGATACCTGCTAATTCTGATTCGCAGGCCTCTATGGAGACCCATTCAGAGTGCGGTATGCCACGAGATGCTTGTTAACCTATGGATGTTTCTACCTTGGATGGGTCCGGAGCCGCTGTGCAGGCACCAGCTTCTGAGGGTGTTTTCAAGCCTACAAATTTGTATTAGACTGACATCTTCAAAACTAAGGCCAAAGTCTTGACCCATGTCTAAAAACTATGCCTAGGCCACATGTACAGGCCCCTATGCCATAAGAAACTTATCAAAATGGCTGAAGATTTACTCTGATCAATGGTAGTCAACCCCCCCCCCCCTTCTAAGAGACCTACGCAAGATATTGACTGAGTTTTCTGAACAGGATTCTATTTCTTTTGATTCTTCTAATGATCAGGAATTGTCTATACCTATTTATGAGGACTCTGATGCAGAAGATTCCATTCCTTCTCCCCCTGAGGATTTTTCTTTTGGGGAAACTTTACATAACTTAAGGGAACATTTCCATTGGGGAAAGTCAGGATTTTTCTGAATCTAAAAAGAGACTTGGGGATGTCCTTAAAGGATGCATCTGCAGTCCTTACAAATGGGTTGTCCTGTCGTCCGGCAGCCCTTCGGTCGGCCGGATTCCAAAGTCTGGGTCTGGCTTCGGCTGGTGTCGCACTTCACCCGACGTCATTGTGGCAGTTCGGGTATAAAGGCATCAGCCGACGCCATTTTCCTCCGTCTTTTTTGCCGCGTGGCACCTGAAGCAGAAGCTGTTCGAAGTGCTGGTCGGTCAGATCCAGAGATTACTACTACCAAATACTACTTCGAAGACTTCTATAAAGCTAAGTACCCCGTTGGGGACTCTTTCTTGCCTCAGCCGATGTCAGAGAAAGTTAACTGTTTATCTTGTGGGAAACAAATACCTCATAAGGATTTCCACTCCTATTGCATACATTGTTTAGGCCCAGACCACGACGTAGCAGCTTGTCTAGCCTGTGCTTTTAACCGACGGACGCTTAGACGTCGCTCGGACTTTGCTGAACAGATTTTCGGCTCCGATTTTGCCTACATTATGCCGTCGGATCCTCCGACTACGCAAATAACCAAAAACGCAAAGAAAAGGACACACTCGCGGTCCGCGGTTTCGGCTGAAACCGCGGTTAAGCAAACCACGAGTGTCTGTTTCGGCCGAAACCGAGCAAGCGGTTCTTCAGCCGATAACTTGCCTTCTACCGAGGCCTCTTCTATCCTGGTAGAAACGGCTTCTGAAATCCAACCTTCTGTTGCGATTTCACAGGATTTATCAGACACCATTCCCCTAGATATTTCTACCCCTGCACACGATTTCACAGGATTTATCAGACACCATTCCCCTAGATATTTCTACCCCTGCACGTGGAGCTGCTAGGCCTCCTCCAGCTATGTCTATTAAGGCCTTTGCCAGGGCTAAAGCAGCCAAAGCTTCAAAACCTGTGCCTGCCAAGCCCCCCTCTCACAGGCCCAGCACAGCTCCCATATGCTTTCTTTGGCAGATGATCTCATCTCTTAAATTCGGGGATCCCAGCCTCATCCAGACAGGGCCTCTCCCTCCCCCAGAAAAGAGGCCTAGAGCAGAGCCCCCTGAGCCAGTAGCCACAGATGATTCCTCTGATGACTCAGATCATACAGACCCTCCTGAGGCTTCTTATTCTCCTTACGAAGACTCTGATGCTGAGGAGTCCATCCCTTCAGCCTCCCCTCCTGAGGAATTTTCCTTTGGGGAAACCTTGCATGCTATGAGGGAACAATTTCAGTGGCAGGGCCAAGATTTCTCAGACTCTAGAAAAAGGCTTAGGACCTTTCTACACTTGCCACAGCATAGGCCCTTAGCTATACCTCCAGTTCTATCTGTTGTTGATGCATTTAATGATGCTTGCACTGCTCCTGATACTTTACCTCCGGCCCCTGCTAAGCCCGATAGGTACTACAGGGTCCCGGACACTCCACCACTTATATAAGGCTCCTTTTGCAGATCCAGAGACCATCTCCCAGGGCCCAAAAGCTGTAGCAGCTACTTCTAAAAACCCCCTCCCCTCTGAAAGGGATTCAAGGTCCTTAGAGAGATGGGGTAAAAAAGTTTACACCTCTGCTACTTTGTCAGCTAGAGCTTTGAACTGCCAATTTCATATGATTCAATATCAAGAGTTTATGCTTGACCCGTTGACTAAAAAGCTGTCCTCTGAAGAATCTTTAGATAAAAAGTATATTCTAGAAATGTTACATAACATACAGCAAGTTAGTAACCATTCTTTAAAATGTGGCTATGATGCACTGGAGGCTTCCTTTAGATCAGCCATGACTGGCACAGTTATCAGGAGACGTGCATGGTTGAAAACAGGTTTTACCAGACCATGTCAAATCTAAGCTTTTGGATGCACCTATGGACAAGGTCAATTTATTTGGTGCCCCCGCACAGCAGGTACTAAAAAAGATGGAAGAGAAAGCAAAATCTGTGCAAACAGTCAAAGATTTCTTACAAGTTCAACCTCCAAGGTTTAGCAGGAACTGGCCCTCCAAAAATTGGTCCTTTCCAGACTCCTCTAAGACAGAGGCAGGAATAGATGCTCTAGAGGCAGAAACCAATCCAGGGGTGCCTACAGGGGTCGCCAGTGGCAGGGTAACAACCAACGAGGCACCGATACAGCCACCACCACTACAACAACTCAATCACAGTGACTTGGCGGTGGCACCACCTACCAGGGAACAACTAGAAGCACCCTTAGGCGGAAAGCTATCATTATTTTCAAAAAACTGGCACTGCATTACAAGAGAAAAATGGATTTTGCAGACTATAGACAAAGGTTACAGGTTCCATTTCCATACACTACCAGGAAAGAGAGGAATGCCAAACCTACCACCTTCTCAAAGGACAGAAGCTCTAAAACAAATATCTCAAGAATGAGAACTGTAGAAAAGGTACCATTTTCAGAGCAAGGGAAGGGATTTTACTCCAGGCTCTTCCTGGTACCAAGAAAGGAAAACAAATGGAGGCCTATTCTAGACCTGTCCGCTTTAAACACATTCCTCATTGTTCCAAAATTCAAAATGCTGACCCTACAGCAACTTCTTCCCATGCTGGGCAAGGAGTCTTGGCTGGTAACTCTAGATCTCAAGGAGGCATACCTGCACGTCCCCATAAGACCAATTTGCAGAAGATACCTCAGATTTCTTGCAGGATCAGAGCATTATCAATTCTCAGCATTGCCCTTTGGCTTATCTACTGCGCCCAGAGTGTTCACGAAATGCCTGGCATCAGTAATCGCTCATTGCAGACTTCAGGGAATTCAAATCTATCCCTACCTGGACGACTGCCTGATACAAGCGGACAACAAAAACAAACAGGAGACTTACAAAGAGTCATCTACCTGCTGCAAGCCCTGGGATATACAGTCAATACAAAAAAGTCAAGACTGATTCCATCCCAAAGAATAACCTTTCTGGGTGCAGAATTGGACACATCAAAACAAATGGCATTTCTAACCACAGAAAAGAAAGAGCAACTTCCTCTACTTCTTGGCATTAACAAAGCAGAGCCATCTAACTGCAAGAAAAGTGCTACAAGCTCTAGGCTTCATGGCATCCTGCATAATACTGGTCCCTCATGCCAGGCTGCATATGAGAAAGCTACAGTGGTACCTAAAGAATTTGTGGTCTCAGCACAAGCACAGCCTAGAAACAAATTCCAATGATCCCATGCCTGAAGCAAGAGTTCTTATGGTGGGCTCGGGCCTGTCAATCAAACACAGGACTGCCCTTCTGCAAAAGTTAACCAAGACAAACCATCACGACAGATGCATCAGACCGTGGTTGGGGGGCACACATGATGGGCAAGTGCATTCAAGGCCTATGGACTCAAGACCATCTGCACATAAATCTAAAAGAAATGATGGCAGTAAAATTGGCAATCCAGGCATTCAGACCTATTCTCCAAGAAGGCCAGTTGATAAGGACAGAACACCACGGTTATGTGGTACATCAACAAACAGGGAGGCACACACTCATACCCTCTATGCCGGTTGGCACTGGACCTATGGGATGTGGCTCTGAGCTACAACATTCAGTTAGTCAATTTATGTACCAGGGAAGGAAAACATTCTAGCAGACATATTAAGCAGAACTACAACAGATGCCCACGAATGGATGCTGCATCCGGACATCTTCAAAACCATCACAAGAGAATGGGGATTACCACAAATAGACTTGTTTGCATCCCCACTCAATCACCAGTTGAAGAAATTCTGCACAAGGACTTAACCACCCACTTGCTTGGAAGGTGGACTCTAAGGCAGTTGGAAAAACCTGACAGCATACGCATTCCCACCACTTCCTTAGATGCACAAGGTGCTTCTCAAGATCAAAGAGGAACGTCCGAGGATCATTCTGATAGCCCCAGACTGGCCAAGACAACATTGGTATCCACTGCTGAGGAGCATGTCTCTGGAACAAATGTGGACACTGCCCCTGATCCCATTACTGCTGACACAGAACTACAACATCCTGCATCCAAACCTAAAAACTCTGCAGCTAACTGCCTGGAACATTACATAACAGCAATTAACCCAAATTTATCCCAAAGGGTTAAAGACATAATCCTGGAGGCTCGTAGACCTTCAACAAAGAATTATGCAGCAAAATGGAAAAGATATCTCATCTGGAGTACTGCAAAGGGCCAAGATGTGACACTGGTGAACATAGCCAACATCCTGGAGTACTTGGCGGAGCTTTTTCATACAGGCCTGTCCTATTCCTCCATCATACATGCATCAGCTATTTCAGCAGAATACAGCTCTGATCCGCCTGTCTTCTCGCATCCTCTGCTCAGACAGTTTCTGAGAGGAATTAAAAATGTAAAACCTCCCAGGAAACCTCCATTGCCAGCATGGGACTTGAACTTTGTGCTAGAAAAACTGACTCTACCTCCTTTCGAACCAGCAGCTACATCAGAATTGCAATACTTATCCTGGAAGACTGCTTTCCTGCTGGCAATAACTTCAGCAAGAAGGGTCTCTGAACTACAGGCATTAATGGCAGTACAACCCTTCCTGATCTTCCATCAAGATAGTGTCCTTAAGAACAAATCCTACATTTATGCCTAAGGTGGTATCCAGAGTCTCTTTAAATCAGGCTATCCACCTTCCAACATTCTTCCCCAATCCACAGAACAGGGGAGAAAAGCTCTTGCATACCTTGGATGTACACAGACAATTGCGCTACTACCTGGACAGGACAAAAAACAATAGAAAAACTGACCAGCTTCTGGTAGCATATGCAACAGGAAAGGGAGGAAAACCAATTTCTAAACAGAATCTCCAAATGGATAGGAAATTGCATTAGATTTTGTTACTCCTACCATGGAAAGAAAACTCCAGAGAACATCAGGCCTCTCTCCACAAGGGCTACAGCCACTACCACAGCTTTCTTACGAGGAGTGGCTACCAAGGACATTATAGAGGCTGCTACTTGGACCTCCGTGCATACATTTGCCAAGCATTATAATTTACCTCTATAATCTAGATCCCGTGCTGGCTTTGCCACTGCTGTTTTGCAAGGGATACTAACTACACCATAATCTACTCTCATTTCCTCCTCCCCTAGTCTAGCTATGGTATTCTACCCATTTGTAAGGACTGCAGATGCATCCTTGAAGGACATAGTACAGTTTTGTACCTACCATAAATATAGATGTCAGAGAGGAATGCATCTGCAGTCAGGATTACCCACCCTCCTTCCCCTCTGAGGTACTCCTAGGGTACTTACCAATCTTCAGCTAGCTTGGGGGGGATCTATTATGGTGTATTTGTTTGTATATATGTACATACATGCTTATTTTGTGTTTGCTCTCTACTATTTGGAATATTTGGCATTTATCCAAATTTAGCCATCCAAGAGGGCACCTGGCATCTGGGGCAAGAAACTGAGGAAAATGGCGTCGGCTGATGCCTTTATACCCGAAGAACTGCCGCAATGACGTCGGGTGAAGTGCGACACCAGCCGAAGCCAGACCCAGACTTTGGAATCCGGACGACCGAAGGGCTGCCTGACGACAGGACAACCCATTTGTAAGGACTGCAGATGCATTCCTCTCGGACATCTACATTTATGGTAGGTACAAAACTGTACTATTTTCATCTTCCTCAGCATAGGTCTTTGGCTATACCTCCTTTTCTAGACATTGTTTTTCAGAATCTAGTATGGCTCCTGATTCTCTGCCTCTGACTCCTTGTAAGCCAGACACTTACTACAGGGTTCCTGACTCCCACAAATTCCTTTTCAAAAATCTTGTTGCGGATCCTGAAACCATTTCTCAGGGTCCCAAGGGCATTAAGGCTTCTGCTAAAAATCCTACCCCTTCTGATTCCAGGGCACTGGGTAGATGGGATAAGGTTTACACTTCAACCTTGGCAATTGGGGCTTTAAACTATCAATTTCATATGCTAAAATATCAACAGCATATCATGGGACTGCGTAAACAGAAAATGATTTCTGACTGAAGATTTACAGGATGTATTGCATTCAGCTGAACAAGTTGGAAAACCTACTTTGCCATGTGGTTTTGATTCCATGGAATCGTCTTGCATGGCTGCTGTAACTGGGTCTGCTAAGAAGGCATGCTTTGCTCAGAGCAAACTCTGCCTGATCATGTTAAAGCAAAATTGTTGGATGCTCCTTTACAACAGGACAGTCTCTTTGGTAAGGATGAAGTTCTAAAGATGGAAGATAAAGCTAAATCTATGCAAACTGAAAGATTTAAGTGCAAACTCCAAGGTTTAGTAGGCACTGGCCTACTAAGAACTGGTCCTTTCCAGTTCCTTAGAGAGCCACTCAAGTGAAACCCAGACATTCCAAAGGCACCAGGTTTCAGTCCCAAGCGACTTTTCACAACAAAACTTTGGGGTGCCTCTTCCAAATCTAGAAACAGTAAGACCTCTCCCTATGGTAAGCGGTCTCAATGACTTCCCTTTACACTTACCAAGCAACTTACCTTTTAGCCACCCCTTTGGGGGGGAAACTGGCTATTCATGCAAGAAACTGGCAACTTAAAAACCCAGGACAAATGGGTTTTAAATATAGTATCCCAGGGATACAGATTTAATTTCCATACATTACCAATTCCAAACGGATGGCCAGACCTGCCCCCAAATCAGTGGGCAGAGGCCCAGAAAAATATTTTCCCTCATGAGTATGGGGGCTATTCAACAAGTACCAGAAGAGGAAAAGGGACAGTTTCTATTAAAGACTTTTCTTTGTACCTAGAAAGGACAAATCATGGTGTCCAATTCTGGACTTACCTACTCAAGATGCTGACTCAACAGTTACTTCCTATGCTAGGCAAAGATGCCTGGTTGGCAACTCTAGATTTAAGAGGCTTGCCTGCATATCCCAATCAGGGAATCTTGCAGAAGATACCTCCACTTCAAAGCAGGCTACTTGCATTACCAGTTCTCTGCACTGCCCTTTGGCTTATCTACTGCGCCCATGGTCTTTACAAAGTGCCTGGCTCCAGTAATTGCATTTTGCAGGCAAATATTCTGGATGGTTGTCTAATTCAGGCAGAAAACACATTCTAAAACATCTGGCGTTTGTAAAAAGGGTTCTAACTTGTCTAGGGTACACTATAAATGAAAAGACATCACAACTGGTACCCCCTCAAAAAATGACATTCCTGGGTGCAAGCTTGAATAAAACTGCCTAGATGGCTTTCCTTACGCAAGAAAAGCAAATTCATTTGGTGACTTACTTCAAACCGGTTGCTACAAAAACCCTTTTATCTGCAAGACAAATTCGGCAAGCCTTGGGGTTCATGGCCTCCTGCATTCTTCTAATTCCATATGCAAGACTACATATGAGGAAACTTCAGTGGCAGTTAAAGTTTATGGAGTAAACATTGTCACAGCCTGCAAACAATGATTTCTATCATACCTTGCCTGCAACTAGAGTTCCTATGGTGGGAGAGGCTTGCCACCAAAACAAGGGACAGTCATTCACACCACCCCCTGCCACCCAAACCCTAACTACAGACTCCTCAGACTGTGCTTGGGGGGCTCATCTGGTAGGGAAGTGCGTTCAGGGCAAATGGAGCCCAAATCTAATGCAACTTCATATCAAAGAAATGCTAGCTGTACAGAATGCACTAACAGCCTTCAAGGACCACCTTCATTCAGGACAATTACTGAGACTGTCACCACAGTTATGTGGTACATAAACAAGCAGGGGAGTACAAAGTCCTACCCCCTTTGCAGACTAGCAATGACATTGTGGAACACTGCCTTGACATATCAAGTACAACTACAAGCTCAGTTCTTGCCAGGAAAACCAAATACTCTGGCAGACTAAACAAATCTCATGGACCCTCACAAATAGAAACTGGAACCACGGATTTTCAAAATGACACGCAGATGGATCTTTTTGCCTCACCTCAGAACTATCAGTTGGACAAATTTTGCACAAGAACTCCTCACAAAAAAGCCTGGAAAACGGATGCTCTGTCCTTCATCTGGAAAAACCTATCAGTCTTTGGAGAGCAGAGGCAGAGGGGGAAAAGGCAAAGTTCTAAAAGTCAAACGGGACAAACCAAAAATGATTTTGATTGCTCCAGACTGGCTTTGCCAACACTGGTACCCACTCCTGCGCCATGTCACCTTCCACCGTGGCACCTGTCTCAGCGGAACAACCAAACTCTGCACACTCTGCTCCAAACTTTGAATCTTGTAATGTGGCTAATCACCTAAATTCACCCTGGGCATCCCTCAGCAAACCTGTAGATGTCATTTTGGAGGCGAAGACCTAGTACTACAAAATCTTATGCTGACAAATGGAAAGGTTCTGTGCCTGGAATAAATCTCAAGGGATAAGCACAGCAGTGCCCAACATTCCTCAGGTTTTGCAATACTTAACTGAGATGCTTCACAAGGGCCTGTGTTTTCTTCCATAAAAATCCATGCCTCAGCCATTTCAGCTCATTACAACACAGAACCTCCTCTCTTCTCTTATCCTTTGCTAAAGCAGCATCTCAGAGGTGCCAAAAGCTCAAGACCACCCAGGAGAGCTCCAACCCCTGCCTGGGACCTCAATTTTGTTTTGGAGAAACTCACTCCCTCCTTTTGAGCCAGCTGCTACTACAGACTTAAATTTTCTATCCTGGAAAACCGCTTTCCTTTTAGCAGTCACTTCAGATAGGATTTCCGAATTATGGGCTCTTATGGCAGTGGAGCCTCATTTTTCATACGGACAGGGTATCTCAGGACCAATCCATCCTTCATGCCCTAAGGTGGTATCCAGTGTGGCTCTTGGTCCATTCATTTGCCAACTTTCTTTCCCAATCCCTAGAACAATGGGGAGGGGATTTTGCATTCATTGTATGTACACAGACAACTTTTTACTTAAACAGGACTAAATCTCAAAGAAAATCTGAACTGCTGGTAGCATTTGCTGCAGGGGCAGAGGGAAAGGCTATTTCAAAGCAAACAATTTCCAAATGGATAGGTCATTGTATTCATTTCTGCTATAAGCACCATGGAAAAACGATCCCCCCAGGGGATCAGATCCCATTCCACCAGGGCTGCATCTACTTCACTAACCTTTCTCAGAGGTGTTCCTACCGGGGACAGACATTCTAGAAGCTGCTAACTGTAGCTCAGTTCATACTTTCACCAAACATTACCATTTACCACTTTTCTCTAAATCCGGAGCTGGCTTTGCCACTGCTGTCCTGCAGGGCGTTATAGCTGGTCCTAATGCTGTATAATTCCCTCCACCCAACCATAGCTTTGGGAATCTACCCAAATGTAATGACTGCAACAGTGGAACACGAACATAGTACAGTTGTGTACATTTACCATAAATGTAGATGTTAGTGTATTCATTGTTGCAGTCCTGGTTACCCTCCCACCAGCCCCCTATTTCTTTTCTGGCTATACCTCTACTTTCACTAGGCTTAAAAGCCCTTTTGGTGTATTTGCTTTTGGTTGGAGGTATATTTTTTGTTAATTTTATTTGCTCCCCATTTGGGGGGCACCTGACATCTGGGGCAAGGAAAACTAATGTAATGGCATCTGCTGCATGTTTTATACCCCCGACGACCTGACTACATGGAAGAAGGGACAGCAACCGCAGGACCCAAGACTTCAGGCTGAGGGCAACCTGCCAGCAGATTACCCAGTTGCAATGACTGCAACAGTGAATACACTCATCTACATTTATGGTAAGTGTACACAACTGTACTGTACTTTGTTCAGTTAGCAAGCTCATACAGACTACCTCTGCTGCAACTTCGGTTGCCAGGCCTTCAGAGTCCTTCAGACTTGCAGGTAAATCTTCCTGTCGTAAGCATGTGAAAAAGCAGGCTCCAGATGAGTGTTTCACTGTTTCAGTCATCACATTTGTGTTATCTGCTTGCAGTAGCCCACAGTCGGCCTGTTTAAGTCTTGGGGTCATGTGTCTGTTGCAGTCTCCTCTTCTGTGACGTCTGGTATAAAGCATGCAGCAGATACCATTACATGTCTTTCTTACTGTGCCCGAATCGGAAGCAATGCCGGTCGGCCGACTCCTGAAATTTTCGTTTTCAAATTTCACAACCGAAATCTTAAACTAAAGCCAAGTACCCTGTTGGAATTTTTTTCTTGCTCTAAACCGCTGTTGGAGAATCCTTTTCTTGCTCTAAACCGATGTCAGTAAGTTAATTCTTGTGGAAAGCAAATACCTCAGATTTTTATTCTTACTGTATTCCTTGCCTATGCCCTGACCACTACACATCTCACTTGTTTTGTGCTTTTATTTAAACCACAAACTATCCATCTTCGGTACATTTTTGCTTCTAAATATTTTGGTGTTCAGTTATCAAGATATATCTTCGGTAAGCCACCCGAATACAGACATTCCAAAAAAACACAAATATACACAGGCCGCTTGGGTCCCAATCTGCCGACTAGTTTTCTACGCTAGTCGCCAGTTTGCCGGTACTCTGAGGTGCTTTCGCAGCCCCTGATACCAGATACTTCAGATTTGCAGGCCTCTACTGAGACCCATTCGGAGTCCGGTATTCTGCGAGATGCTTCAATTGTGGAACCTGCAGATGTCTACCTTGGATGGCTCTGGAGCCGCTGTGCAGGCACTAGCTTCTAAGGGTGTATTCAGGTCTACTGACTTGCGTATTAAACCAAAGCTGTCTTCAAGGTCTAAAACTCGAACCATGCCTAGGTTACTGCCCAGACTGCATGGTCAGGCCTCTATGCCTAAAAAAACAAGAATGGCTGAAGACTTTAATCAGGGGAAGCCAACCTTTCCCTCTTAGACCTAGGACTGAATTTTTGATACTTCTGACCAGGATTCTGAAATTTGTCTCCTCTGACCAGGATTTACCCTTTATCTGCCTGTGAGGATTCTGATGCAGAGGACTCTATTCCCTCTGCTTCTCCCCCAGAGAATTTTTTCTTTTGGTTAAACCTTGCTTACTCATAGGGAGCATTTTCACTGGGAAAGCCAGGATTCCCAATTCTAAAATGCTTAGATTTCTTACTCCTGCCCAAACACAGGCCTTTGGCTATACCTCCTGTACTGGACATTGTTGACTATGCCTTTTTGGAATCTAGCTTGACCCCTGACTCTACCTCCTGCTCCCAGAAAACCCGATAGATATTACAGGGTTCGTGATTCTCAAGTTCCTTTTTAAAAATCCTACTGTGGATCCTGACACCATTTCATAAGGACCCAAGGGTATTAAGGCTACTACTGCCAAAAATCCTACCCTCTCTGGTAGAGATTCCAGGGCCCTGGATAGATGGGGTAAGAAGGCATACCTCTGCAACTTTGGCCATCAGGGCTTTAGCCATCAGGGCTTTAAATTGCCAGTTACATATGTATCAGCAGCATATTGTATTGCTTAAACAAATTGTTTATTCCTGATTGTGCTAAGGATTTAATGCATTCTGCTGAACAGATTGTGCTAAGGATTTAATGCATTCTGCTGAACAGGTTGGAAAACCTACTTTGCAATGCGGTTTTGATTTCACTAGACATCTTGCAGGGCTGCAGTCACCAGGTCTGTACGGAAAAGGCATGCTTGACTTAAGGAGCAATCTTTGCCAGATCATGTTTTAAATTGCTGGATGCTCTCAAATCAGGACAGCCTGTTTGTCAACAAAGCAGAAATTCTTAAGATGGAGGAAAAAGCTAAATCTATGCAAACTGTTAAATATAAGTGCAGCCTCCTAGATAGGCATTGGTCCTCAAAATTGGTCCTTGCTACCTCTTCCAGGCCTTCTCAGTTCAAACCCAGAACCAGCAGAACACCCAGGCTTCAGTCCCAGGGTATGTACAGGACTAAGCAGGGGGGGGCGCTCCACTTGCAAATTTGGGGGTAATAACCCCCTATGGTAAACTGTCTCAGACTTTTAAAACTTCCAAACACTTAACTGACTGCCCCTTTAGGGGGGAAAGATTGCACTTCATGCAAAGAACTGGGGACTCATTTCCCAGGGCTAATGGGTTTTTAAGTGTCCCAAGGATACAGATTTCACTTCCACACGTCACCAACTGAAGTAGTTGGCCGGATCCATCTCCAAAGCAGTGGGAAAGAGGCCCAAAAGCAAGTTCTCAAGCAATAGGGGCTGTTCAAATGATACAGAAGAGGAAAAGGTTTCTACTTGTGATTTTTCCTGGTACCCAGAAAAGACCGTTCATGGCGTCCTATCATGAACCTGCCTACTCTAAACACCTTTTTGGTGATTTCAAAATTCAAGATGCTGACTCTTACATCTGCTTTCTATGCTAAGCAAAGATGCCTGATTGGCAACACTAAATTTAAAGCAAGCATACCTGCACATCCCCATCAGGGAATCTTGCAGAAGACACCTAAGCTTCAAAGCAGGCTGCACGCACTATCAGTTCTCTGCACTGTCTCTTGGCTTATCTACTGCGCCCAGGGTATTCACAAAGTGCCTAGCTCCAGTCATTGCATTTTGCAGGCAAAGAAATATTTTAAATATACCAATCCCTGGACGATTGTCCTGGTTTTCTGCCTGATTTAGACATACTTTTGAATTATCTGGCTTTTGTACAGAGGGTGCTAACTTGTCTGGGGTACACCATAAATGAAATCACACTTGGTACCCTGTCAAATTATATTCCTGGGAGCAAGCTTGAATACAACTTCCCAGATGGCTTTCCTTGCACCATAGAAACAAATTCACTTGACAACCTACTTCAAACAAGTGGTCACAAAAACCCTGCTATCTGCAAGGCAAATACTACAAGCTTTGGTGTTCATGGCCTCCTGCATTCTTCTAATTCCATATACAAGACTGCATATAAGGAAACTACAGTTGGATCTAAAAAGCCTATGGTGCCAACTTCCTCAGGATCTAGAATGATTCCTATCATTCCTTGTCTATGCCTAGAGTTCCTTTGGTGGGCAGAGGCCTGCCACCAAATTAAGGGGCTACCATTCACACTACCCCTGCCACCCTAACACTCATCAGACTATGCATGGGGGGGCATACCTGGCAGGGAAGTGCATTCAGGGCAAATGAACTAAATTCAAATGCACCTTCACATCCATCATAAAGAAATGTTAGCTGTACAGAATGCTTTGACAGCCTTCAAGAACCACATTTGTCCAGGACAGTTAATGGTAAAGACTGACAGTACCACTGATGTCCTTCAAGGATGCATCTGCAGTCCTTACAAATGGGTAGTCCTGTCGTCAGGCAGCCCTTCGGTCGGCCGGATTCCAAAGTCTGGGTCTGGCTTCGGCTGGTGTCGCACTTCACCCGACGTCATTGCTGCAGTTTTTCGGGTATAAAGGCATCAGCCGACTCCATTTTCCTCAGTCTTTCTTGCCGCGTGGCGCCCGAAGCAGAAGCTGTTCGCAAGTGCCGGTCGGTCAGATCCAGAGATTACTACCGAATACTACTTCGAAGACTTCTAAAAAGCTAAGTACCCCGTTGGGGACCCTTTCTTGCCTCAGCCGATGTCAGAAAAAGTGAATAACTTGTGGGAAACAAATACCTCATAAAGATTTCCACTCCTACTGCTTACCTTGTTTAGGCCCAGTCCACGACGTAGCAGCTTGTCTAGCCTGTGCTAACACTCATCAGACTATGCATGGGGGGCATACCTGGCAGGGAAGTGCATTCAGGGCAAATGAACTAAATTCAAATGCACCTTCACATCCATCATAAATGTTAGCTGTACAGAATGCTTTGACAGCCTTCAAGAACCACATTCTTCCAGGACAGTTAATGGTAAAGACTGACAGTACCACTGTTATGTGGTACATAAGCAGGGGGGTACACATTCTTGCCCCCTCTGCAGACTAGCCATGGTATTGTGGAACAGCCTTGAGCTACCAAGTACATCTACAAGCTCCTGCCAGGAAAACTAAATACACTGGCAGATGGACTAAGCAGAACCCTCATGGACCCACACGCGGGGAAACTGGAACAAAGGATGTAATGCAATCCTGTCTTGCCTACATTCATAACTGATGGGCTCAGAGCAGAGAATCTGCTCCGACTCGGCCGATACACTAGCACGGAGTCTCTCATTGGCTGGACCAACCCTCTTATCCCAGGATGCACCACGCCCAAACCCCAGATCTCGTTTGCCGCTCCTAGAGTAACGATGTGGTCTCAACTTGGCTGTGGCCAAGTACCCTTCCTTTTTGGCCTTTTAGTCGCTTTTTTGACAATTAGCTTAGAATTTATACTCAAACAGCTATTTTAATAGCTATCTGGTTGTTGGCTCATTTGTGGTTGATTGCATTTATACTTTGAATTGTTGTGGTAATCCCTTCTGTTCGGCGGGCTAGGCCCGTTTGAGGGCCTTTGCCCTATCTCTTAGAGCATTTAAGTTAGAGCACCCCCCCTTCCTTGTGTGTTGAGTGTGTCGACAGTAGGTATGTCTGGCAAAGAAAAGGAGCATAAGCCATCAGGCTTTAAAAAATGTTCGAAATGCAGTTATAAGATGTTAACAGATGGCCACACCATCTGTGTTTATTGTTTAGGGGCCAAACACTTGCAAGAGTCTTGCAGTGTTTACCATGCTTTCTCCTCTCGTCCTTCACAGGAGGATAAAATAAGCTCATCCTCGAGGCTCTCATCAAACCAGCCTTCGAGGAAGCTTTGGCTACTTCCTCGTCTAAATCAAGGCTAAAGAAGTCTACGGCTCAAGTCCAGAGCCACCTGCAAAAAGGTCTAAATCTGTGTCCCCTTCCTCTGCTCCACTGGCCTCAGAGCCGAAGGATAGAGTATCTAAAGCTGGGTCTCCCTCCTCTGCTCCACTGTTTTTGGAGTCTCGGGACGAGAGATCAGGTACTCTGTCCCCTTCCTCTGCTCCACTGATTTCGGAGCCGCAGGATAGAGGGTCTAAATCAGGTCTCATTCGTCTGCTCCATTTTTTCTCTGAGCCGCTGGAGAGTTTCTGCTCTGGGGTCGGTTTCGTCTGCTCCTGAGCAGTCTGCGCCAAAAGGAGTCTCTGTTCTGGTAGTCTGCTTTGGCCCCGATACTTTTGGAGCAGATTCGGAGCCGGCCTCCTAGCCTGGTTTCATAGCCGATAGGAAAAGTCTCTCGGCCCCCTTCTGTTTCCTCCAGGTCCTCCAGGCTTTCAGACTCTGATGTCGATAGGGTGGTCCAGAGGCTCCTCCAGTCACCTGTCTTATCCAAATTATTTTCGGCTCCGGCCCAGTTGGCCCCCTCTGCAGACTAGCTATGGTATTGTGGAACAGCCTTGAGCTACCAAGTACATCTACAAGCTCCTGCCAGGAAAACTAAATACTGGCAGATGGACTAAGAAGAACCCTTGTGGACCCACACGAGGGGAAACTAACCAAGGATTTTCAACATGTTGACAAACAAATGGGAGGATCCCAGATAGTTCTGGGGGGAGGCAAACAGGTCTATCAATTGGAGAAAATTTTTGCAAAGACTCCCCACAGACAAGCTTGGAAAGTGGATGCTCTGTCCTTCAGCTGGAAAAACCTATCAGTTTATGCCTTTCCTCGCCTGCCTCTGCTCTCCAAAGTACTACTAAAGATCAAACAACAAACCAAGGATTTTGATTGCACCAGCCTGGCCAAACCAACACTGGTATCTCCTGCGCAGTGTCACTGTTGGCCCCATGGCACCTGCCTCAGACTCCTACCCTGCTGTCTCAGCAGGAGAACCAGGTTCTGCACCCTCTGCTTCAAACAAACTAGCAAGCCTGGCTAATTACCTAAGCTCTCCTTTACCATCCCTCAGTAAACCAGTGATGGATGTCATTTTAGAGGCAAGGCGGCCTAGTACTAGAAAATCTTATGCTGAAAAATGGAAAAGATTCTGCCTGGAACCAATTTACCTCAGATTTCTCAGTACTTAACTGAGATGCTTCACAAGGGCCTGTCTTTTTCCTGAATAAAAATTCACGTCTCTGCCATTTCACCTCATTATAACACGGCGCCTCCCCTCTTCCACTGCTCAAGCAGTTCCACAGAGGGGCCAAAAATCGAAGATCACCCAGGAGAGCGCCAACTCCAGCCTGGGATCTAACTTTGTATTGGAGAAACTCACCCTCCTTTCAAGCCAGCTGCTACTGCAGATTTAAAATTCCTTCGAAAACAGCTTCCCTTTTAGCCATCACTTCAGTAAGAAGGGTATCTGAATTACAGGCCCTTATGGCATTGGAGCCTTTCATCATCTTTCATGCAGACAGGGTGTCCCTCAGGACCAATCCATGCCAAAGGTGGTATCCAGTGTGGCCTTTAATCAGTCCATTAATTTGCCTACCTTCTTTCCTAATCCACTGAACAAAGGGAAACTGATACTGCAGTCCTTAGATGTAGATTCTACTTGGACAGTTCTAAACCTCAAAGGAAATCTGAACTGGTGGCATTTGCTGCAGGGACAGAAGGGAATGCTGTTTCAAAGCAAACCATCTCCAAATGGATAGGCCATTGCATTCACTTCTATCAGCACCATGGAAAACCTGTCCTACAGGGGATCAGATCCCACTCAAGCAGGGCTGCATCTACCTCTACAACCTTTCTCAGAGGCGTGCCTACCAGGGCCATCCTAGAAGCTGCTACCTGGAGTTACTATTTGCCAATTTTCTCTAAATCCAGAGCTGGCTTTGCCACTGCAGTTTTGCAGGGCTTTGTAGCTGGTTCTAATGCTATCTAAACTCCTCCTATCCTTAGCTTTGGGAATCTACCCAAATGTAATGACTGCATCAGTGAAACACTAACATAGTACAGTTGTGTACACTTACCATAAATGTAGATGTTAGTGTATTCACTGTTGCAGTCCTGGTTACCCTCCCTCCAGCCCCCTTGACTTTGCCTATACCTCTTCTCTCCTGGTTTTACTATTAAAATTTCGAAACCAACTCAGTCGACTACTATTGTCGAACATGGAAGTTAGAAAATGGTAATATCGATAAAAGCCTAGGAATGAGTTTTAACATGGGTCGAGATGGGGAGATGTTTGTAGTTCGGAATAACACTGAACATCTATCTCGACCCATGTTAAAACCTGTTCCTAGGTTTTTTGTCATAGATATTACTGTTTTCGAACTTCTGTGTTCGACCAATAGTACAGTCGACGGAGTTTGTTTTGAAATTTTAATAGTAAACCTTCTCTCCTCTGCTTATAAGCATTTGCTTTTTTTGTTTGAGGTATAACTTTGTATATTTATAGATTTAATTGCTTCCCATTAGGGGGGCACCTGACATCTAGGGCAAGAAACTGATGTAATGACGTCTGCTGCTTGTTTTATACCCCTGATGACCTGACATCATGGAAGAGACAGCAACTGACGCAGGACCCAAGACTGTAATCAGGCCGACTGAGGGCTACCTGCAAGCATATAACCCAAATTTAATTACTGCAACAGTGAATACACTAACATCTGCATTTATGGTAAGTGTACACAGCTGTACTTTCTGCGGTCTCTAAATTTTCAGCCTTTTCGCTTTGCTATAAAAAAAACTTGTATTGGAGAACTTAATTTTCCTTGCAAGTTTTACTTGAGCTAGTTACTGTTGGGCAGTGATTATACAGTAGTGAAGTGCTTGCTGTTCTCCCACTTAGTACATTGGACAATGCCACTGGGTTTAAAAGTTCTGTCTGCGGTCATAGGATCCCACAGCTGCATATGCATTTGGTATTGTTGCTTTATAGTCTTGCACTTAAACCTCTGAGGCATATGCTTGATTCAGGACTATGGCTTTACAAGGATGCAGAGAATCTGTTGCTGAAGGGCCTTCCCATCCATGTGGGGAGTTTGGCCATTTTAAGTGGTGTCTTGGTCTACAAAGAGCAAGTTTAGAAGGAAAAATGGGATAGAAATGCAAGGAATCGGGCAGAGAAGAGACAATCACTTCCAGGAAGATTGCCTGAGCGATCTGAGCTTCCTGATCCAAATGCCACAGTGTCTTTGGGGTCAGATCTGAAGACTCGTCAGATCTGCTCACCCCATTCCCCTTTACAGTTTTCACCAGCCAGTGAGGTAGGCTTCATTCCCCATTCTTGCAAGAGAAGTGTTCTTAACCACTGGTGATATCCTTCAGGTCTTTCAGAAGCTGATGTCAACAGGGTGATTAAGTGCAGGTTACCCCAGTTGAATCGGATTTCTCCTGTTATCTGAAGCCTACTGTCCTTCACTCCATCCTGGCCTTGTCTGATCAGGATGTTTCAAGCATGTGTGAGCCAGGTGTCTGGGTAAACCAAGTTCTAAGTCTCATTCCCTTTTTGCTGG
Source organism: Protopterus annectens (assembly GCF_019279795.1). NCBI lineage: Eukaryota > Metazoa > Chordata > Ceratodontiformes > Protopteridae > Protopterus > Protopterus annectens. Next base: position 830,677,924 of record NC_056734.1, read on the forward strand.
GCAGCTCCTCGTTTGGCTCTGAGATGGTGTCCGAGTAGAGGGTACCCCACCTTTTCCCTTTGCAGCTCAGTGGGTAATCCTCTGACTAGATATCTTGTGGGTTGGAGGCTCTTGAGTAATGTCTCCACATCCCATAGGCGAGTACCACAAAGCCTTTCTTGGTTAATTCCCTTTCTGCTTCCAAGCCTTTCCCAGAAATCCTCACAGGGGAGGCTCCTCAGAAATGTAGGCAAACATTTCTGACTCTTCAGAGTTGGTCACCAGAGACTCATCTCAGTGAGGGAAAGATGTCCCATGATACCTTTATAGGTTTCCACCCACTGACAAACTAGTTTTCTCATCCGGCATGGAAAGAACCTGATGTGGTTTTGACAACTCCATGAAGCCAGATTTCAGTGACCCCCATGGCTAGGTCCTATTGGAGCAAGGGTATCCAGTAGATACTGTGGTGGCTGTGGCAGTCATAAAGGGGCTCTCAGAGAAACTTGTTAGTTTCCTTGTTTAAAATGCAGGGCATTGGACAGATTTGGGAAACTGCTGTATGCTTCAGTGACTGCCTAGTGAGCTACCTAGGTCATGTGACTCATTTTCAGAGGGGCTTATCCAGAAGAGGATATTGACAACTGATCTACCTGCAAAATATCCAAGTTGTTTAAGGCCAAGATTCTACCCTCCAGTGACTAATGTATCCGTTTGCTTTCTAATGTGGCTGACACTTCAAGGGCCACAGGCACCAGCATAACTGTCTTGGTGGGAACTTTGAGGAAGGCTTCAAGACTTCCATCAGCGAGTCCTTTTTCAGACACTCGAAGTGAACACCAAGGTAAGCACTGTCTGCAGTTAGCATATGCTTTTCCACCCCACAAACGACCCCCTCTCTTCCAGAATGGGGGGGCTATAGCTCTGAAATTACTTGGATTTTGGTACAGATGGTTCTTTGGGTAGATAAACACCCCCACCTACCCACTCACCACCGAGAGCAGGAAGGAAGCAAGTTAAATAGCCAGAAAGGGAGTAAGTTAAATAGCCATCAGTGTAGACCTAAAGGTTTCAATGTCCTCTTCTGTCACTGAAGGTATTAAGAGGCACTTGTCCCTGCACCCAGGAATCTTGGTTGATGGCCTGACAGGCTTATCCACAGAAGCCACATTTTCCATCTGTTCAAATTGTCAGTTCAACATTTGGGTTATTTGATCCAACACTTCAGAAGCTCTGATTTCAGGACTCCAGTCCTTCCCTACTCTTGATGCCCTCTGGTCCTCTGATCTGATGTTCTGGGTAGTCATGTCGGTCGGCCCGAAAGAGAAGAGTATATGGCTGGCGGTCAGGGCGCATTAGACTGACGCCAGTACGTCAGGGTACTTCACGCGCCGACCGACGCCATATCTCAGTCTTTTTGCCGCATGGTCTGCCGCGGATGTTCCGCGCCCCTGGCCAAAAAAAAAGCAAGGACAAAACAGCGAAGCCTAGGGTTGATGAACCGCAGTCCCAGACGCCGGTTCTTTAGAAAACTCAGTGAGGCGGAGGTTTAGGAAAAGGGGAATTCTTATTTTACCCCCAACAGGGCCCTTGGCTTAGGGAATTATTTTTACCCCAACATAGGCCCTTGGCTATTACTATAGTGCCCGAAGCTCATAAGTATTTGTTTAAGAGCCCTAGGTAGGACCCAGAAACTGTTTCTGGGGAAAGAAAGTGTATACTTCTGGTCAGACGTGGTAGGGGCAGAGCTATATCATTCACATGGTTACAGGTTTTATTTCGAAAAGAGGCTCACAAGCAAATTTCGAAAGGGCCTAGGTTTTTATTCTCCTGTTCCCCTAGTACCAAGAAGGGAAACACGTGGAGACCGATTTTGATGTTGATTACAACAAGCTTTTTACTCTGCTGGGCAAAGATCATTTAGAGTATTCCTACTGGGTATTCTAGTTCTAGCTCAGTTATCGCTCAACTAGCAAGGAATTCAAATCTATCCCTACTTTGCCCGACTGCTGATTCTGGCTCAAAAAAAGGGAAAATCTTCTACAGCTCTACAGAATATGTTATATGTGTAAAGTGCCCTCTAAGGTCTTCTATATCGAGAATATGTTAGTCTAGTAAGTCTTCTCAGACATGTGCTTTCTGGGTGTTCTGGTGTGGGACTGAACCAGATGGCTTTTTAACCCCGGACAAACAACAAAAGAAGTCTATTTTACTTCCATCAACTATCATCATCTCAGTCGTGCTGACTGCAAGGACAGTCCTGTGGTGGGCAGTCAGGAATGTCTAAACAAGGGACTCTGACCCCCCCAGAGGAAGCTTGGGAGCTCATTAATGGCTTTCAAGAGTTACTTCTTCCAGGGCAGGTGTTGATTCTAACAGACAACACAACTGTCTTTTATGGAGACTGGCTCAGCTTGCAACATCTCTTGTGTATGCGTTTCCACTTTAATAGCTCAGATTGGCCTCGGCAGCACTGGAAAAAAGGGGAAAAAAGATTTTGCACACTTAGATGTACATAGGCAGCAGTGCGTTATATTTTAAGCAGGACTAAGGATTTCAGGCAGTCTCAGTTCTACCCAATGGTTAGGACGATGTTACGGATCCACATTGCTGCAGCAACTCCCTCCCTTCGCCTTCCTTTTTAGAGGTGGTGGTGTGAGTTGCTATATATTATTGTACATGTGTGTGTGTGTGTGTATATATATATATATATATATATATATATATATATGTGTATATATATATATATATATATATATATATATATATATGAAAAGAGGATATGGCGGGGCGCAATCATGCGTACCCGTACTGGTACTGGCGTCAGTCTCTGTCTGCTGATGACGTCAACAGCCTCTCTGGTATCCGGGCCGACTGGACAGCGGACTACCCAATGGTTAGGACTGCAGCAATGTGCTGTACTTTTCCCCCTCTCAAGACCTGCAATTGAAGTGCTGTTCCATCTATTTTTTTGGATGTTTCACTGTTGCAGTCATTACATTTGGGTAATCTGCTGGCAGGTTGCCCTCATTCGGCCGGATTAACAGTTTTGGGTCCTGCGTTGGTTGCTGTCCCTTTCATGATGTCAGGTCAGGGGTATAAAACTTGCAGCCGACACCATTAAATCAGTCTTTCTTGCTGACCAGTGCCCATAGCAGAAGCAGTTAGCAAGTGCTGGTTGGCAGACTCCTGAAATTTTCATTTCTGAGTTTCAGAACTGAAGTCTTCAATTTAAAGCTAAGTACCCTATTGGGGAAACTTTTTCTTGCACCTTACCGACATTGGTAAGTTAATTTTATTACTGTGGGAAGCAAATATCTCATTTGTGCTGTATTCCTTGCCTAGGCCCTGACTACGACATACCTTGCTGTTGGTTTTGTGCTTTAATCTGCGCACTATCAGTCAGTACATTTTTGCTTTAAAATATTTAGATTCTGTTTTAATTATCCAGAAATGACATCTGTTTGCCATCCGACTACTGGAATACCGAAGAAAGACAGGCCGTTGAGGTCCAAAACCGCCGCCGACGCTTCTAAGCAGTCACCAACCGGTACTCGGTGAGGTACTTTCACAGCCCCTTCTACTTCTAATTCGCAGGCCTCTACTAAGACCCATTCGGAGTCCAGTATGCCGCAAGATGCTTCACATATGGAACACGCGGATGTCTCTACCTTGGATGGGTCCGGAGCTGTTGAGCATCCACTAGCTTCTTGGGGTATATTCAGGCCTACAGACTTGCATATTAAACACTCCAACTTCAGTGCTAAGGCCTAAATTTTGATAAGTCCAGGCGACATTTTCACGCCCCTATGCCTAAACAGCAAATGATCAAAATGGCTGAAGATTTAATTACTCTAATCAGGGGTAGTCAACCCCCCCCCCCTCTCCAAGAGGATCTTCTGAACAGGACTTTCTTCTGACTCTAATCTGGATTTGTCTATACCTACTTATGAGGACTCTGCAGAGGATTCCATTCCCAGTGCTTCTCCACCTGAGAATTTCTCTTTTGGCAACTTTACATACCTTAAGGGAGCATTTCCACTGAATCAGGATTTCTCTGAATCCAAAAAGGCTTGGGGGGGTGGGGGGTTCCTTTGTTCTTCGTGTTTCACTGTTGCAGTCGTTACACTTGGGTTATCCTGCTGGCAGGCTACCCCCAGTCGGCCTGAGTTCCAAAGTCTAGGTCCGGTGTTGGTTGCTGTCTCTTCCCTGACAGTGCGCCAGGGGTATAAAAGACGCAGCCGACGCCATTTTCTTCTGTCTTGTCACACTGTTCCCGAAGCAGAAGCAGTTCGCAAGTGCCGGTCGGCCGACTCCTGAGATTTTCGTGTTCGAATGTTGTCTTCATTAAAACCTAAGTACCCCGTTGGGGAAAACTTTTTTTCTTGCTCCAGACCGATGTCAAAGTTAATTGTATTTCTTGTGGGAAGCAAATACGTCAAGGATTTTCATTCTTACTGTATTCCTTGCCTAGGCCCTGACCAGGAAGTTGCTAGTTGTCAGTTTTGTGCTAGATTTAACCAACGCACTAAGCGTCGGTACAGTTTTGCATTTCACTATTTTGGCAGAAGATTTAATTGCACTATGCCATCTGATTGCGTTGGAATTCACAAACGCAAAGAAAAGGACAGGCATCCAAAGTCCAAAACAGACTAGGCTTCCTCTAAGCCAGTCGCCGATTCTCAGCGAGGTGCTTTTGCAGCCCCTGACACCCGCTACTTTGAACTCTCAGGCCGCTACAGACTCCCATGTGGAGTCAACTAGGCCATTGGAAGCTCAGGGTATTGGACCTTGGGAAACAATTCCCTCAGATGGGCCCGGAGCCACTGAGCAGGCATCTGCTTCTGAGTGATTTCAGACCTACTCAGTTATACATTAAAGCAATTCCAGCTACAAAAGCACCTTTAAAGACAAACAAGTACAACTGCCTCGTGGTCAGGCCTCCATGCCCAAAAATCAGACTCTCAAAATTGGCAAAGACTTGATTACATTGATCAGGGGTTCCTATCCCCCTCCTGATAAAAGGCCTAGGCAAATGACGGAATATGAATCTTCAGATCAGGTTTCCATTCCTTCAGATTCCTCTTCTGATCAGGAATACTCTCCAGCCTCAGAATCCTCATAGGGAGGAAGAATCTATCCCTTCAGCCTCTCCTCCTGAAGATTACTCTTTTGGGGGAACCTTACATACAATGAGGGAACATTTCCACTGGGAGAGCAAAGATTATTCAGAATCTAAGAAAAGGCTGACTTCCTGTTACTCCCACAACATAGGCCCCTAGCTATTCGACCTGTTAGACATTGTAGATGTATTTTCAGTCAAGTCTGGCCCCTGACTCCTTACCTCCTGCTCCCAAGCCAGACAGGTACTTACAGGGTCCCTGACTCTCGTGCATTCCTTTTCAAAAACCCTGCTGCTGACCCTGAAATCATCTCAGGGCCCCAACGGGGTCAAGGCTTCCACTAAAAAAAAAAAAAAACCCTACCCCCTCTGACAGGGATTCTAGGGCTCTGGACAGATGGGGAAAACTTACACTTCTGCTACCTTGGCTATAAGGGCTTTAAATTGCCAATTTCTGATGCTCAAATAGCAATATGTTATGTCGCTGCTCAAACAGAAAATGTTAAATTCTGAATGTGCAGAAAACAAATGTAAGATTTATTGCATGCAGCTGAGCAAGTTGGAAAGCATATTTTGCAGTGTGGTTTTGATTCTTTGGAGGCCTCCTGCAGGGCCGCTGTCACGGGTTCTGTCATTAGGAGGCATGCTTAAAGGAACAAAATTTACCTGATAATGTTAAAGCAAAATTATTAGATGCTCCATTATAGCATGATACATTTTTTTTTGGTGTTTAAAGCAGAAGAGGTGTTAAAGAAAATGGAGGATAAAGCTAAATCTATGCAAACAGTAAAGGATTTCTTACAGGTACAGCCTCCAAGATTTAGCAGACACTGGCCTACAAAGAATTGGTCCTTTCCAGTGTCAGACCACAAGGGGGCAGATAGACACCCAAGAGGCAGATCCCAGCCCCAAGGTTCATACAGGTCTAAACAATGGGGTGCTTCTACCTCCACAAGTGGAGAAGACAAATCACAGCCTTACAGGAAACAGTCCCAATGACTTCCCCCTGCCTGCGCCAAGCACTTATCTTCTGGCAGCACCTTTAGGGGGAAAACTAGCACTTCTTAATTGGCACATAACCCAGGAAAAATGGGTCTTGGTGTCACAGGGCTACAAGTTTCACTTTCATACCCTGCCAAGGCAAACGGTTGGCCAGACCTGCCAAAAAAACAATGGGCAGAGGCATACCATCCCTCATGGACATGGTCATTCAACAAGTACCAGAGCAAGAGCAGGGACAAGGATTTTATTAGACTGTTCTTGGTACCCAGAAAGGACAAAGCCTGGAGACAAATACTGGACCTATCTGTTCTAAACACATCTGGATATACCAAAATTCAAAATGTTGACTACAGCAGCTTCTGCCCATGCTGGGCAAGAAGGCTTGGCTTGTTACTTTACACCCAAGAGGCATACCTGCATGTCCCAATCAGACAAATGTGCAAGATACCTCCGATTCAAAGCTGGCTCAATGCACTACCAATTCTCTGCACTGCCCTTTGGCGTATCTACTGCGCCCAGGGTCTTCACAAAGTGCCTGGCACCAGTAATTGTGTTCTGCCAAGAGAGGAATACAAATATATCCTTACTTGGACAACTGCCTCATTCAAGCAGAGAACAAGGACATTCTACTACAGCATCTGGCATTTGTAAATAGATTACTACCATGCCTAGGGTACAAGTCAAACCTAGTACCCTCTCAAGAGATGATATTCCTGGGTGCAAGCTTAAATGCATCTTCCCAGATGACTTGTCTCACGCCAGACAAAGGCAACTGACTGCCTATTTCAAACTGTTGGCAACAAAGGCCCAGTTATCTGCAAGAAATACTGCAGGCTTTGGGCTTCATGGCATCCTGCATTCTACTAATTCTATATGCAAGACTGCATATGAGGACACTTCAATGGTACCTAAAAAGTTTGGACTCAGCATTGCCACACCCTGGAAACAATTGCTCTCATTCCCTGCCTCCAACAGGAGTTTTGATGGTGGGTGAAGTTCTGTTACCAGAACAAGGGACAGCCATTCACCTTACCCCCAGCCAGGCAGACATTAACAGATGCATCAGATTATGCCTGGGGGCCCACATGGCAGGAAGATGTATTCAAGGCACATGGTCCGCCAACCAAATGTATCTACATATCCATCAAAAAGAGATGCTAGCTGTTCAGAATGCCCTGACAGCCTTCAAGGACCACTTCATCCGGGACAACTACTGATGGACAATACCACAAGCAGGGAGGCACTCATTCTTACCCCCTCTGCAGACTAGCCATGACTTTATGGGACACAGCATTGACTTGCCAAGTACATCTGCAGGCACAATTCCTGACTGGAAAGATTAATACTCTTGCTGACTAAGCAGAAACCTCATGGATCCCCACGAGTGGAAATTGGATCCACAAGTCTTCAACATAAGGAATTGGGGATGCCTGGACATAAGACCTATTTGCCTCTCCTCAACTGCCAACTAAAGAGATTCTGCACAAGGACTGATCAGGCAAGCATGGAACGTGGATGCCCTATCTTTCAGCTGGAAAAACTTAACAGTATATGCCTTTCCTCCACTGCCTCTCATCCCCAAGGTACTCCTAAAGGTGAAACGAAGCCAGAAATACTGATTGCCCCAGACTTTTCCCACCAGTACTGGTATCCAATCCTAAGGAACTTGTCTCAATGCCCAACCTGGACCTTGCCTCAAATACCTAATCTACTGTCCCAACAAACAATCAGATCCTGCACAGCCAACTCAAGACCTTAAGTCTGGCAGCATGGCAGATAATGTAGTCATACAAAACACACTTCTCACTAAAGCGGTGATTGGTGTCATTTTGGAGGCTAGGAGGCCTAGTACTAGAAAATCTTATGCTGGAAAATGGAAGATTCTGTGCCTGGAACCAGGCACAAGGAATTAACACAGCAATACCAAATATTCCTCAGATTTTGCAATACTTAACTGAGATGCTGGACAAAGGCCTATCCTTTTCATCAATTAAAATTCATGCTTCTGCCATTTCTGCTCATTACAATACAGAGCCATCAATCTTTTCTCATCCTTTAAGGCAGTACATCAGAGGAGTCAAAAACTTAAGGCCTCCAAGGAGATCACAAATACCTGCATGGGACCTCAATTATGTTCAGAAAAACTCACTCTGCCCCCTTTTGAGCCAGCCGCTACAGCTATCAAAATTTTATCTTGGAAAACAGCTCTGCTCCTAGCAACCTCTGCAAGAAGAGCCTCAGCTACAGGCACTCATGGCTGTGGAACCTTCATTTTTTATCCAGACAGGGTTTCTGAGGACAACCCTGATATTGTGGCCCTTAACCAAATTATTCATCTGCCTACTTTTTATCCAAATTCACAGAATGCATTCTTTGGACATACACAGACAGCTACGCTTTTATTTGAACAGAACCAAGTCTTTCAGAAAGACTGAGCAACTACTAGTGGCATATGCTGCAGGATCACAAGGAAAGGATATTTCTAAGACTATTTCAAAGTGGATAGGCCACTGCATTTTTTCTGCTATTCACATGGCAAGCCAGTGCCTAAGGGCATTAGGCCACATTCAACCAGAGCAGCAGCCTTCCTCAGGGGAGCACCAACCAAAGACATTTTAGAGGCTACCTGGAGTTCAGTACACACCTTTATTTTTTATTTTCCATTTGTTGACCAGGCTAGTCTAGCTGGATATATGTCCATTTTCAGTAGAGGCCTGGGGAGAAAAGCTCCAAAACAGTATCAATTTAATTGAATAAAGATACAAAGCATCTACTTTAAGAAAAGCACAACACCAAATGTCAAAAAATCTTTACCATATATTTAAGTTAGTAGATGAGAGGAGGAAAAAAGGGAGAGAAATAAAATATAAAAAAGCAGTCATTTACCACTCTACTCTAAATCCTGGGCAGGCTTTGCCACTGCAGTTTTGCAGGGCCTCATAGCCTAATGACTGCAACAGTGAAACACAAAACATAGTACAGTTGGGTACACTTACCATAAATGCAGTATAAATATATATTTATACATATGTTTATATATATATATATATATATATATATATATATATATATATATATATATATCTATATTTAATAAGTTGTCAATCTTGCCTTCATTCTTGCTGGATGGGTTCGGAGCTGATCCTCTGCTCCGACTCTGCCTTATACTAAAGCTCGAGAGCTATTTACCGGCTTGAGGCCCTCCTATATATATATATATATATATATATATATATATATATATATATATATATATATATATATATATATATATATACCCTCTAGGGTTGTATATAATCAGTGTTTTTATTCTATTTTATATATACTTTACTTTATAGTGAAAGTTAGATATATTTTGTAGTATTATATTGTTGGTGTTAGTTTTTTACTAGTGTGTGTAGTGTTTAAAGCACTAGTTTACCTGTTCCTTTCCTACTTTTCATTGTCTAATGATACTAGGGTCTCTGGTTTCAAGAAGTGACTCATGCTGTAAGATGTCTCTGACAGATGGTCACACGTGTATATTGTTTGGGCCCCCTACACCTGCAGGACTCTTGTGCAGTCTGTCATGCCTTCAATCAGAGTCCTGCAGGAGCGTAGGAACAAACTTATTTTGAGGGGCTTGCTTAAGCCTGAAGGGTCCCCGACTAAGCCTTCGGGTAAACCCTCCAAGCCTGCTAAACCGTCGGCTCCTTATTCGGAGCAGTCACCAAGCAGAGCTCCTGCCTCGTCTGTTCTGGCTGGAACCGACACTTCGAGACCTCAGTTGGCTCCAGCCTTAGTATCGGAGCCTTCTGTGAGCCGAAAACAGTCTCCCTCTTTGGAGTCCATTCGTTCGGCTCAGAGGTCTGTTACTACAGTTGGAGCGGAGCCACAGGTCCCACTCCTCTTGGTCCTCCAAGCTGTCTGATCACGACCTCTAGAGGGTGGTCAGGCTCTTAAAGTCGCAGGCACTGGCCCAAATGTTGACTAGCCCTTCTCAACAGACTGGCTATTCCTGTATCTTCATCAGTTCCTCCTCTGACTACCACTGTGTTCGGAGCCAGAGCTCGTTGGGGCTTGAATTGTCTGAGCCAATACCACACTTCAGCTCCATCGTCTGCTCCGATCTCCATTGGTTCCGTCCATGGAGGGTTCCAGGCGTAGACTCCCTTGTCGTCGAGTGGCATCGGACCCTTGTCCGACGCCGATGTCCTTCAAGGATGCATCTGCAGTCCTCACAAATGGGTTGTCCTGTCAGGCAGCCCTTCGGTCGGCCGGATTCCAAAGTCTGGGTCTGGCCTCGGCTGGTGTCGCACTTCACCCGACGTCATAGCTGCAGTTCTTCGGGTATAAAGGCATCAGCCAACGCCATTTTCCTCTGTCTGTCTTGCCGTGTGGCGCCCGAAGCAGAAGCTGTTCGCAAGTGCCGGTCTGTCAGAACCAGAGATTACTACCGAATACTTCTTCTACCGAAGACTTCCAAAAAGCTAAGTACCCCGTTGGGGACTCTTTCTTGCCTCAGCCGATGTCAGAAAAAGTGAATAACTGTAACTTGTGGGAAACAAATACCTCAAAGATTTCCACTCTTACTGCTTACCTTGTTTAGGCCCAGACCACGACGTAGCAGCTTGTCTAGCCTGTGCTTCTTTTAACCGACGGATGCTTAGACGTCTGTCGGAATTTGCTGAGGAGTTTTTCGGCTCAGATTTTGCTTACATTATGCCGTCGGATCCTCCGACTATGCAAATATCTAAAAAGCGCAAGGAAAAGGACAGACACTCGCGGTCTGCGGTTTCGGCCGAAACCACGGTTAAGCCAACCGCAAGTGTCTCTGTTTTGGCTGAAACCGAGCTCGCGGTTCTTCGGCCGAAAGCTTACCTCCTACCGAGGCCTCATCCAACCTCGTGGAATCTGCTTCTGAAATCCCACCTGCTATTGCAGGATGTTCTTCATTCCACATTGCTGCAGTCCTAACTATTGGGTAGTCCGCTGTCCAGTCGGCCCGAATACCAAAGTATATGGCTGACGTCGGTCAGGGCGCATTAGACTGACGTCAGTACGTCAGGGTACTAATGCGCATGACCGACGTCATATCCTCAGTCTTTTTTGCCGCATGGTCCGATGCAGAAGCAATTTTGCGAGTGCAGGTTGGCGTTCTGAAAGTTTCTGAAGCCAGAGTTTCAGACCGAATCAAAGTTGGCTAAGTACCCCGTTGGGGAATATTTTGGTTTTTTCTTGCCTCAGTATTTAACCGGATGTCAGAAAGTGAATAACTGTATTTCTTGTGGGAAACAGATACCTCATAGGGATTACCATACTTTGTGCCTACCTTGTTTAGGGCCTGAGCACGACGTTGTTGGATGCCGCTCTTGTGCTAGATTTAACAAACGCACTATTAAGAGAAGGTTAGACTGTGCCAGGTTAGTGTTTGGGAAGCGTTGTAATTATAAAATGCCGTCTGATGCTCCGACGCCGGCTTCGGCTAAAAAACGCAAGGACAAAACTGCAAAGCCTAGAGTGGAGGAACCGACAGTCCCAGACGTCGGTTCTTTAGAGGGCTCAGAGCCGGAGGTTTTGCCAGGTGTTTCTTTGGAGTCTCCGGGAGAGACTTTACTGTTACAGGATGTATCCTCTCAGGAAGTAGGCCAGGCTGAGGGGGCTTCTCAGGTGACTGTTCTTCCCTCTCTTCCTACGGTGGTCAGAGCCTCCCCTTCTGTTTCCAAAGCTTCTTTGAGGGGCAGGCCGAGTTTTGCTTCAGTGGGGGTTTCTCCTACTACTTCAGGGTCTTTGCCTAAGAAACATATGCTTAAAATGGCAGAGGATTTGATTACTATGATAAGGGGTTCTATGCCCCCTCCTGATAAGAGGCCTAGGGTGGAATCTGAGTTTGAGAGTTTTGAACAATGCTCTGAGGCTTCTGAGTCTTCGGCTGAAGACTTGCAGGAGTTCCCTCCTTATTCTGATTCTGATGTGGATGATTCTACTCCTTCAGCTTCCCCTCCTGAGGATTTTTCATTTTCAGAGACTCTGCATTCCATGAGGGAGCATTTTAAATGGGAAGGTCAAGATTTCTCTGATTCCAGGAAAAGGCTTAGGGAATTCTTGTTTTTACCCCAGCACCGGCCTTTAGCTATACCTCCTGTTTTGAATGTGGTGGAAGATGTTTTTGCAGAGGCTTCCCTGAATCCGGATTCTTTGCCTCCTGCCCCAGTTAAACCGGATAGGTATTATAGGGTGCCTGAAGCTCATAAGTATCTTTAAGAGTCCTAGGGCAGACCCGGAAACTGTCTCTCAGGGGCCTAAAGGTGTGAAGGCCTCAGTTGTTAAAAATCCTGTCCCTCCTGATAAAGAGGCAAGGGCTTTGGATAGATGGGGAAAGAAGGTGTATACTTCTTCCACTTTAGCCATGAGGGCGTTGAATTGTCAGTTTCACATGTTAAAATATCCGAATTTTCTTTCGCAGTTGAAATCTAAGGTGGATGCTCTGGCGGAAGGTATTGAGTGTAAAGAGTTGCAGGATTTAGTTCATGTGTCTGCACAAGTGGGTAAACATTCTCTGCAATGTGGTTTTGATGCTGTGCAGGCCTCCTCCAGGGTGGCTGCCACTGGTTCTGTTCTTCGTAGGCACGCCTGGTTGAGAGATCAGAACTTAGCTGAGCATGTTAAGACAAGGATTTTGAATGCTCCTTTACAGTCTGTGTTTGGTTCGCCTGTGGAAGCAGTTTTAAAGAAGATGGAGGACAAGGCTAAGTCTATGCAAACTGTTAAGGATTTTTTGCAGGTGCAGCCTCCGATGTTTAGTAGAAATTGGCCTGCTAAGGGATGGATTTATCCTGCTTATGATTCCCAGTCTAGGGGTAGGTCTAGACGTGGTAGGGGCAGAGCTCAAGGTGCTTTTAGGCCTAGGGCAGGGGGTTCACCTGCTCAGACTTCTGGTGAGGGCAGGGGTCAGTCCTTTCGTAAGCAGACCCAATGACCTGCCTTTTCAGCTGCCAGTACCTTCTCGCCTGGCGGCACCTCTAGGAGGAAGACTGTCTCTCTTCAAAGAAAATTGGGATTTAATTACCCAAGACAAATGGGTTCTGGATATCATTCACCACGGTTACAGGTTTTATTTCCATACCTTGCCTCCTTTCAAAGGCATGCCAGACATTCCTCCTCTACAAAGACAAGAGGCTCACAAGCAAATTTCTCAGTTGCTCCAAATAGGGGCCATTCAGCCGGTTCCTGTGCCAGAAAGGGGCCTAGGATTTTATTCTCGCCTGTTCCTAGTACCAAAGAAGGGGAACACATGGAGACCAATTTTGGATTTATCTATCCTCAACACTTATCTGGACATTCCCAAGTTCAAAATGTTGACGTTACAACAGCTTTTACCTCTGCTGGGCAAGGATCACTGGATGGTAACTTTAGATCTCAAGGAAGCTTACCTTCATGTGCCTATAAGACTAACTTGCAGAAAGTATCTGCGTTTTCGAGCTGGAAATTCTCATTATCAGTTCTCTGCATTGCCCTTTGGCTTATCTACTGCCCAGAGTATTCACAAAGGTTCTGGCTCCAGTGATAGCTTACTTCAGGCTAAAAGGAATTCAAATCTATCCTTACTTGGACGATTGCCTGATTCTGGCTCAAGAAAAGGAAGACCTTCTACAGCATTTGGAATATGTCATAGCAGTGCTAAGATGCCTAGGGTATTCTGTGAACGAAATAAAGTCCAGTCTAGTACCCTCTCAAGACATGTGCTTTCTGGGTGTGAGACTGAATACAGCAGCCCAGATGGCCTTTTTAACCCCGGACAAACAAAAGAATCTTTCCAGTTACTTCCATCAACTATCTCTTCAGTCCGGGCTGACTGCAAGGACAGTCCTTCAAGCCTTAGGGTTCATGGCATCTTGTATTCTGGTGCTTCCCAATGCCAAACTGCATATGAGGAAGCTACAATGGTATCTCAAAAATCTATGGACACAGCACTGCCAGGATTTGGACACTGTCATTCAAATAATACCTTGCATTCAAAAGGAATTTTTGTGGTGGGCTCAGGAATGTCACCTAAACAAGGGACTCTGTGACCCGGCCAGAGGCGAGTCAGATTCTAACGACAGATGCCTCAGACATTGCTTGGGAGCTCATCTAAATGGAAAGTGGATACAAGACAAGTGGCCTGCCAGACTACAGCATCTACATATCAACATGAAGGAGATGTTAGCAGTCCAGTTTGCATTAATGGCTTTCAAGGAGTTACTTCTTCCAGGGCAGGTGTTGATTCTAACAGACAACACAACTGTCATGTGGTACATCAACAAACAAGGGGGAACACATTCTTACCCATTGTGCAGGCAAGCAATGATTTTATGGGAGACTGCGCTAAGCTTGCAACTAACTCTTCAGGCAAGGTTTCTGCCGGGAGCACAGAACTCCTTAGCAGATGTGTTAAGCAGACAAATCATGGATCCCCACAAGTGGAAACTGGATCTTCATGTATTTCAAAAGTTGACAGTGTCCTGGGGAACTCCAGACATAGATCTGTTCGCTTCTCCACTAAACCACCAGCTGCCAAAGTTTTGCACAAAGAGGTTTCATCACACAGCTTGGAAAGTGGATGCTCTTTCTTTCAGTTGGAAAAATCTTCATGTGTATGCGTTTCCACCTCTGCCTCTTCTTCCAAAGGTGCTTCTAAAGGTCAGACAAGACAAGCCAAGGATGATTTTAATAGCTCCAGATTGGCCTCGGCAGCACTGGTACCCATTACTGAGGGATCTGGTAAAGAAGCCTCCATGGCCTTTACCCTTGATTCCACATCTGTTGTCTCAGAAGGACTGTCGTCTGCTCAATGTCAAGCTTCACTCTCCATCTAACAGCCTGGCATATTCTGTTTTGAAAGACAGCAGGTCTCAACTTCCTCAACAAGTTTTAAATGTGATTATGGAAGCCAGAAGACCTAGTACAAGGAAAGTGTGCATGAAAAATGGAAGAGATTTTTATTTTGGACTGCAGCAAAGAATTTGGAGATTTCAGAGCCTAATTTGAGTGTGGCTCTTCAATATCTTACTGAGTTACTGGACAAAGGTTTGTCTTTCTCTTCCATTAAGATTCATGCTGCAGCAATTTCAGCTCACTATGATTGTGACCCACCATTGTTTTCACATCCTTTGTTCAAGCAATTTCTTAGAGGGCAAAGAATATAAGACCCCCGTAGAGCTCCTACTCCTGCTTGGGATCTCAATTTTGTGTTGGAGAAACTTACTCTACAACCTTTTGAGCCTGCAGCTACTGCTGAACTGAAATACTTGTCATGGAAAACTGCTTTTTTGTTGGCCATTACTTCTGCAAGAAGGGTTTCTGAGTTACAGGCCCTTATGGCGGTTGAGCCTTTTGATTTTTCATAAGGATAGGGTATCATTACGTACTAATCCTTCCTTTATGCCTAAAGTGGTTTCTAGTGTGGCTTTAAACCAAACTATTCATTTGCCTACGTTTTATGCAGATCCCCAAAATAAAGGGGAAAAGATTTTGCACACTTTAGATGTACACAGGCAATTGCGTTATTATTTGAGCAGGACTAAGGATTTTAGGCAGTCTCAGCAGTTGTTTGTTTCTTTTGCTTTGAGTTCTCAGGGCAAGCCTGTGTCAAAACAAACTATTTCTAGGTGGATTGGGTTTTGCATTGCATTTTGTTCCCATCATGGCAAGGAGATTCCGGCTGGGATTAGACCTCATTCCACTAGGGCTACTGCCACTTCAACAGCTTTTTTACGGGGGGTGGCAACTAAGGATATTTTGGAGGCAGCTACTTGGAGTTCAGTGCATACTTTCTCTAAGCATTACCACCTTCCTCTCTACTCTAAGTCTAGGGCTGGTTTTGCCACAGCTATTTTGCAAGGCATGTTATCAGCTCCTGCTTCCTTATGATTTGCCAGCCTCCCTTACCTCTGCTTTGGGATTCTACCCAATAGTTAGGACTGCAGCAATGTGGAATGAAGAACATAGTACAGTTTTGTACCTACCATAAATGTAGATGTTCGAGGATCCACATTGCTGCAGTCCAATTTACCCTCCCTCCTTCCCCTCTGTGTTTAGGGGTGGTTGTGTAGGTGAGGTTATATTCTGCTAATTTTGTATTTTTTGTATATATATATATATATATATATTTTGGTGCAGATATGTTGGGAGTTTTTGGTTTTTGGCCTTATCTTTTCTGGGTCTTCTGACATCTGGGGCAAGAAAAGACTGAGGATATGACGTCGGTCATGCGCATTAGTACCCTGACGTACTGACGTCAGTCTAATGCGCCCTGACCGACGTCAGCCATATACTTTGGTATTCGGGCCGACTGGACAGCGGACTACCCAATAGTTAGGACTGCAGCAATGTGGATCCTCGAACATCTACATTTATGGTAGGTACAAAACTGTACTTTCCCAGGAATTATCTGATACTATACCCTTGGATATTTCAACCCCTGCACGTGGAGCTGCTAGGCCACCTGCAACCATGTCGATTAAGGCCTTTGCCAGGGCTAAAGCAGCTAAATCTACCAAATCTGTGCCTGCTAAGACCCCCTCTCACAGGCCTAGCTCTAGTTCACAAATGCTTAGTCTAGCAGAGGATCTCATTTTTTTGATCCGGGGATCCCAACCTCACCCAGACAGGGCCTCTCACCCACCTCCAGAGATGAGGCCTAGAGCAGAGCCCCCTGAGCCAGTTTCTACAGATGACTCCTCTGATTCAGATAACTCAAACCCTCCAGGGGGCCCTTTCTCCCCTTATGAAGACTCTGATGGTGAAGAGTCCATTCCTTCTGCCTCTCCGTCTGAGGAATTTTCCTTTGGGGAAACCTTGCATGCTATGAGGGAACAATTTCAGTGGCAGGGCCAGGATTTTTCAGACTAAGGCTTAGAACCTTTCTGCATTTACCACAGCATAGGCCTTTAGCCATCCCTCCAGTTCTCTCTGTTGTGGATGATGCATTTAATGATGCTTGTACTGCTCCTGATTCACTACCTCCGGCCCCTGCTAAGCCCGATAGGTACTACAGGGTCCCGGACACACATTATCATTAGTATAAGGCTCCTTTTGCAGATCCCGAAACTATCTCCCAGGGACCGAAGGCTGTAGCAGCTACCTCTGCCAGAAACCCCCTCCCCTCTGAAAGGGAATCCAGGTCCTTAGAGAGACTGGGTAAAAAAGTTTACACTTCTGCTACTCTTTCAGCTAGGGCCTTCCACATGATCCAGTATCAAGAATTTGTTAGACCAGTTAACTAAAAAGCTGTCCTCGGATGAACCATTAGACAAATCTATTCAGGAAATGGTACATAACATTTAGCAGGTCAGTAATCATTCCTTAAAATGCGGCTATGATGCACTGGAAGCTTCCTTTAGATCAGCCATGACTGGCACAGTGATCAGAAGACATGCATGGTTAAAAGAGCAGGCCTTACCAGACCATGTCAAATCAAAGCTACTAGATGCTCCCATGGACAAGATCAATTTGTTTGGCTCTCCTGCACAACAGGTGCTGAAGAAGATGGAAGAGAAGGCAAAATCTGTCCAGACATTGAAAGATTTCTTACAGGTCCAACCTCCAAGGTTTAGCAGGAATTGGCCCTCCAAGAATTGGTCCTTTCCAGACCTCTCCAGAGCTCAGAGGCAGGAATAGGCGCTCAAGAGGCAGAAGTCAATCCAGAGGTGCCTACAGGGGACGTCAGTGGCAAGCTAACAACCAGCGAGGTACAGCCACAGATACAGCCACCACCACTACTACAGGACAATCACAGTGACTTGGCTCTGGCACCGCCTACCAGGGAACAACTAGAAGCACCCTTAGGCGGGAAGCTAGCCTTATTTTCAGTAAACTGGCATTACATCACAGGAGACGTGGATTTTGCAGACAATAGACCAAGGTTACAGGTTTCACTTCCATACTCTACCAAGGAAGAGAGGAATGCCAAACCTACCTCCAAATCAAAAGGGCAGAAGCTCTAAAACAAATAACTCACTAAGGATGAGAGCTGTAGAAAAGGTACCATCTATGGAGCAAGGACAGGGATTTTACTCCAGGCTCTTCCTGGTACCAAGAAAAGAAAACCAATGGAGACCTATTCTCGACCTGTCCGCTTTAAACACATTCCTCATTGTCCCAAAATTCAAAATGCTGACCCTACAGCAGCTTCTTCCCATGTTGGGCAAGGAGTCTTGGCTGGTAACTCTAGATCTCAAGGAGGCATACCTGCACGTCCCCATACGACCAAATTGCAGAAGATACCTCAGATTTCTTGCAGGATCAGAGCATTATCAATTCTTAGCATTGCCCTTTGGCTGATCTACTGCACCCAGAGTTCACGAAATGCCTGGCATCAGTAATTGCTCATTGCAGGCTTCAGGGAATCCAAATCTACCCTTACCTGGACGACTGCCTGTTGCAAGCGGACAACAAAAACAAGCTAACAGAAGACTTGAAAAGGGTAATTTATCTACTGCAGGCCCTGGGATACACAGTCAATATAAAAGTCAAGGCTGATACCATCCCAAAGGATAACCTTTTTGGGTGCAGAGCTGGACACATCAAAACAAATGGCATTCCTAACAGTAGAAAAACACGAGAAACTCCCTCTACTTCTTGGCATTAACAAAGCAGAACCAGCTAACAGCAAGAAAAGTCCTGCAAGCCTTGGGTTTCATGGCATCCTGCATAATATTGGTTCCGCATGCCAGACTGCATATGAGAAAGTTAGTGGTACCTAATGAATTTATGGTCTCAGCACAAGCACAGCCTAGAAACCCAAATTCCAATAATCCCATGCCTGAAACAAGAACTCCAATGGTGGGCTCAGGCCTGTCAATCAAAGGACTGCCTTTCCACAGCACTCAACCAAGCCAGACAATCACAACGGACGCCTCAGACCTCGGTTGGGGGGGCGCACATGCTGGCAAGTGCATACAAGGCTTATGGACTTAAGACCAGCTGCACCTACACATAAATCAAAAGGAAATGCTGGCAGTAAAACTGGCAATTCAGACATTCAGACCACTTCGACAAGGTCAACTGTTGATAAGGACAGACACCACAGTTGTGGTATATCAACAAACAGGGAGGCACACATTCGTACCCTCTATGCCGGATGGCAATGGACCTCTGGAATGTGGCCCTGAGCTTCAACATTCAGTTGCAAGCAATTTTTGTGCCAGGAAAAGAAAACATTCTAGCAGACATACTACCACGGATGCCCACGAATGGATGCATCTGGACATCTTCAGAACCATTACAAGAAAGTGGGGACTACCAGAAATAGACTTATTTGCATCCCCGCGCAATCACCAACTGAAGAAATTCTGCACAAGGACGTACCACCCACTTGCTTGGAAAGTGGACTCCCTATCTTTCAGTTGGAAAAACCTGACAGCATATGCATTCCCACCACTTCCTTTGATGCACAAGGTGCTATTGAAAATCAGAGGACCGTCCAAGGATCATCCTGATAGCTCCAGACTGGCCAAGGCAGCATTGGTACCCATTACTGAGGAGCATCTCTGGAACAAATATGGACTCTACCTCTAGTTCCCTTACTGTTAACACAGAACAACTACACCCTGCATCCAAGCCTGAAAACACTGCAGCTGACTGCCTGGAACATTGCATAAGACCAAATAACCCAAATTTATCCCAAAGGGTTAAAGACATTATCTTGGAGGCTCGCAGACCCTCAAGAAAAAAAATATTCAGCAAAATGGAAAAGATATCACATTTGGAGTACTGCAAAGGGAGAATTTGTCACTGGTAAACATAGCCAACATCCTGGAATACTTGGCAGAGCTCTTCCACAACGGCCTGTCCTATTCTTCCATTAAGATTCATGCATCGGCTATTTCAGCAGAATACAACTTGGATCCTCCAGTCTTCTCACATCCTCTGCTCAGGCAGTTTCTAAGAGGAATTAAAAATGTAAAACCACCTAGGAAGCCACCATTGCCAGCGTGGGACTTTAACTTTGTGCTAGAAAAGTTGACACTCCCTCCTTTCGAACCAGCAGCAACAGCAGACTTACAATACTTATCATGGAAAACTGCTTTCCTGCTTGCAATCACTTCAGCAAGAAGGGTATCTGAGCTACAGGCATTAATGGCAGTACAGCCCTTCCTGATCTTCCATCAAGATAGTGTCCATGAGAACAAATCCTACTTTTATGCCAAAGGTGATCTCCAGGGTATCTTTAAATCAAGCTATTCATCTACCTACATTCTTCCCCAACCCACAGAACAGGGGGGAAAGACTGTTGCATACCTTGGATGTACATGGACAACTACGCTACTACCTGGACAGGACCAAGGGCAATAGAAAAACTGACCAACTACTGGTAGCATATGCAACAGGAATGGAAGGAAAAGCAATTTCAAAACAGACAATCTCTAAGTGGATAGAAATTGCATTAGATTTTGTTATTCCTATCATGGGAAGAAAACTCCAGAAAACATCAGGCCTCACTCTACAAGGGCAACAGCCACTACCACAGCTTTTCTACGAGGAGTGGCTACCAAAGACATTTTAGAGGCTGCTACTTGGAGCTCTGTGCATACATTTGCCAAGCATTATAATTTACCTTTATACTCCAGATCCCGAGCAGGTTTTGCCACTGCTGTTTTGCAAGGGATCTCAACTACACCATAATCTTATTTCTCCTCCTCCCCCAGTTTGGCTATGGTATTCTACCCATTTGTAAGGACTGCAGATGCATCCTTGAAGGACATAGTACAGTTTTGTACCTACCATAAATGTAGATGTCAGATAGGCATGCATCTGCAGCCAGGATTACCCGCCCTCCTTCCCCTCTGTGGTACTCCTAGGGTATTTGCCCATCTTGTAGCTAGCTGGGGGAATCTATTATGGTGTATTTGTTTGTATATATGTACATACATGCTTATTTTTTGTTTGCTCTCTATTTGGAACCATTTGCATTTATCCAAATTTAGCCTTCCTAGAGGGCTCCTGGCATCTGGGGCAAGAAACACTGAGAAAAATGGCGTCTGCTGATGCCTTTATACCCAAAGAACTGCAGCTATGAAGTCGGGTGAAGTGCGACACCAGCCGAGGCCAGACCCAGACTTCGGAATCCGGCCGACCGAAGGGCTGCCTGACAGGACAACCCATTTGTAAGGACTGCAGATGCATGCCTATCGGACATCTACATTTATGGTGGGTACAAAACTGTACTTTCTCCCTCTCAGTGCCTCGGCGCAGGTGAGCTCTGCCCCGACATCGGCCTCTGAGCCATCACTCTCTGTGCTGGGAGGGGTTCTCCTCTTTGGAGCTGGGACCTTTCTCTCTGCCTGATAGGAGTGCCTTCGAGGTCATGAGGAGCGTACTGACTCCTGGGTCGGATCCACGATCTGCCCCTTCGCCCCCATGGTGCCTGCTTCGGTCTGTCCACCCTCCTGACCCCAAGTGTGGAAAACAAACTCTCCAGGTTGCCCACTGGGGCATCTTCCTCTTACGAGGCCTCCCCTGATCATTCGGAGGAGACCCCTCAGAAGAAAACATGCAAGAGGAAACATGTTGACTAGTTAGTTAGTCACATCTGACACCAACTTGGAGGATTCTGAAGGGTCCCCAAGGTCCCCCTCTGAGGATGTCTCCTTTTCAGACATCCTGGAGATCATTAAGCAGAGGGGGAATTGGACTGCCCTTAACCCTTCAGAGGATGAGTTGATGTACCTGGACGCTTTTGGTTCTCACCCTTCCACCTCCTGGGTGTCTCCGCCTTAAGGCATGGACAGCCCTGGACTCAATGGAACCAACTCCCCGTAGGCCCGCTAAATTTATTACAGCCCCATCGGGCAAACAGTTTCTAGCTAAGGGGGTCCCAGTTGATGCCATGGTGGTGGCAGCAGCCACTAAGGAGTTGGCTGACCCTTCGGTGCCTGTACATCCTCCTAATAGTCTAGGACAATGGACAGGTACGGGAAGTGGATGTTCTCCACCGACCTTTGCTATGCGGTCTCTGAATTATTTGTGCCATTTCACCCGACTTCAGAGGGATCTTGAACTAGGTGATAACTTCAGGATCCATCGGCTGCAGGGTCTCAGGATAAGGTTAACTCCCAGCTGGCGACCTTAAATTCCATAGTTAACTCCATGTGGCTCATTTCTTATGCGGCCGATGGTGCGAGTAGGGCCACAGGTACAGGTGTGGGTTTAAGACGTGCCTGGATGCGGTTATGTAACTTTGCTGATCCCTTTAAGGTGTCCTTCACCCCTTCGATGGTTCGGCTTTGGACCACAGGTGAAGGATACACTTACCAGGTGTGAGCAGGAAGGCAAGACTCTCTGCTGTGAGAGTCTGTTTTTCTACTCCCTCCAGACCATACCCCAAAGGTCAGAAGAGTGGAAAAATGTGGTTTCGTAAACCCCAGAGAGTCGTGCATGACATGTGAGTTTTCCTCCAGGGGCAGAGGAGGAAACAATAGACTCCGCCCTAGGGGCAGAGGGGATTTGCAAAATCAGGGTAGCAGAGAATCTCTGACAAACCCTTCCAGCACCCCTGAAGGGCTGCCACTGTCAACCTTCGGAGGCAGTCTGGGAAGTTTGTCACTACCCAGAAGCCTGGCAACTCCTCACACAAGACCGATGGGTACAGTCTATCATATCCGAAGGTTACAAAATTGCCTTCGTCCGCACCCCTGTACAAACAGATCCCTTCCAGATGTCCCACCTGTTCTAAGGGATCAATCAGTTCTAGAAATTTCAAAGCTGCTAGAAGAGGGCCATCCAGCCAGTCCCAGCAGACCAGCTAGGATCTGGGACTTGCTCCAAGTTCATTTTGGTACCAAAAGAGGACTGGAGACCCATTTTGGATCTCAGCAGATTAAACAAGTCTGTTCAAAGAATGAAGTTCCGGATGGTCACGCTCCAGTCCATTCTACCATTCTTGGGTCAGGACAATTGGATGTGCTCCATAGACCTTCGGGATGCGTACTACCATATAAAAATGGACAGGCGTTCCAGAAGGTTTCTCCGCTTCCGGCTGGGAGCCAGTCACTTAATTCAGAGCCCTGCCCTTTGGTCTCACCACGGCCCCCAGGGTGTTCACCAAATGCATGGCAGTGCTAACTGCTCACCTGAGACTGGGATTCCAGGTGTTTCCATATCTAGACGGCTGGCTCCTTGCGGCTTCCACCAGGCATCAGCTGTTGCGAGCCAGGGACTATACCATCCAGACTTGCTCCGAGCTAGGTATATCAATAAATTTCAAAGTCTGCATTGTCGCCTTGTCAGTCTAACCTTTATAGGCGCAGAATTAAATAAAAGATCTGCAAAACTTCCTCCAGACTGAGTATCAAGACGTTCTCAGTGTGCAGATCCTACTACAGTGCAAGACTATTCAGGCCAGATTTGTACTAAAGACATTGTCTCTCATGGCAGCAGCAATCATTTGTCCCCCTGGCTCATTTTCACTTGCGGATCCTCCAGTGGATGCTGTTTACCCAATGGTCCTTTCAACTTCTAATGTCCCACAGGATAATCACTCAAACATGCAAAAGACCACCTGGCTTGGTGGATGGTCACCCCTCTAGTTCTCCAGGGCAGACCTTTTGTTCCTTCTGTCGCCATGGTGACCACGGATGCCT